>NC_090438.1:201458725-201768062 GCF_031143425.1 Pleurodeles waltl | reverse complement strand
CTTTCCATTTACACTGATTATTAACAATCTAACAGGTGTTACCAGGATGTCAGTTTCAAGCATGGCAATAAGTGATGTGTAGACACATTGGGGGCCTGGTGGATGAGGAAGGGAGGTTCCACACATTTGAGCAAAGTGCCTACACTAAATAAAGCATTGGTTATCTGGTAGGTGAAGGAGGCGGCAAGTAGGTCTCTGACGCCATACAAGAGATGGCTACTAGCTAAAACAAATGACAAACTTACTTTTCAGAGCTTTACTTCTTCTTACAGTTGGCCCCTGCAAAAACCAAAGCCATTGGCCAGAAACGGTGAGAAGAGAAGTTGCGGCGCATCTTATCAGACAAAGAATGGGAGGATATAGGTCACAGGGCACACACAACAGCACACTCAACAACCAGTAGGGAAACAACGGCAAATATATTTTCCTATTGGTACTACACTCCTGCCAGAATACACTCCTGGTCCCCGAGTAGATCGTCCCTTTGCTGAGGAACTGTGGGAGCACAGACATGCTCATACATTTCCTTTGGCATTGTTCCAAACTAATAAAATACTAGATTGAAGTACTTGACAACTTGCAGGAAATAACAGGGTTGGAAATCCTGTGTTTCCCAGCATACACTATTTTAGGCCTCCTCAATAAGCTGTCATGTCTGCTCCATTGTTTTAGAGGCAGGCAGACGGCTTTAGCACTGTGCAGCACATCAAACTATCTTAGCACACTGGGTCCCAGAACTTACAGTGGCTCCATCACTTATGGGGCCTGATGGGTATGGAAAATTAACAGTGTTGCTGACCCACACTGGGAAAGCTTTCTCAGGAGTCTGGACCCCTTTGCTAACGTTTCTCTCCACAGAATTCAGAGAGCTTACCTGTCCCAGGTATCCAACAGTACTGCATATACTACAACTGCTATCAGTGAAAACCCCCATCAGCAGAAACCAACTCTCACTGTTAACTGATCATAACATGAGACAACAGAATGTGTGGCACTACAGTGACAGTGAAACTGCATTAGATCTTTACTCTTAAGAATTAAGCCTCACCCTGGAACTCTATATATGTGAGTTGCAGATACAGGTGGGAATTGGGAGGGTTGGAAGTTGGATGACATTCTGTAGTACATGCGGACCTATGGTTGTAGGCTATGCGGTTTTGTATGTGTTTTTTCTTTTGTTTGAAACTTCAAATAAAGAAAATTGATCCTTTAAAAAGGTGCGCCGTTAACGCTTTCCAAAACTGGAGCAGGGTTCAGGTGGTCATGATGGATATGTGGATCTTGTTCAAGATTATTTTTTTTTTTTACATTGCTGTTTTGCATTGAGCAGCCAGCACCTCGATAACATGACCACAGTCGAGGTAGAAAGAATGATCTTGGTCAAGATTCCAGGTGCATAACTTGAAAAGGCTTACTGCTGTTTTTCTTTTAAATACTTAAATAGTTTGCAGTGTGATGATGTCCTGCATGAAGGTGTAACAAAAACCACCAGGCATTGTCAGCTTGTCTGCAAGATCATCAGGGATGCTTGCGGTGATGGCTTTGTAAATTATGCTGCTGGATTTAGAGTATGTGAGGGCAATGGGAGCCAGTGGAGTTCCATCAGGATGGGGGGGGGCGGTGATGTAGGGTGCTGTTAAGGATATTACCATTGTCGAGAGTAGGAGAGCTTAAACAGCAGTTCTGAAGTTGCTTTCTGAAAGAAACTGTTTCACTTTCTTTAGAAGAGAGTGTTGGTACGAGGCATTTTTTTTTGGGGGGGGGGAGAAGTTGGGGGCAGATGATATGTTCCTTGAAGGTGAGGTTGGTGTCTGGGGTGAAACCAAGTGACTTGCAATTCAATGAAAGTTGAGGCTCGAAGTTGTCAAGTTCATTTCATTGAGCCAGGTTGGGTACTGTTTCTTGTTCTTGGCAAATGAGAACTCTGGGTTAGTAAACGGACCTCCAAACATCTGACACTTTTCTTGTCCCTTTTACCATCTACCCTCCATGTGTGGCAGCTTGTGGTGCTGTATGACTGTGTGGGATTGTGTGTCTGTTTTTGTTACCTTGTTATCTCTTTGTATCAGCCTCTCAGTTGGTTAGCAAATTGTGTGTGCAATATGCAACACTTGTTGGGACTCTTATGTACTCTACTTTGACACCCACTCCTTCAGCCTATTTTTCACTTCTACGTCCTCCTTGTGAACCAGATGCCTGCGAGTTGGCCAGTGCTCCATTTTCTGGTAGATCATTCCAGTCACCAAGCGCCCTTCTCATCTCATTCTCTCCTATTCATTCCTTTCCAGTTTCCTGACACATCTTTCATTTTGATAGTGCTCTAAAGCAGTATAAAGAACTCTTCTTGCAACTAGACTATCTGTCTGCCTGTGCATCGGTGACTGCAGGTCAGGTTGTTTTAGAGTCGGTGCCTGTAAGCCTGTGAGCAGGAATGATTGCTAATTCACCTTTACTCCAGTCTTCAGTCCAGTTTCCTGAGAGTGTATTACATCATAGTGGCATTTTCAGTGTGGGTTTTTACTGCCAGGTTTCAGCCTTCACACTAATCGTAAAGTCCAGTGCTATATAGTTCTTTACCATATAAAAACATTTAATTATTTGATGCTTGATAGTTTGTATAATCATCCATTTTCCTGAGATATCAGTAAAAGTTATCAACATAACTTTATAAATTCATGACCGTTGACTAGAGCCATCCAGTCGTCCTGTGTGTTAACAATGAGTAGAGCTAGTTGCTCACTATTACATGCTGCCTAATGCTTTTCTTCCTTTCTTTGTGTGTAGCAGCCAAATCCCGTTGAGCAGCGTTACTTGGAACTTTTGGCTTTACGTGATGACTATGTGAAGAAACTTGATGATTTGCAGATAACAAATTCATTGAAGATGAATAATTCTTCCAACTCTCCAACATCACCTTCGCAAATCATGCCTCATGTGCAAACTCCCTTTTGATGCAAAAAAGATAATGTTCCTAAAGCTTCATATGGATAATCTGGAAATTAACCAACAAAATATTTAGCTTTAAACATTTTAGACTTATGAAAATGGCCTTCTCCTCAGAGGGTTTTGAACTGAGAATGCTTTTCCTTCTTAGTGACCTTGTGCCTTTCTGATTTCTAACTATGGGCCTATAAGGCTCAACATTTTTATCACTGAAAATAGAAGTGTTGGGTCCTGATAATAAAAACCAGGGCAGATATTTGTACATCGTTTTTAGCATAGTCTTTTTCCTTAGAACAAATTTTATTTTGGAACATTTAGTCTGGTGCTTCAATTTTATTATTTTACTGTTGCCAACCTAAAGGAAAGCACATTTAAAGAAAATGTTAGGCTGCTTTCAAAATAAATTGGACCCTATATGCTAAATTATGCTACTTGAAAAAGGGTAGCATGGTTGCAGAACTCATTAGACAGTTGTATTTTTGTGACTTAATGTTAAAAAAAATAAAGAAAATTAAGTGGTAGGTTTATTTCTTGATGGACTGTCACAGTACCGTTTTAAGACACATTGTAAATTAGAAGTTGATTCAGGTAATAGAATCTTTTTGGCAGCCTGAAATTTAGATAATATTTTCTGTAAGAAAAATTAAGACATGGTTTTGGTTACTTCAGATTTTCTTTTGTTTAAATTCTTGTGTGTGTGCTATTTATGTTCTGCGCAATGTCTGGTGCCTAACTGAGATTGTTGAACTGCAAAGTAACAGTTATACTCAATTTCCCTTGTTGTATATTGTAATAAAAAGTAACAATTGATTACTTACAAGAAGCAGCTTTTAGAAACCATTGATCAGCTACTACCTGGTCTTGCTACAACAAATTTAAAAAAAACTTATTTTAGTTAGTGAAAACAATCTGATTAGACATAACAGAAATATGTGAATTATATTGGGGATTTCTTTCACCACATTATGCACCCATTCATTTATAATACATATTGTAGTGGGGGACATTTATAAAGGACTTTGTGTAAAGCACCTTATTTATTAGATTTCCTGATTTTCAACACAGTCTAAATGCCTACACCTCATTAACCATAAATGTATGTATTCCTCCAATCTTTCCAGTAATTGTTTTCCCGGTTTTGCAATTTAGAGACATATTTATTTTAACATCCCATCAGCAACGTTGCTAAGTATCAGTAAGGTGGTCCATCATAACTGGACACTGCTTGACGTTTTTCAGTATTTGTAAGCATCAAAATCAGAATAATAACTGAGAAATACCTGAACTTATAGGAAAAGGCCCAAACCTTTGTTAACTCTCATGTTACCCGAATATGAAAAGGATACTGTTTATATAACATAAATGCTTTTAGAGATATTGATGGTTTAACTTGTCCTGTGAAGATGAACTACAGCATTGTTGTAATGGCAGGTCTTATCCAGAGCATTTTTTACTTCCGATTGCTCCATAATAAGGTTTCAACATTTAGAGCTCCCCTTCTACTAAAGGTAGGAACTTTATTAGCATGAAGCAATCCTTCTGCTACCCCACAACAAGGCCCCACACACTGCCTTGTGTAAATGACAGTCACCACTGGGCAGTCAACTTGGCTGCAACCTGCTAGAAAACTGCTATACAGGATCTGTTGTAAATGAAATGAAAACAACAAGGTAGTCAGTTATCTTTATAACAGCTATAGAGATTAGCCAAATGTTTGTTCTTATAAACAGTGTTTCTTACAGTTGCTACTATTGGTTCTCCTTAGATCTGAGGAGAGCATTGTACATTGCAATTACATCTGTACGTTTTCATAAAAGGTATAAATGTCTACAGTGTTACTACATTCTTTAAAATTACGTTTGAACATCATAGGTGGTTATTTTCTTCAGTGTTTCACCACCAATTTGTTTTTTCAAAACGTTTTCTGATTTCAGAGTTTTTTTTGTGTTTGTTGTTTTTCAGTTTATTCCTAGAATGGGTTATGCAGTGCGGTTTGTATAGTTTGTAAAGGGATACTGCTAGCAAATAAAAGTATTTGCATTATGAAGGTGATTGACAGTGGACTGCACATTTTCTTGTAAATTATTGTATAGGTGACCCATTATTGGGCTACAATATGTAAGTTGTGAGCCGTCCTGTAGGATAATGTATGTATGAGGTTTGTAAATTTACAAACTCTCATTGTGAACTGTGTAAATATGGTTTTAATTTAGATATTTAAGGTCTTACTTAAGCACAAAATAGATGCCAATTTATTTCATAATAAAGAAGCAGTTGAAATTAACGTGTCATTTTTTTCCTTTTTCTGTCTCCCACTATTTACGTTTTCTTTTTTTTAGCAGGCTTTAGAATTATTCAGATGGTCACTAAATTCCATGACTTAATAAGCATAAATTAATGACTAATTCCCATGCATGCCTTTCAACTTTCTATATCTGGCTTCAAGAAACATGAAGGCTCAGTAATATCACACAATTGGAAAATGTATGGAATATTCAGTAAACTACTCATTCAGGGATTCATATTTGTTTAAATACATTAAGAAATATATATAATATTTGGGGCCATATTTAGAGTTTGGGGAACAGGATAATCTCTCAAAACATGGAGGTTATTGTGTCTACCATATTACAAGTACCTTAGGTTTTAGTACACTTGAAGTATGCTGGATGGGACATCCACCATGTTAGTGACTAAACACATGTCGACTGTTGAGGATCTATATGAAAAGTCAATAATAGGATCTCACTTACTCAATCTTCTACACATCCTTACTGTTTTGGATTATTTGTGACTGTGAAAGCATTTACCTATTTGTGTGCTGATGGTATTTGTTGTTTAACATTTTATATAGGTCTTTTGTAGATCAGTACGACACAAGCTCTGGTAGTAGGGCTTAATTACCTGACCGGCACCAAGAAAAATGATTGTTTAGAGGTTGACACTTCCCACTATGCCATTTGAATTTCTCTTTTGTGGAGGTGCAGGCATTTATTCCACTACTACCCAGGTTTGTTCTG
Source organism: Pleurodeles waltl (assembly GCF_031143425.1). NCBI lineage: Eukaryota > Metazoa > Chordata > Amphibia > Caudata > Salamandridae > Pleurodeles > Pleurodeles waltl. The sequence goes on along the minus strand of NC_090438.1, from coordinate 201,762,099 downwards.
TTTGCGGCCGAGTATCCCATCCTCCAAAGTCTAAATGAGGCGCTTTGTCTTACCATCTGTCTATTGATGGATGAGAAAGGAAAGATCAAATAGTTCTGGTACTATAAGTGCGATGTACTTGCAGTTTGATGTGTAGGTAAGACATATAAGGGCCACTTTGTTTAGTGTTTAAATCTAAAATATTGTCTACCTACAGTTAATTTATGTACATTTTGGGGCATGTTAATTTACTAATAAGTGTCAATCCGTTTTTAGTTCAGTTCTGTAACTCCAGATTTGAAAACTACTACTAAACTGCCCTGCGATATTTACTATTTGAAATGGAGCGAATGAAGAGCCCATTTGTTTACTGCTGTGCAACTCTTGATATCTTAGAAGTATTTCTTTAGCATTGTATGAGCTTGAATGGCTGCCTTTTTGCTAGGTTTTATGTAATGATGTTACTTTATATCTGGTAAAAACAGTAAAACATAAATGTACCACTCTATCAGTGTTTCATATCAACATTTTAATTTTACAGATTTGTAGGCATGGTCTTTACATTTAATTACTTTAATTAAATTGTGCCTTGTTTTTGTACCTGGAAAGAAAAATTGTGTTTGATATTTGGATTGGCTAGAACAGGACATAATTTTGGAGAGTTTATTAATAGCTTGTTAATTTCACAAGAAGTATTTTTAGTATGCACTTGCTAATATACATATATATTTTTATTGCTAAGGCACCTTCATAAAGTAAATGAGTTTCAGGTTAAGTTAAAAGTCTGCCTACAAATATTAATACTTCCTTAATACATATTTTGACACATTTTAGTTTTAATTTTATATCATTGTGAAGTGAGTCATGTAAAAAGATGTGGTTTATATGTAATTTTGTCATAGTACTGTTCTCAATATTTACTAGTATCATAATATCATGTGTTTTGTGGGTCAAAATGCTCACTGACTCTGCTTGAATACAGGAATCTGAACAAACAAAACTTGCTGCTACACGCACTACATGAATTTCTTTTTTAAATTTATTTTTCTGTGTTTTGATGTAATGAGCCATCAGTTGGTTTCCTCTACTTTGGAACAATACTTTGTGCCCACGAGTGAGACACAGTGTGCAACATTTTTAAAGAAAGGAGCACCGATGTAATGTAGATCTTGGTACATAATAGGCAAAAAATGTCAATACCTGATAGAGATGTCTAGCCACAGATTCCATACATTATAATATTATCCATGCATCAGGCTGGATCCGGAAACTTTTGGTGAGCAGTACCCCTGCCTGCCATTAGGTAGCATTATTCGGCTTCTCCTGTCATCGTTGGCATCGTCCGCACCAGAAATGATGTGCATGGTGCCTATATTGGTGCCAATCCAGCTTGCTGATGTCAGTTCTTTTCTTTCTGCACCAGTCAATGCAGATGCTGAGAAGAGCTACCCCAAGTCACTTTTTGTCTGACCTTTAGTTGACCTTTTGTTGAAGAATTTTTGAGACTCTGTCTCCTGGTGGGAAGGATGTCCACCAGAAAGGCAGGTTTTAAGCCATGTGGTGCATGACATACAGATGTCAGTGACAGGCCCACTTTTTGTTTGTCTCGGTCTTCAGCGAGACCATAAGACATGCGAGGACTGCTGCGCCAAGCACCCTAAGGCGCTGAGGGAGCTCCCTCAAGCTCCTCTCTGTCTGACGTCGACTGACTCAGCGACCTTCCAGGTCTCGGTCACAAGGAAGGTCTCAAAATCGTTTGCAAAGTCCTACGGGCGATTATCGTCTCACTCCAAACTGTTGGGGAACTTGAGTAAGTCCCACAAACAGAAAAAGAAGTTGAAGAGTTCTTCGACTTCACCGCACACGTCTTCAGCAGAGTTGCAAGGTCGGCACTCTAGGCCTAGCCATGGTGGTGTGTGCACCTAGGCCGTCTCCATGCCTCCCTGAATTTCCGGGAGTTGGAGTGACTCCTGCCCAACTTAAGGAGTTTTATGAAGCCCTGCACCTAATTTGTGGGTAGCCTGACCTCTCTGGAGCAGCCTTCGGCTCCACAGGTCTGGGAGGGGCTGTTACTGGTCTTCTGTGGGCAGGTACACCAAGGATCCAGTGACTGATGTGGAGCAGCACCAGTTGAGCAACGTCAACCTTCCCAGGTGCCCACTCCAGTGGCGCCACCCCTTCATCATTCCCGACTCGGATATGGAGCCAAACGGGCATCAGCTGACACCGGCTTCGATCAGGGCAGGTGCCTTATTATCCATAATCCATAAATCAGATTTACTAAGCTAGTCAGAGCCATCCTGCATGGTCTTGTGTGGCTTGGTAAATCTGGAGTAATGTAAGGCAGCGCAAGTTGCTGCCTTGCTTTAACTCTGCCCCAGCGAGGCGTTCCGGGGGTGGAGTGTGGGTGTTCCAATGCATCCACCCATGGATTCTGAGGTATTCCCAGATTTAGCGATACTGGTGGACGGGGAATGCACCTAAGTGTTACGCCTTCACAGGTGGGGCCCAACGAGGATAGATATCTTTAGTTTCCCTCATAGTTTCTGCTAAGTATGCTGTATTCGGCAGCACACTTAAAGAGGAAAAAGCCTCAGAGGATTGTTTCTGTGCAGGAAATTACACCTTCCTGTACAAAAACAAACCTGCCTGTAACTCGGGCATCCTTACACCATAGTGCAAGAGTGTCTGCGTTGGGACTAGGCAGCACATTCTGCGCCAGAAGAGGCAGAAAGCAGGAATGCTCCATATCTTAATAGATATGGAGCATTCCTGGCCTTTCCCTCAGCAAAGCAAGGTGTCTTGCTGTGCTATGTTGCGTGAAATATTAAATCAGGGCCTTGTTATTTAAAATCATCAGGTCAGCTGAAACACTGTTAGGCAAAGTGCTGGGATATGTAATTTGGCAAGTAGGTGGCACATAGTCTGGCACATATTGCTCAGCGAATTATACACATGATGTGTTTCTTCAATCAAGATAGCTGCAAGTGGTATCTCATGTCCTCTCACCCCAAAGCAGCCCTACTTACTAGACTTGGCGTAAACAAACCTGACGTCTATTCATGATTGTTTTTATTGTGATATTAAGAGATGGATGGTGCTCAACACAACTGTGTTGAATGTGCGGTGACTTTATGTATTTAGAGCATCTAGGGGTATGCCCAACTAACCCTACTAAACCTGAACCCAAAATACAGTAAACAAAAACATGGTATGGAGTAGGAATGGATCGTGCATTCCTTTATGCTACAATGAATCATTAATGTATCACTGGGCTATCAATATGATTTATACACAACAATTGATTTACTTAGCTTTCATATAGTCATCTCTCCTCCACAAAAATAGTACCTGGACTGTATTTTGACAACACATAAACAAAGAAAACGACACAAAAAGAAAGGACTGATTTGTATATGTAGCAAATACCCTCTTTTTGGCATGGTTACTCCCACTATTTGCCTGCTATCAGTGTGCTTAGACTGTATTCACTGGGATCCTGCTAACCAGGTCCTCAGTGATTTGTGCTCTCTCCCTCCAAATTTGGTTACCTAGGACCTTTGTGAGCTCCACAATGGGCATACTGGTGTCCCCTTATAAGTCCCTAGTATATGGTACTTGGGAACCCACGTCACTGGGACACCAGGGGTCTCCCATGGGCTGTAGCATGTATTATGCCACCCAAGAGAACCTATGCACAATGTGTTTCCGGGCCTGCCAATACAGCCTGTGTGAAAAGGTACATGCATGCTTTCACTACAGGTCACTGTAAGTCACCACATCAGTCCAAAAGTGTAGCTGGGCTCACCTTGGGGACTGTAGTGGTCTCTGGCTAGTCAGGGAGACCACTGAGGCAGTTTTGGTCTCTGAGGGTTGTATTGACCTTGCCACCGTAGCTGCTTGTCCTGTTAACGTGGATAAGTACAGCCAGCATCCCTTAATAAATAGTGTTGAGGCTGAGGCCTACAGGGACACAGGTGCCAGTGTCACAGTGGTGACTGACAAACTGGTGTCACCTGAGCAACACCTACCAAATGACTGATGCTCATAATAACACTCAGTGCCACTCCATTTCAGCGGCGTGAGGGGGTTACTAGCCCAAAGAAAGTTGTAGTGTCCCGTGATCCGTCTGTTAGGTAATGCCTTGGAGACTTCAGCTTGGACTGAAGTGGTGTTGGAGGCCCATGCAGCAATGCTTGGGAATCCCTGGGCATATCTTTGCTTTGACTAGAGCACAGGCTAAAAAGCAAAGGGAGCAAGGAGCACTGGACCCTGGAACACTGGCCCAGGAGGCTCCTAAAAAGAGAGGCAGGGTAGAAAGTTGCCCCCTCAGACTTTCAATGAGGATTCCTCTCCTCAGGGAGAGGAACCTACTCCGTGGGTGGAACCTACACCAGAGGAGCTTAAGGCTGATACAACTGAGCTCTTGGGTGCAGCGGGGCCCACCAGGTAAGAGCTTAGTCTAAAGCAGAAAACCTGTCCTACTCTAGGGAGTCTGAGGCAGCAAGCTGCAGCCCAGGAAGCTGGGGATCTCAGTGGTACCATAGGGTCTACTGGGAAAACAGCCTCCTCTATTCAGAGGCAAGGGCTCCCACTCCTGGTGCTACCAGGAGGTTGGTAATTTCTTAGAAATTTAGGGAGTTCTTGTTAACTTTAGCCCATGACATTCCCCTTGTAGGCCACGTGGGGCAAAGTAAGACTTGGGACAGACTTGTCCCTCACTTTAAGTGGCCCCAAATGTCTGAGGACACCAAGGAGTTTAGTCATTCCTGTATGACCTGTCAAGCCAGTGACAACAGGTGGCACGCCAAGTGCCCCCTTAATTCCACTACCAGTGGTTGGGATACCTTTTGACAGTGTTGGGTGGATATTGTTGGCCCCTGGACCCTCCAAAAGCCACTGGGAACAGGTTTACACTGGTTGGGGGTGGACCATGCCACCATGCACCCAGAAGCCATTCCTCTTAAGACCCAGTACAGCCCCTGCAGTGGCCAAAGCCCTCCTGGGAATCTTTTCCAGGGTGAGTTTTCCTAAAGAGGTGGTATCACGCAAAGGTGCAAATGTAATACCTGAAAGCCACTTGGAAGGAGTGTGAAGTGACATATAAGTTCACCACTCCTTATCATCCACACACAAAAGGGTTAGCTGAGAGATTCAACAAAACCATCAAAGGCATGATCATGGGACTCTCAAAAAACCTCAGAAGGAGGTGGGATGTCCTTTTTCCTTGCCCCCACGTTGCATACAGGGAGGGTCCCCCAAAAAGGGAGTGGGCTACAGTCCCTTGGAACTTTTCTTTGGACTTCCTGTAAGGGGTCCACTTGCCCTTGTGAAGGAAGGCTGGGAGCAACTTCCAAGCTCCCCCAGACAAGACCTAGTGGATTATGTATAAGGCCTAAGATCCAGAATGGCTGAATATATGAAGAGGGCATCTAAAACTCTTCAAGCCAGCCAAGAACTGCAGAAGCAGTGGCATGACCAGTAGGCTGTACTGACTTTTTCGCAGCCAGGACAGAAAGTGTGGGTCATGGAGCGTGACACTTCCCGGGCACTCGAAGTTAAGTTGAGTGTTCCCCAAACTGTTCTGGAGAGAAAAAGTGCGATCACCTACCTGGTTGACCTAGGCACTCCCAGAAGCCCCGACAGGGTGCTTCATATGAATCGCCCAAAGCCTTATTACGACAGGGCTGAAATGACACTGCTCAAGGCCACTGATGAAGGTCAGGAGGAACAGAGTGACTCTCTCCCTGACCTGCTCTTCCACAACACAGTAGATGGTCCAGTAGATGGAATTATTCTGGCTGACTGTCTCTCTGACCAACAGAAAGATGAGTGCAAAAATATCCTGGGTCAGTTCTCTGAACTGTTCTTCTTGACCTCTGGTCAAACCACATGGTGTGAACACACCATTGACACAGGTGACAGTTTTGCCTGTGAAAAGTAAAATATACAGGCAGCCTGATCATGCCAGGGAATGCATCAAAACTGAGATGCAAAAGATGCTTGACTTAGGAGTCATTGAGCCTTCAGATAGCCCTGGGACTAGTCCTGTATTCCTAGGTCCAAAACTCCCCTCTCAGAATGGTAAAAGAGAGATGAGGTTATGTGTGGACTAAGGAGGCCTCCATACAGTCACAAAGACTGACGCTTACCGTATGTTAGAAGGAAATCTGTTAATAAAATAAGACAGATCAATTTGACAAAGTAATATAGGTTTAATCGATTTTCAGCTGGGAATGACAGTCTTAACATAGAGGCCATGACTGAAGTTCAAAGTTCTAGTTCACAAGCAGTAGCATTTGTACTGTTAAAACCACAAAATACTACGGTCACAAGTTCAGCATTGACTTAAGGAAGAACAAGCAGTACAGATAAGATAATAGGGGAGAGGTACCTCTCGAAAAGAGCACATGCACGATTATTGGTCGCCTCATGGGTGGGTAAGTAACAGTGACGTCATTCAACATCTCTCTCTTTCTGCACAACAAGTGATTATGTGTTACATGATGCTCATGGTAGCCCTGCCTTGTGCAAATGCTTATCTGACCCTTACACAGTTCCCCTCACCAAGATATGAATGACTTGTGGTTTTTAGGACCCTTGTGCTAAGGTAGAATACACCCTTTTGTTCCACCATGTACGTGCTAAGTGAAGATTTTGAAAGCGACAGTTGGTGCAGCTTCAAAGAAAAACTCTCATTCTAATGTGGCTTGGGCCTCTTGTGTGTTTCAGCACAGCTAACTTAACAATGCAGCATGTGTATAAGTTTCCTAAGTAATAAGTGTTTGTTTGTCCTAAATATGACCTGCCTTTTCTATTGAACCCACAGTCTGTCTTTTTTAAAATGTCATGTATAAAACCTTTTACTACTTACATTGGTTTACAACTATCCCTAGCCTAAAATGTTTGTATTGGGGTTTGGGAACTTATGTTTGTATGTATGTGATGTATATGATGTGTTCTTATTCTTCCTACATCATTCCTCCCTCTAGTTGATTATTCAACTACTTTTACTACCTTCCCATCTAATAACGAAACTAGGGGAATCACCACGTACCCACTCTGTCCCTCCCAATTAAGCTGTCATCCTTTTGCAACATGCTATTATTACCTGAAAAATAAGATTCATCAAGTGCAACAACACGATCAAAGGCAACAAGGCCTTGAACAAGCCCGACATCCAGGACGGCACCCATTCGAACCAGCCCTCGAACCACCCATCAGGGGCACCCCCCTTATCGATCATTTTCTTTCGTAGATCATGCAATGTCTGAATGGCCTGAGTTAATGTCCCATTGTCTGCATCGTTGGCCGGCACATAAGTACAGCAGGCCGATCCAATCTTCTTACAGACCCCTCCTTCCATGGCCGTCATTAAATCAAGTACATATCTGTGTTGCATTACCATCAGCCTAAGGGCTCAGAGTTCTTTGTTGATAGCATTGAACCCATCTTTGGTTGCATTTATGGTCTTCATCAATTCAAAGCGCGTGATCTGCAGCCAGCGTGCAGTTGCTTTCGCCTGAATAAATGGTAGGATGCTACCAAAAAAGATTTGGGCATCATTAAATAGTATATGTTCCTGTGGAATGTCTTTCCACACTGCAGTACCAAAATACTCAGCAGCTCTTTTTGCCCAGTAATGGTGAAGCAAGGTTGTTGGACGGTTCATGGGATGGTCATGTAACTGAGAGATGTCCACACCTGGAATCACCATGGAGGGGGTGTACAAAGACACTAGGGAGCAGAGGCCATTCCAGTTCGGGGGGAGTTGTATGTGGAGCCGGGTCCCACACATCCGGTAGTGATCCATCAGGCTGGTGATGCTGACCTCATATCAGCATTGTAGGTGGTGATGTTGCAGTTGAGGTTACTCCCCACCTTCACTGTCCCATTCCCTCTGAAACAAAGAGAAAACTGTATTAATTTCATTGCTATTCTACGGTGTATGGTAGTTCCTGTCCATGTATATCTCTGTATGATCGCATCCCATATTTCCTGACAGTGGCCTATTATCTTATTAAAACTTAGTGGACCTTTTGTCTCAGTGCCATTCCATAATGAAATTGCTCTACATGGGAACTTGGCCTCGGTATGCCATTTATATTAGGCAAATACTGATCCTGTGATACTAAGAACTGGCCTGCCTGCACAATCAGGGAGCACGGGTTTAGCTAAATAGTTACTACATTCAGATGATGGGCAAGACCTTCCAAAAATACCTCCATGTAATACCCCTTATCGGGGTGAGACATTTTTTTTCCCTGCTTTCTCCATTTTTGATATCTCTTCCAATAACTCTTGTTTTTCTGTCAGGACTTGTAGGACTTCTGGGGTGGTGTCAAATCTAGTTGAGTTAACTCGTGCAATAACAGGACTAACATGAGTTGGTTGTAGCTGTGCACTCATTCTGCATAAAAATAGGTGCAAGAGACAATGTGTAATGTTTGGGGATACCTCTTTAGGGAGATGCAATTTATCTACACCAGCAGCATGGGGGATGAGAGAGCATACATAACAACTGGTGTTGGATATGGATGTGCCTATACTATTCATGTGCTGGTACCACATATCAACAAACAAAGCAGTATAGAGAGGGTGATAGTCAATATCATGATCAACAGTTCTACGCATGCGTGTAATAATTGATATAGGATCAAAAAAATTAAAATATCCAAGGGCTAAAAATATCAATATCAGTGCAACGAGGAGGAAAAACAAACATAAAATACATAACTTGAAAGAAGAATTGTCTAATATTGTAGCTTTAGAGGGAGGCTTTACTCCGGTTGCTTCTCCTGTTCTCCCCCCTCTTTTTCCTGCTCGGTGTCCATAGTGATGGATGGCATGGTTGGTCCAGGCGGATGTCCTGGAGGTGGTACCATGGTTTGTGGCCTTGGACTTTCACTGCTGTAGTCGTGCTGTCTGTCACTGGGAAGGGTCCATTGAATTTGCAGTCCTTCCACTTTCTTATAAAATTGCAACTATATACTAAAGTTCCCAAAGGTAATGGTGTTTATTGATCCTTTACAGGAGATGCGTAGGTGCGCTTATTGGCCTGCACGTGTAACCTGTTTAGAGAAGAACTTTGCAACTTTGGTTAGCTCAGACATGTATTCATTCATTTCAGTTTGTACAACTTCAGGTGCCCTCTCAGTCTCCAAATATGTCTAGTTGATGGCACAAATGTGCTCATTGTTCTACCCCTCACTATTTGATGAGGAGTCCAATGATGATCTGATGCTGGGGTATTTCTCCAAGCAAAGAGTGCTAATTGGAGACAGTACAACCATTTAATTTTCAATGTCACACATAGTTTACTTATTTTGTTCTTGAGGAGGCCATGTAGGCACTCCACAATTCCATTCCTTTGTGGATGATAAGCTGAGGACAATTTGTGTGTTATTCCTAACAAGGTGGTGAGGTGAGAAAACATATTATTGACGAAGTGGGTGCCATTGTTGAATCTGATCCTCTCACTGACACCCCACCACGGTATTACCTTACGGATCAGAAAATTAGCAGCAGACTTGGCATCACAGTGAACACAAGGTCCTGCTTCAATCCACCTTGAGAATGGGCAGACTACAACTATAAGATAGCGATAATGATTGCATCTGTCAATCATATCAATGTAGTCAATGTGCAGTTCCTTAAAGGGACCTTGTGGGCGCGGTATTGTGGAAGCTATTACCTTAAAAGTGGGACTTGGTGAATACTGCTGGCACACTGTGCAGGTGTGTATGTACATTGTAATCATCTCATGTAAGTTAGGGACAAACCAATCCTGACGTATTTGGAGGGACATATTGTCTCTAGCAGTATGTGAAGGAAGATGTAGCTGGTTTAGAGCTATCAGCAGCAATGCTTGGGGCATGACAGGCTTCCCTGTTGACATTTGTCTGCATATTATATCTGTTCCTGTCTGTGTGCATCCTCTGGCTTCCCACAACTGTTTCTCATGCTCTGGGGAATTTTCTTGTATCTCTCTTATATGCAAATGAGCTGTCTCTGTGTAATGTCTGGATGCATTCAAAGGGTCTGAAGGTGTCAATGTTTCATTAGCTAACAAAACTGTGGTATGTGTGTCACTAAGAGGGCGTGTTGCTGCATCTTTGGCTGCCCAATCAGCCAGGGCATTTCCACAGGACACAAAATAATGAGCATTAATGTGGGCTGCGCATTTCTCTACTGCAACTAGCAGTGTTAAAGCTTGTATCAAGTCCTCTAAAAGGGGGCAGTGCATGACAGGGCTTCCATCAAACGTGGGAAATCCACGTCTGTTCCACCGCATAATGCTGGAATGCACTGTTGTAGTGACACAGGCTGAATCAGAGTATACTGTTATTGTTTCTCCTTCCCCTTGTTTGAGAGCTGCCACTAAAGCTACTAATTCAGCAGCCTGGGCTGAATATTGAGATGGCAGTTATCTATTCTGTTATCTGCAGTGTGTCTGAAGAGTTGTGCTGCATCGCTCTGACCACTGCAGCACCTGTATGTCTTACCCCTGTGTCCTGATCTATTGTGGAATACTGTCAGCAAGACCGGATCCTCGGGGTTTGCGCCTGTTCCCAATATGTCCACCTCTTGGCAGCTCCAAACTCTACTAGCCGTTATAGCACAGAGTTAAAGAATGGCCAAGTGGGGGATGGGGTTTAGGTTGGGAACAGCGGGGAAGGAGACCTGTGGAAGCAAGAGTTAAGAACACAACAGCAAGGTCATTCACATTAATCTTCATGAACTTTGTTTTAACTCTTTATACTCTAATAACATGAGAGATCAAGAACTTTTCAATAACATGACCGTTTTATAATCGTATACTCTGAACATTGAACTTTCTCAAGGTAATCCTTAGAATAGCAATTACATCACAACAAGAGTCAATGAGTACATTTGTTGCCAAAGAATTAACTGCTATATGATTCATGAATGATACTGTAGCATTGGCAAACTGACTGAACTTGTTCTGTCTAGAAAGATCACACTCTGTTTAATCTACATTACAAGATTCAATTGCCCAGAAGTAATTGCACACCTTATTCCCAGACTGCGCATCAAGACTCAAGTACCTGGAATGATCGCGCGCTATGCCGATCTGAACTGCAAGGGTTAATTTGCCAAGAATGAATCGCGAACACTGTTGTCGAGTCAGCCATCAAGATTCAAATGCCTGAAAATGATCGCGCACTCTGCCGATCTGAACTGCAAGGGTTAATTTGCCAAGAATGAATCTCGAACACTGTTGTCGATTCAACCATCAATATTGAAATGCCTGAAAAGGATCGCGCACTCTACCGATCCGAACTGCAAAGGTTAAAGGCCAAGAATGAATCGCGCTCACTGTTGCCGATTCAACCATCAAAATCCAAATGCCTCAAAAGGATCGCGCACTCTGCCGATCTGAACTGCAAGGGTTCCGTGCCAAGAGTAAACTGCACACACGATAAATCACAAAGCCAAAAACCCAAATGGTTCTAGAAAATGGTCAAGGTCTTTCCCGAACTCAGCCTTACCGCCCTGCTTGAAGATCAGCAAGAGAAAGAGGACAGGGCTAGGAAATGTCCAAGTAGGCCTCCGGAACCGGAGCCCTGGAAAATTCTCCTGCTCTGCACCGGGACCTCTGAATAGTGAGCACGTGGAGCTGGGCTGGGTTCCTTAAATAGACCGAAGCCCCGCCCACATGCCACACCCTAGCCAGGCTGCAAGAAAAGCTTTGCAAATGAACAAGCTTGAAAATGAACAATACATTACAAACATCATTAATGACATTTCAAGATAATACCTGTAATGCAAAAAGTTAGTATGCAATATCAGCACACAATGCATGAATTATTACATTGCATAAGGTTTGTCATTCTGCATTATGCTGCCCGTAGAGCGCGTACTGTCCTGGTGTTGACAAAGACCCATCCACAAAATATACAACACTACCTCGGATGGGGTCTTCTGTTGCTTGGCTTCACTCATCTGGAGTATATGTGGCACAATCATGGGCATCTTCGTCAGTGTCTGAAATGGGGTGTGCAAAGAAGGTAGCAGGATTGACTATGTGGCATTTAACCATCTTCAAGGATGGTAATGATAATATTATCTCGTAGCCTGACAATCTGTGTTGTTAGTGTTGTTTTAGCTTTCTGAATTATTGCAAACACAGCATATACAGCATACAGTGTCAGAGGTGCACCCATGACAATGGGGGCACTTTTCTCTACTGCAAAGGCTACTGTGGCTAGTGGTTGTTCACAAGGGTAATGGCTTTTCATGACAGAATCAAGTAGGCCACTAAAATATGCAATTGGTTTGTGGCCTAAAGGATACTTTTGGGTGAGGGCAGCCGTCTTCACCTGGCCATTACAGTAGCAAAAAAGAAAAAACTCTTTGTTGTAGTCTGGTGTTCCTAACACTGGTGCATATGTTATCTTTGATTTTAGCTTACTGAAGGTTTGTTCCATCTCCGTAGTCCATGTTATCCTGCCTTTCTGTGTTTTTGCCTGTTTAGTAGATGCAAGCAGTGGGGATATTAAAGTACTCTAGTCAAAAACCCATTGTCTGACATAATTACATAAGCCTAGAAGCTTCTGCCTTCCTTTCACAGTCTCAGGCTCTGTCATCTGCTGAATGGATTCTGCTCTCCCGGGCATAATTCGTCAGCCTGATGCAGACAATAGTTGCCCCAAGTATTGAACTTCTTCCTGGCAGTACTGTAATTTGTCCCTGTCCACCTTGTAACCTCTTTGAGCAAGGGTGCATAACAGGGACAGTGTCCTTTCTACATTTCTCCTCTGCTGGACTACAGATCAGTAGGTCATCGACATACTGCAGCACTGTGCTGTCACATTGAAAATTGGTGAGGTCATTCCTGACCGTCCTGTTAATGACACTAGGGGACTCACAGTACCCTTGAGGTAATCAGGAATGAAGGTACTGTGAACAGCAATAGGAAAATGCAGTCAAATTGTGACTGTCTGGGTGCAGGGGAATGCTAAAAAATCCATTCTTCAAGTCTATGACTGAAAAGTATTTAGCACCTTGGGGTATGTTGGTTAGGATGATGGAAGGGTCAGGTACTACAGGGAATTCTGGCATCACTATGTCATTAAGGGGGCACAGGTCTTGAATCATGCTCCACAAATTTCCCTTGGCCTTCCTAATAGAGTAACTTGGGGTATTGCAGGGTGATACACCTGAGTATATGACTCCCTGCTCCACCAATGCCTGTATAACCGGTGCAGTGCCCTCCTCTGCTTCTTTGGATAGAGGGTATTGTCTCACTCTTGGCAGTATTGCGCCTTCCTTCAAAATTATTCTGAATGGTACTGCTGTGCGGACGAGGACTACATCATAAGGGCTTTTTGTACCCAAGTTGGAGGGTACCTGCGCAAGGTCATTATCTTTGATAGGACTGGAGACATTTATTGGTATCGCAGGCCTTGTATCCAGTGTGGTGCGTAAAGGTACACTGTTTTGAAAAACAATCTCTGTACTTCTAAGGTCATCAGCAAACAAATGGTCATCTGATATGTCGCCCACCTGCATGTTGGGATCATAAAAGATGACACATGCCCACATCGCACCAGTGTGGTCACTTGCCATTAGTGTCCCATAGGTGGGGGACACTTCTAGAGCCTCTAATTCCAGAATGAGGTCTTTGTCCAATATTGCAAAATAGGGGCCCTGTCGTCTAAAGAGAAAGCTCTTGCGTAATTCAACTAGCTTCCCTGTCTGTTCCGGTGTTTCTGCTATGGCGATGTACACTGCTCTAGTAAAGGCTAAAATGTCTACAGGTCTGGCTCTAACTTGTTTACCATCTGGGGGTGTGTAACCATTGTCATGATGCGTGTACTAGATACTCCAGGGGTTGAACAGATCTTAGTCCCATCCTCTTCAAAGTGAATAGTCACGTTTAATTTTGCCATGGGATCACGTCCTAGCAGATTAGCTGGTGCATTTGGGGAGAATAAGAAACATCGATCAACATACCTCCCCCCCCCCCTATTTCCATCTCCACAGGTTTAGTGAATTGAACCCTCATTACAGCCCCGGAGAACCCGTGTGTCCATTGATAAATTTGACAATGGCAGTCCCCTCTCACAGATACAGGACCTAGTGGCCCCAGAGTTGATGAGAAAGGTGTACTCCTTGTCATTTATGGCTACCATCACAGTGGGTTCCTCGTCTGGCATGTGGGTTACCGATAAGACTGGCCACATGAGACTTCTCCTCGGGCACCTTCATTGGGCATATCCTCCTATGTAGTTTTGCTGGAATGGGTTCCCTCCCCTGACAGTTACCCCTCCTTGTAAGTTCTGGTGCTGCAAGGTGGGCTGCACTGTCTGCTGTGGCCCATACTGTATTTGGGGCACTGATTGATGTAACTGCTGAGGCTGTATCTGTGGTTGAGGCTGCAGTTGTATTTGGGGCTGTGGGAGATATATCACTTGGGGACTCATGGCAGGTTGTGCTACAAGGCCACCAGGCGGTGCCATTTGTTGGCCATAATTTGCCCTTGTCTGGTTGCTAAGTTCATCTTCCTTTTTAAACCTACAGTCTCTAATGAAATGTCCTGTCATCTTGCAATAGTGGCATGTCTGTCCACTCTGGAATGTGTTTACTCTATTTCCCCCAAATCTTCCTCGCCCTCCTCTTCCATTATTCCTGTTATTGCTTCTCTGGGCATACTGGTAGGGTTGCATTGGGGTGCCTGAAGGGGGCACTCCCAGGGACACAGCAGCTAACTGGGTAGTGGCAGTGGCAATTCCTTCCTCTGTTTTCTTAGCCAGTTTCAGATGGACCAATTTAGCTGCTGCTTTCTCTATTTTATCTTTCTCGCTCTTTTCCTTTTCTTGTCTCTTCTAACAAAAATGCATTGTGTGCGCTTGTATCTCTGTCCATAGTTTGGCCTCTAAGGCCACTATATTATCTAATTTATCCTGCACTTCAGCTGGCAGACCCTTTTTCACTATATTGTAAAATAGTATTGCATTCTGTCCAGTTTCATCCCAACTCTCCCTCACTTCCTGTGTCCATTTTTCCTTCATTCTGCTAAGGAATTCGACTCAGCCCTTATTTGGCTGTATTGTTTGTGCCAGAAGGGACCCAATGTCTGGCCTGTCTGGATACATTTCCTCAGTTGTTTCCAAACAATTCCCCTTACTCTATTAAAGGATGCCTCATCACATTTTGGGTTGGTCAATGCCACATCCTTAACTCCTGCCTTTGTGAACAGTAGGTCTGTCTCATCTCCTATAAGGGAACTTAGTAAACTCTTAATGTCCCCTATTACAAGAGTAATCCATACGGTATGTTTTTCCAGAGCTGCTATCCATTTCCCAGCACCCTCAGCAAGTTGTGGCAACTGTTTTTTAAAGATTTTCTTTGTCTATCTGGGGCCATGGTATATACTGAGGCACCCCTGGGCCCTTGAATATCAAGGGCAGTAGTGACAGGACTGTAGTCCTATTGCCAGTAGGGTGACTGGAGTCATACTTACAAGCATATATCTGCCACACTCTTAGACTTTTCTGCATATAAGGATAATCCCAGTAAGGATCCCCTGCGCCCTGAAAAATCCCCATTTCTGCATTAGCCATGTCTCAGGGTTCAAAGGAACCCTCTCGCGGCATGGTGTCATCTGTGATGCCAATCCTTTTGTCCAACCTGCTAGGTTGTCAGTAAAAGGGACAACATTATACCAACCATTTTCGTACCGAGCTACTATTTCATTGAGAGTCAAATTATTGCCAGGGCATACAGGGAATGCATGTGCCACGTCTTTCCTCAGTATCATTTTTTCCTGCCATATCAAATGTTGCCTTTCTCTCATATGGGCGTGCATGCGCCCCATCAAATACTAATCTCTGTAATTCTCTTGGCTTCTTTTGTAAAGTCTGTCCTGTCTTACTGTTTTCTTCTCCCACACGGGCATACTGTGACTGTTCCCTGTTATGGTCCTCAAGAAGGGACATTCTTTTAACATGTTAAGTAATGTCATCTAAATGCCCCCTCTGATCCATTGTAGGATTTTTCTAAATCCAGATCTTCTTCACCTAAGCTGCTATGTGTGGACACTGTGTCCTCTAGTCCTTCTTGTTTAATCATTTGTGGCTCAGTGAGGGCCCTTGACTGTCTCAAGGGCCCTTCCTCCTTTTCCCAAGTCGCTCTTTGGTCTACCCGTCCATCTTCCTGCACTGTGACCCCCTTGCCTACACTATTCTCCTCTGCTTCTGGGTGCATGAACTGCCAGCACCCCGTGGGAGGACTTTCTGGTGTGTAAGCTAACCTTCTTGTCTCATTTTTAATGTTGGTGCTTGGTTTTTGCAAAACACCTTCCTTTTTTTCTAGCCCTATCCATTCTCTGTGCCTCTCTTGACCCCTCATTAGGTATACCTTCATTTTTCCTAGTGGGGGACATCTCGTCCTCCAAATGAAGTGTAAATGTGGCATCTACTGTCCCTATGTATTTAGTACTGTCCCCACCCAACATTTCCCGTGGTGTACTGACCATTTGAGGACGTGGAGATGGATGAACATATTCTCTACGTTCAGAAAACGATTCTAATGGTGGGCTATACTCGGGGTCTGTATATCCCACAGCAGGGGGATGTGAAGAGGTGGGTAGTGAGTATGGAGCACCAGGTTGCATCATATGCATGCCCTGTACCTTTGCACTGCCTAACCTTAATTGCACGTCTTGATAGGTGGGGTGGAGGAGCTGAAGTGAAGGTCTGAGGCTTTATCTTTGACTCATTCATATTGGTTTCACAAAAGACCCTCCATAGGTCTAGTGTGAGCTTCCTATTCCCTAGTTTATTTCCCTTGAATGTACTCTGTAGGAAGGTGGCCATGTGTTCTATTGTTGTATTACCAAATGTGCCCTCTTTGGGCCACGCATGTGCACGTTTTAATGTTGCTTTGTGCCATTCCTTACAGTATTTTCCTATCCTATCCTGTCCTTGTCTCCTGAGAACACTTTAACTATGTGTTCTAAAGGAGGCCCCATGTCTGTTTAGTGAACTTAATCTTTTGTACTATATGGTTTATACTCGAAATGGACTTCGGTTTACTTCCTGGGGTATTTCCAGACTTCACATAAACTGTTATTAGGCTGTGAAGGTGAGCATCAGATATATATATATCCCTAATCTCTGAAAGACTTTGTTCATTTATATATATATTAGGTAGGTGCATTTATGTGTGGCCTAAGTGGTTTGTTTGCCTGACACAACAAACAATAATGTTATTGTAATATATATACACATGTTTAAGTTACTCATAACCTAAATTACACACTGGGAGGTCCCTAATAAATGCATACTGAAGTAGGTCTAATGCTAAATATGAGTCTGTTATTATTGCAAGGAATTCACGTGACTGTTGCCCATGGTTCCACTGAAAAATTGCAGTGACTTCAATATATTCACTTTCCAGCCACAAGGTGGCACCAGTGTCACACATGAAGAATTAAACGGAATATTTTAGAGGCCTTCAAAGGGGTGCCTCACTATTGGAAAGACAACTGCAACAGGTTTTGTAGATTTCAAAACAAAATCTTTTATTCTAAATATGCAAAGGTCCTTTTCACAACTATCTGAAAGGTAGTTAAATATATGTGTATGTATAGTAGCTGATAATTCTTCTTCTATGTGTATACCCTCAAGATATGTGTATATGCCCCTGTTTGATAATTCATCTAGCCTCCAATCTTGAGGCTCTATAGTTTCATAATGGGAATAATAGTAGTGTCAGTATTTGTTATGGGGTTCATGAGGCTACTACACTACATTTAACTTGGAGGACAATGTCCTTCTATTAGTTCTTTGAATAATTATTTACAATTGTCTAACGGGCATTTCTTTTATGTCAATGAAAGTTGTTTTAAAGGCCTAGAGGTGATATACTATAAATACCTAGGCATTCATAAACATCTGACTTAAAAAAATGATTCTATGGTATTGATATTTCTGGTCTAATAAGTTCAGTTCTGTTGCAGAGGGCGAAAACGTGACCGTTATAAAAATGAATAATTCAGGGATGTGGAATTAATTAGTTTACTTTTTTGGGACATTTGCCCAATCCAGTCAATTACTTTACCTTTGAGTATACTGTTATAACTTAACCTTCAAAGGAATAGGAGGTCTGATACTTATTCCTAAATTATACACTAAATAACAAACGTATATATTGGCATTATTATGTGGCCACATTTCTATCTATACATGCATATACATACACAGTAATTCTTAATTTGATACTAGGGCAAACAAAATACTACTGGTCACTTCCCTCCGGATTCATAGAGGGGACAACTTTTCGCTATTTGCAACTACAAATTGTGACTTCCAGACTCAAGGTCTGGATTAGGTTGACTTGAGTGTTCTTTAGAACATACACTGATTGCTCAGCCCCAAGTCCAACACTACTCTTGATCACTTTTGACTACTTAGTCAAGTTCCCTGTATCTTCTGGACTTACCACCGGGATCCCTTAATATAGCCTCCAATTCATACACAATCTTGCATGCAAACACCAAAATTATATACATTACAGTGTCAAAATTATAAATGACTTTATAAAATAAAAGGAACAGACCTCGTACTTTGTCCACCTTAATGCCAAACACCTGAGTCCCATCCGGCCCCACAAAATCATTTACTTAAATGTTGGCATCTCCCTTACCTCTTTAAAAAGTGTGCAAATCACCTCGTGGAGACAGGCAGGGCCCCCAGTCCAGCAGTTGGTGAGATCAAAGTAGAGCTCCTGGCTTAGCTGTCAGATCAATTTGACAAAGTAATATAGGTTTAAACGATTTTCAGCTGGGAACGACAGTCTCAACATAGAGGCCATGACTGAAGTTCAAAGTTCTAGTTCACAAGCAGTGGCATTTAAACTGTAAAACCACAAAAAACTATGGTCACAAGTTCATCATTGACCTAAGCAAGAACAAGCAGTACAGATAATAGGGGAGAGGTACCTCTCGAAAAGAGCACGTGCACGATTATTGGTCGCCTCATGGGTCGGTAAGTAACATTGACGTCATTCAACATCTCTATCTGCACGACAAGTGATTATATGTTACATGATACTCACGGTAGCCCTGCCTTGTGCAAATGCTTATCCTTACACAGTTCCCCTTACCAAGATATGAATGACTTGTGGTTTTTAGGACCATTGTGCTAAGGCAGGATACACCCTTTTGTTCCACCCTGTATGTGCTAAGTGAAGATTTCGAAAGCGACAGTTAGTGCAGCTCCAAAGAAAAACTCTCATTGTAATGTGGCTTAGGCCTTTTGTGTGTTTCAGTATATCTAACTTAACAATGCAGCATGTGTATAAGTTTCCTAAGTAATAAGTGTTTGTCCTAAATATGACCTGCCTTTTCTATTGAACCCACAGTCTGTCTTTTTTTAGCATGTCATGTATTAAACCTTTCACTACTTACATTGGTTTACAACTATCCCTAGCCTAAAATGTTTGTATTGGGGTTTGGGAACTTATGTTTTTATGTATGTGATGTATATGATGTGTTCCTATTCTTCCTACATCACTAATCCCTAGGGCAGATGAGCTGATAGATACGCTGGATGCTGCCAAGTATCTTAGCACCTTTGATTTGACTACTGAATACTTGCAGATCAAGTTATCAGAGGGTGTCAAAACCAAAATGACATTCTTAACCCCTAGCGGGCATTATCACTTCACAGTGATGCCCTCTGGGTTGAAGAATGCCCCTGCCACATTTCGAAGGTGGGTGAACAAAGTTCTCCAAGGCCTGGAAAGCTTTAGTGCAGCTTATCTTGGTGACATAGCTGTCTTTAGCTCCACTTGGGAAGGTCACCTGGTCCACCTTGGAAATGTACTGGAGACTATACAAAAAGCAGGTCTCACTATCAAGGCATTATAGTGCCAGATATGGCATGGTAAAGTTGTTTATCTCGGCCACCTGGTAGGTGGAGGCCAGATCTGTCCCCTCCAGGGCAAAATCCAGACAATCCTGGATTGGACTACCCCTACTACTCAAACCCAAGTCAGAGCCTTCCTAGGCCTGCCTGGGTACTATAGGAGGTTCATTAAGAACTAACTATGGCTCCATTGTAGTCCCCTTAAATGACCTCACATCCAAAAGAATGCTTAAGAAAGCTTTATGAACAGCTAGCTGCCAAAAGGCTTTTGATGACCTGAAACAGTCATGTGCTCTGCTTCCATACTAAGAAGCCCTGATTATTCCAAAGAGTTCATTGTACAAGCAGATGCTTCTGAGGTAGGAATAGGGGCAGTAGCTTTCAACTAAATGAGGAGGGCCAGGATCAACCAGTTTCTTTTATAAGCAGAAGGTTCACCCCCAGAGAAAAGCGTTGGTCAGCCATTGAGAGGGAGGCTTTTGCTGGGGTCTGGGCCCTAAAGAAGCTGAGGCCATATTTGTTTGGCATCCACTTCCTGTTTGTTTAGACAGACCACAAGCCCCTCCTGTGGCTTAAGCAAATGAAAGGCGAAAATCCCAAATTGTTGTGGTGGTCCATTTCCCTACAGGGAATGGACTATAGAGTGGAACATAGACCGGGGAGTAACCACTCCAATGCAGGTGGAGTCTCCAGATATTTCCACTTATATAATGAAGACTCAACTGGGCAAGGTTAGTCTTATTGTGCTTCATTTGGGGGCGGGGTTGTGTAGAAAAGTATCCTCTTGTGGCATGGTTACAGCCACTTTTTGCCTATCAGTATGCTTAGACAGTTTTCACTGGGATCCTGCTACCCAGGACCCCAGTGATTGTGCTCTCTCCTCCAAATTTGGTTACGTATGATGTCTGTGCACTGCACAATTGGCATACTGGTGTCCCCTCCTAAGTCCCCAGTATATGGTACTTAGGTACCCAGGGCATTGAGCGACCAGGAGTCTCCCAAAGGCTGCAGCATGTATTATGCCACCCATGGGAACCAATGCAAAATGTGTCTGCAGGCCTGCCATTGTAGCCTGCATGAAAAGGTGCATGCACCCTTTCACCACAGGTCACTGTAAGTCACACCTATGGTAAGCCTTCATAGCTCAGAGGGCAGGGTGCACATCCCTGTGTGTTAGGGCACCCCTGCATGAGCAGAGGTGTCCCTACGAACCTCAGTTCCATTGCACTGGACTTCGTAAGTGTGAGGATGCCATTTTACCCGTGTACTGGACCTGTGTCCGGCTACATAATGGTAACTCCGAACCTGGGCATGTTTGGTATCAAACATGTCGGAATCATACCCCAATACTGTTGCCAGTATTGGTCGCATGATTCCATGCACACTGGGGGCTCCTTAGAGGCCCTCCCAGTATTGCTCCTACCAGTCTTCCAGGGCTTTCCAGGCAGCCTGCGCTGCTCTAGCCAGAGACCGGTTTCTGCCCTCCTCCTGCTGCTTGATCAGCTCAGGCAAGGGAAGGCAGAACAAAGGATTTACTGTGGGAGAGGGGAGGCGCAACACTCTTGGAAATAGGTGTTACAAGGCTTGGGAGGGATAGCCTCCCCAAGCCACTGGTTTGCTTCGACGCATTTGGTAGCCTCCTTGCATGAACCGTTTTGCGCCAGTCCAGGGACCCCCGGGCCCTGCTCTTGCATGAAACTGGACAAAGGAAAGGGGAGTGACCACTTCCCCGTCCATCACCACCCCTGGGGTGGTGCCCAGACCTCCTCCAGCAGGTGGCCACTTGATTCTGCATACTTGAAACCAAGATGTGCAGAGGCCCCTGGGAGCATCTGAGTGACCAGGTCAGGCAGGTGACCTCAGTGGTCATGTCAGGCAGGTGACCCCTCTCCCCACCCTAATAAGTGGTCACTGTGCAAGGTGACCAAACCACCTTTTAGGGCTATTTAGGGACTCCCTTGCAGGTGGGTCCCCAGAATCGACATGCAAGACTCCACCTGGACTCATTTGCATCGTTTACTTCTGTTCCTGGACACTGGAACCACAACTGTTTCCACAGTTCCTTCCTGCACATGCAACATTTCCCTGGCTGTGCACCCTCTGAGATCGGCAAGACTTCAGCTGCATTAGGAAACCAGAAGGAATCTCCCTTGAAGTGAATAAATCACTCCTCTGCATCTGCAGGCACCTACAGCAACGAAGTCTGGCTGCGTGGATCTTCTCTCCTCTGGAACTGTGTAGATCCTGCATCACAGGTGGTGGTTTGGAGTGGTCCCCTTCGTCCTCTCGGCAGGCAGTCCAACTTGGGAGACTGTGAGCCCTTGCCTCTCCTTGTAGGACAGTACCCATGTGCACCGAAACTCTTGCAGCAACAAAGGTTTGTAGTCTCCTGCTCCAAGGGATCTTCAGGCTCCGAGTAGCCCCGGCACCCAGCACTTCATACTTGCAAGGACAGTCTCTCCTCTGCTGCTCCAGTGTTCTAATTGGGCCTCACTGCAACTTGCTGTGCCTGCTGCCAGTGGGTTGCCTTGGGGACTGCAACTGCTTCTGCTGACTGCTGAGGGTCAGCCTGGACTCCCCTCCAAGGGTCGAGTCCCCTGGACCTTGATTGTCCTCTTCAGCCTTGCAACTCTTCTTTTACCTCTTCTTGCATTTGCTAAGGCTTGTTGGTGATTTTCCTATACCACTGACCATCTGCAACCCAACGACCGACATGGGAAACTATTTGCACTGCTCAGGGACTCTTCTGCAGCTCCTGGACTCTAAAGCTGGTCTTCTTCTTCCCCTGTCGACTGGGATCCTCATTTACAGAAGGGTGGGTAGTGACTCCTACACCCACCTGGACACTCTATTGTGAACTGGACTCTGTCCCCTTCTTACAGAATCCACCTTTGGTTTCCTCTGGCCTGGTCCTGTTCTTGCACAATCCATTTTCTAATTCCTCTTGTTAGTCCTTGGGAAAACCAGGTACTTACCTCTGCTCTCCTGGTCGCTGGGGGTCACTAAGGTACTCCCCTCTTGGGGTCCCAAGTTCTCACAGCTCCCCTCTAACTACTCCATACCTTTGGGTGGAGGACTTCACATTCCACTATTTCAGTATTGGGTTTGGCCCTCACTATTTTCTACAATTCTTGCCAAGGCTTGTTGTTTTCTATGCTAATTTCTGATTGCTATTGTGTATATATGTATAATGTATACATACCTCCTGTTCGAGGCACTGCCTATAAGTAATTTAGTGTAGTGTTACTGTAATAAAGTACCTTTAATTTTGAAACACTATGTAGTTCCTTTCATGTGTGAAACGTTACTGTGTGACTATTGTGGTATTGCATAAGCATCGCATGTCTCGTAGATAAATCTTGGCTGCTCATCCATAGCTACCGTTAGAGAGCCTTGGCTTCCTAGACACTGTCTTCATTCACAAATTGGGATTGCTTGGACCTGTTATAAGGTGCCAACACCGTAGGTGTCCACCACACACCAGGCCAGCTTCCTACAGTATATAAATCCTATTGATATCCCAGTGATAAATTACTGTTTCATTGTGGCATAAAGTAATGCATGATCTATCCCTACTATATACCATGTGTTTGTTTACCTGTTAGCCCCACTGATTACATGTTTTCCATGCTGATGTAAAAAGAGGATTTCTGACCACACTATGAAAGAAATTCTGTATAATGAACAGTGTATTTAAATAAATGTTTGCATGTCTTTCTATGTCAACAAATATTTTACAGGTCATCACAATTAAAAATACCTATGGACCACATAGATTAAAGGTGAATTACAACCCTTTTACGAGGACACATGGCACAATGTTTTCACAATGAGTGTCCTCCCTAGTAAATTAGTGTTATATAGCCCCGAGGAATTGCCACTGAGCCCTTTGGGGCAACAGGTAAGAAACATGGCAATCACGTGCAATTGAACCTTGTGACCACTTATATCCTGTGAGTTCAAATATGTGTTTCTAATCTTGACATACTACTTTCTAGGAAATAAATAATATCTTAGTAATATGTAGCCATTTTTAAAACCTTTCCAAGTCGACCTAAATGCTAACATGCTCCAAATAGGCAAGCACACATATTTCGGCTCAGGTGGATCATAAGTAATGAGACGAGATATCATCTAAGCGCATTGTTACACTCGAATATTACACCGTTCACCCAATGTGAAGCGTTGAAGAATGACCAGATGATGAAGCATGCCACTTCCATGGAGAGGGTGTGTGCATCCTGAAAAGGATATCCTGGCAGCCCGAGTGACCTACTGGCAGAATCTGCAGCAGTCATCCTCAGCTGATAAACTGAGCCGCCAGTAACTTCAGCGGAAGTGGCAGATTAGGTCCGAAAACAGCAGATAGGTATGTGTGAAGCTAGCATATCAGACCGCCTAGGTGGCACTTTGTCATGAAGTCTGCGCAGGTCCTGAGAGGAACCTGACCTAAAGGCAGCCCTGGGTAGCTGGAGCGGTATGGACAGGAGGTGTGACCCCTACTGCAGTGGCAATTAATGTTAGTGGTTGTTAGAATGAATGTCGACCCTAGAATATTGTAATAGAAGAATATCAAGGAGATCATATCAAGGGCCAAAATACTGAAATGTGGGTGCACATGGGGAATTACAGATTTACTGTTCCTGACTCCATACCTATGTGCGTTGAAAAGTGTGTGTGTGTATATATATTCACAGAAAAGAAAAAAACAAAGGCTTCAGGGACGTTATAGTTAGATCATGTTTTACCCACACAAAAACATGGAAATTCAGCAGTCCTAGATATACTTAAGTTAAAGTATAACTCTTGACCTAAAGCTACTTAGCCGCACAAGTTATAGTTTCTTCTGCTAAGTATAACTATAGCTGCTGAATTTCTGTGGTGTTGTGAAACATGATCCTAACTGTAACGTCTCTGTAACCATTGTTTTTTTTGTGTGAATTTCTACGGGTTTTTAACATAAAGTAATATATAATTACCATATGTTAATACAACCCCTTGCTGAGCATACCCTTTGGCCTTGTGCACAGGAGTTTGGTATGTGAGTATGTTTTGGTTTTTCTTCCATTGTTTGTTGGATCTGTGGATCAATTGCGGAGTGGCGACACGCTGGGCACTGCGGTGGATTAGTGGATTGGCCAAAAAAAACAAAATTGGGCCTATTTTGGCCCAGACCCATCCATGTGTCCTTTGGTGTTGAGATACATGTATCCTGGCCCCTTAAGTGTTTTTACAGGTCATACTTTCCCTCCTCCGGGCCAAGAAACAAAGACCTAGTTTCCATAGGAAAACCGCCCTCCCCATGCCCTGTGAATTACCCCACATATTACACCACTGATGACATCTTCCATTACATCATTGGTAATATCACTGTAACATTTGCAGTCAAATTATTTAGAAAACTGTGCATGGCGAGGGCGTGAGTTACAGTTACCTTAGGGTGAGTTATTTGAGTTAGCCATAACTTTAACTGCTGACTTTCTATGATTTTGTGTTTAATTTTATTTCCAAACTATTACATCCCTGTAACCTTTGATTCAATGGCTTGTGTGGCTGTAGATACACATGCTGTGCATACTCCTGCCATCTAGTGTGGGGTCCAGAGTGTTGCATGCTGTTTTTCTTCAAATAACTATTTTCCAGTCACAGGATTGAGTCCTTCTCGGTGATACTGTGCATGGGCATCGACTCCTATGTTAGGTTGTTTTCTCTCCGCTGTCAGGTTCGGACTTGTGTTCCTTAGCTCTGTCTTTTGACTCGCTCTGGTTCAAAATCTTTCCTTCAGTCTTCTCTTTATTGACAGTGTTGTTTCTCAATGGCGTATTTCCATCTTCCCATTCGTCTCTACTTGTCAGTCTGGGCAAAATCCATGCACTTGGGCTACCTCGTCCATGTCAGGCCTACCGCACCACAGAAGATTATGCTGAGCTGATGGAACAATGCAGTTTCGTTTCTGTCCTCTATGCCACGCAAAATTCACTCATACCAATCAACATCTAGTGTATAACTTGTGCCTATTCCCCCAAACACCAGGAAGCTGCTTGTGATCCCTGCAAATCCTTCTGGTTGTGGAAAACCCTTCGGGACTGAAGAGCTCATCGGTTAGAGATGACGCAAAAGACTCCAGATGAAACCTCAGACATCTTTGGGGAGGAACACACCCAGGAGGAGCCGGAACAAGAGAAGGCCTTTTTGATCCAGGATTTCAACGTGCAGTCAGATATCAAAAGCCAAAAGTGAAATTCGCAGCAGCCTTTGTGTACTGTGGCCCCTCCTGCCCAACCTAAGACAATTAAAAAAAAAAAAACCCTTGCAGAGGTCGCTGGACCGCCAGTGGCACCAAGTCATGGCCAGATCTGAAAAACTGTTTTGCTGGCCTCTGGCTCGGCTCCAAAGATAGCCAAGACCAAAACAACATCTTTGGCTTCAAGCTCTGGCGCCTTGGTCTGAGACATCGTTGCCATCTCGGTCCAAACTTCAGTTGTGAGTACTTGGTTCCGAGCTCACCAGCTGCCACTTCCACTTCAGTGGCGAGCAAATCGCATGACCAAAAACTCTGGTGCCGAAAACCACAGAACCATGACCTCGGAGCAGAAGGACTCTAGCCAGTCTTCAGCTGCGCCTTCACCCGTGGAACCCATTTTGGAGGCAGTGGATGCTCAACAGCACCACCTCCATATCCAAAAGGGTACAGGGTGCAATATTGCTCCCCCGGAACTTTTCAAGAGTAAACTGGCCTTGCAAGAGGCTTTGGACACTTCTCCGCCTCCAAAAAAGGTTACCAAGGACAAGACTTCCTCCACACCTCACAAGCCTTCTCCACTTCCTCATCCTCCACCTTCTCCACCCACTGCTTCTCCTCCACCTCCCTCTGCTCCTCATTCACCTGTCCCACCTACTGTAGGAGATTTTATACCTCAGGGATCTCCTGTATACACCAGGGAATATTTGAGTGGGAAACAGCAGGACCCAGATCCATGGGATACATATGACTGTGATTCTATATTGACCAGTGACCCAGATTTGTACACCACACGACCCTCACCACCAGAGGGTAGCACATTATATCAGCGGGTAGCCGCCTTCCACTATGTAGAGTTGCACAGGGACCCCACTGATACCCTTACATCCCCCCATAGGGATATTCAGTTTATCCCTATGCTCCCTGGTATGCTTCATCACGCTGTTGAAATTTTTAAAGAACCCGTCCACTCTAGGGTTCTTACCCCTAGAGTAGATAAAAAAATATACGCCTGCTCCCACAGATCTGGTCTACATTAGGTAACTGGTTTCTCCAGACTCTATAGTAGCTACCACCGCACATAAACGTGCCATTAGCCAGGCTACAGGGGACTCTCCTCCTCTTGACAAGGAAAGTAAGAAGATAGATGCTGCCTTCAAAAGAGTGGCTGCATAGGCAGCTGATCATTGGCGTATCGCCAATTTATAGGCCTTACTAGCCAGGTTTCACCGAGTTCACTGGGATGAAATGGAGGAGCTTCTCCAGTTTCTCCCAGAAAAGCACCACAAAAGAGGACCAGCAAACTGTTGCTGAGGGGCAGGCCATTACAAACAACTCCATACGTAGTGCCTTAGACGCTGCAAATACAGCTGCTCGCGGCATTAATACCAGTGTCCTGATTAGGAGGCACACGTGTCATCAATACTCTGGTTTTAAACCAGAGGTCCAGCAAACAGTGCTTAACATGCCCTTTGATAAGGATCATCTTTTCGGCCCGCAAGTGGATTCGACCCTTGAGAAGTTGAAAAAAGACACATACACAGCAAAAACCATGGGTGCTCTACAGTCCCCCACACAAAGGGGCACTTATCGTCACCTCCAACCCCCCTTCATAGGTGGTTACAGCTCAACTAATTGAGAGGCATCTACCTCCCAACACAGACAGCCTTCAACTTCTTTTTCTAGTAGTTTCTTTAGGGGGTCCTACAGACACCATAACAACAAGGGCAGAGGTAAGAGCACTGCCTCCCAAGGCTCTACCTCCACTGCAAAGCAGTGACTACCTCTGTCTCCCCCCCCCTCCCCTCCACACTCCACACCTGTCGGGGGACAACTTCAAATGTTTCATCCAGAGTAGGTCAACATCACCACGGGCCAACAGGTCCTTTCCATATCCAACATGATTATTGTCTGGAGCTTATTACCACTCCTCCAAACATTCCTCCTCACACTCAGACTATCCCATGAGCATCGCACACTTCTCAAACAAGAGGTTCAGTCTCTTCTTCTCAAAGAAGCCAGGGAGTCTGTTATTTAAACAAAAGGGACAGCTCTCTCAGGCCTGTTCTGGACCTCAGTCCACTACACCACTACATTCTCTCAGAACATGTTCATATGGTTACTCTTCAAGATATTATTCCGCTTCTACATCAAAGTGACTTTATGACAGTCCTAGATCTAAAGGACGCCTACTTCCATATCCCCATCCACCCTGCACATCTAAAGGACACCTACTTCCATATCCCCATCCACCCTGCACACTGAAAATACATAAGATTCGTGGTTGCAGGCAAACATTACCAGTTCAAAGTTCTATCTTTCGGAGTCACAACTGCTCCCAGAGTCTTCACAAAGTGCTTAGCAGTAGTCCCTGCACATCTCAGAAGGCAAAATATACACGGCTTGCCTTATTCAAGGCCAGCGCACTACCACAGTGCCAATATCACAGATGATAGTGGACCATCTTCACACGCTGGGATTCACAATCAACGTGGTCAAATCCCATCTACAACCTCTTCACATACAGCCCTAACTAGGAGCTAATCTAAAAGCAGAGTTGAGGCCAGCATACCCCAACCCCGCCTGCTTTCAGAGTTTTTAGTCTCTTTTACCCTAGTTTCAGTAGAATTGCATATACACTGTCAGGTCTATTATGCGCCTGTTAGGGATGATGGCGTCCTGCACTGCCATTGTTCCCCATGCCAGACTCCACATGCCTCCCCTACAGCAATGTCTCTCTCGTCAGTGGTCTCAGTCACAGGGTCACCTTGAGGATCTAGTGTTGTTGGATCACCATATTCACCGCTCTCTGTGGTGGAACACCAACCAACCCGGCCTTTTCTGGATCCTGTGCCTCAGGTCATTCTGACTATAGACGCATCACTGACTGGTTGGGGCACTCACCTTCAAGACCTCACAGTACAGGGCCTCTAGGATATCAATCACCAATTTCTACATATCAATTAACTTGAGCTTAAGACAGTGTTTCTACCCCTGGAAGCATTGCTTCATCACCTGATTCACAAGGTTGTCTTAGTCTGCACGATCAACATGACAGCCATGTATTAACGGGGGCACGGTCGTCCCAATTGTCACAACTCTCTCAGACAATATGGAAGTGGGCTCTCCACCATCACATTCATCTGGTGGCAGAGTATCTCCAAGGCATGGACAACAACTTTGCAGACCTGCTTAGCAGGATGCAGCAACAAGTCCACGAATGGGAACTCCACCCGCAAGTCCTTCCAAAGTATTTCCTAAAGTGGGGAATGCCTCAGATAGACCTTTTTGCCACAGCAGAAAACAAAATGCCAAAGCTTTGCTTCTAGGTATCCACACCCTCTATCCAAGGGCAACGCTCTATGAATGAACTGGTCACGGATATTTGCTTACGCTTTTCTACCTCTCCCTCTTATTCCATTTCTGGTTCAGACGATCAGGCAAGCATCTCTCACCAAGATCCTGGTAGCTCCCAATTGGGTGCGTCAGCCATGATTCACCACTTTTTCTGGATCTCTTAGAAGTTCCCTATGAGAGGCTGGGCATTCTCGCTCAAAATAAAGGACAGATCAGACATCCAGATCCCAAGTCACTCAACCTTGTGTTATGGCTCCTGAAGTCATGGAGTTTGGTTACTTAGGATTGCCTGCGGAATGTATGGACATTTCTCAGGGAAGCTTGTAGACCCACAACCAGGGCGTGTTAAGCTGCAAAATGGAAACTCTTTGTATGCCATTGCCAACCCAAATGTATTCATCTCATGAAAGCTACAGTCCAAGACATTGTTTATTTGTTACATTTACAGAAGGTATGTTTAGCTAACACTTCCATTTGCTTACATCTTGCAGCTATAGCTGCACATCTACAGAATAGACAACATACTTTATTGTTCAGAATCTTAGTTATCAAAGCTTTCATGGAAGGCCTTAAAAGGGTTATTCCACCCAGAGTGCCTTCTGCACCATCCTGGAACCTCAATAGTGTGCTTACCAGGCTCATGGGCCCACATTTTGAGCCACTTCATTCACGCCCTCTTCAGTATCTTTCTTGGAAAGTGGTGTTCTTAGTCGCTGTCACATCA
The DNA here is from genome assembly GCF_031143425.1 of Pleurodeles waltl. Taxonomy (NCBI): domain Eukaryota; kingdom Metazoa; phylum Chordata; class Amphibia; order Caudata; family Salamandridae; genus Pleurodeles; species Pleurodeles waltl. The sequence continues at coordinate 201,731,900 of NC_090438.1, read as the reverse complement.
CTCGGCCATGTTGGTGAGCTCCAGGCCCTATCCTTGGAAAAACCTTTCTTCCAGATTCATAAAGATAAGGTGGCCCATCAAACAAATCTAATGTTCCTTCCTAAAGTGTTTCCCAGTTCCATATTAACCAATCCATTGAGCTACCAGTTTTCTATCCACAGCCTCACTCAGTTACAGAAAGAGCTGTACACACTTTTGATGTTAAACAAGCACTTATGTTTTACATTGACATAACCAAAGACTTTAGGAAAACCAAACAGCTATTTGTATCTTTTTCACTACCTTACAAAGGCAGCCCAATATCCAAAAACAGCATAGTTGGATGGATAGTAAAGTGTATACAAACTTTTTTTTTTTAAACGTTTATTTGATTGGCTTTTTAAGAGGTTCAATGCATATTCTGGTACATATAACATTGGTATAATCGGTTTATCTTATTATTCAACATACATATATATTGTAAGTATACTTTACATCCGTCAGGAATGTTTTCAGAGAAATATGTTAGTACATAAAACCAGTGCCAATATTACTACTTTATATACATACCTACTATATTGAAAAGTATAGGTAGCTTTTTTAGTTAACGGAGGGCAGTGGGTGGCAGGGGTTTGCTTTGCTACTTTTCCTTTCTCTTCTTCTTTCTGCTCATATCATAGTATGTCTGACCAGTGGGGTTAGTCAGGATCAAAGCCCCCAAAATGTTACAATCATAAAACTAAGCAAAAGCAAATACAAACAGTCAAACAGGTTGCCCATGGTTCGTCCTAAGTCGTGAGTGATAATGCGACGTCCCTGGTCGTGTTGCCCAATCTAAGTGATATGTCACCGGGGTCATGTATCCTATATTGGCGTATCAGGAGGGGAAGGTATACTACTGTGCTTCTTCATTTAGGTATCAGAGAACACTGCTGTAAGCTTCTCTCCGCTATCCTCTACATGCTCATCCCTGAGTCATCAGTCCCACTCTCGGAGTGTGAGTCAGCCCCTATTGATCTGTTTTCCCAGCTATCCATCACTTCAGTCCACAATGGTGCAAGCAACCTACGCCTCAGTCCTCTGTTTTCCTCTCTCTTTAAGGCACTAACTTCTGCTCTCACCCATCTCGTGACATCTCGGATCCAGTCCTGTATGTTGGGGCCCTCATCACTTCTCCATGTTATGGAAATTCTGCGTTTGGCCAGAATCAGTGCTAAGTCTGTAAAGCCATTACCGACTATCTTGGAGCATGGCCTGTTAAAGAGTCCCCGGAGGCATGTTTCTATTGTAGGTTCTAAGTGTCTGTGTAAAGTACTGTTGATTCTATGGATAGCCCCCTTCCAGAACGGTTGTAGTTGCGGGCACTCCCATGTCATATGCCCAAATCCTGCGTCCAGCAGCTGGCACCGCGGGCAGCACATCCCAGCCCCTTTATACATGAGTTACAATTGCCGTGGGGTAAGGTAGGTCCTGTGTGTAATTGTACTGTATATATTTCAGTCGGGTGTTTCAGGAGACCAGAGGAGCGTACGCGAGTGACCTGCTCCACTCCTCGTCTGTGAGGCATCTACCTAGATCTGTTTCCCACCTGGTCCACAGACCATCCATCGGGTTCTGTATCATTGTCAATAGTGACGTGTATACAAACTTGATGTGCTAAAGCAAAGAGACAGTTACCGGTTACTCCTAGAACACATTCTACTAGGAAAAAAGGTGTCACAGTGGCTTTCCTTGGAAACATACCTATAGCTGACATCTGTAAGGCAGCTACATGGTCTACACCACAGACATTTACAAGGCAAAACTGATTGGATGTACTAGCTCGTCCGCAAGCCAATATAGGTCAAGCTGTGCTATGAACACTTTTTCAGTCAACTGCAACTCCCACAGGCTAGCCACCGCTTTTATCGAGGGACTTCCCCACAGTCTATGCAGAGCATGTATATCTACAGCCACACATGCCATTGAACAGAAAATGTTACTTACCCAGTAAGCAACTGTTCGTGGCATGTAGAGCTGTAGATTCACATGCGCCAGCCCTCCCCCCCCCCCCACCCCAAACACATGTGGCCATTCCAGATACTCTGTATTTGTATATACTTGTACATATGTAGTTACATTTTGTTTGGAAATCTCTTTATCAATACACCAGTGATGTACCTTGTAGATTGTAAATCCCATTCAGCATTTCCCTGTTCAGCCGCCAATGCCTTAAATTAAGTCATGTCCCCATGGGCTTAATTTAAGGCATTGGCAGCTGAACGAGGAAATACAGGATGTGATTTACCATCTACAAGGTAAGTCACTGGTTGGAAAATGGGGCTGCAATATCAAGTGTGTTATGAATTTTGGAGGTGAGTAACCAATGTGAAATAACATCTACTCAAGCTACATGAAAAGAAGGGGCCTGGCTTGGCCCAACAACAAGATGGCCGCATCTGAGTGGGGCTCTACTAGTCTGGGAAATTAATCCTTTTATTCCTCGCCGCTCCTAGTGCCATCTATACCTGATCGGGTGGTCCCGGTGCCCGTAGAGCGGCAGAGGTGTTTGGTGAGGTGGATGGGGGGGGGGAGGGAGGGTGTTCAGTTTGGTGCTCAGTTTGGTGCTCCAGGCCCCGTAAAGAACAGTCTGCCTCATGGGGCATGGGAGAGAGTGTGCATGGCCTGCGGAGAGGTGGTGTGGTCTCTCCCCACTGGTCATACCTGAAGGATCCTTCCTGAGTAAGGCGACCTAGCCTGTGGCGGGCAGGTTCTGGCAGGAGGCGGCGGCGTCAGGCCCAGCCAGCTTCAGTGTGGGTGGGAGTCTGGGCCTAAGAGTGCCACTTTAGGCTGTGGCCGGAAGGGAGGCCTGGCCCCTGCTGGGCGACAGCGAGATGAGATCGAGAAGAGCTGCTGGGAGAGACGCTGGCCACGTAAGAGGGATAGTGCGGCCCATGAGGAGGCATCTTGGGCTGAAATCTGGCTGGGCTGCAGATTTGGCGGCAGCGAGGACGCCGAATTGGAAGTGCTGCTGTGGGTCATAGCCTGCAGGAAGGCTTTCTGTGTGGCAGTGCAACATTTGCGAGGAGGTGAGCCGCTGGGGGGTATACGCTGCCCACCTGGAGGTGCTGCGGGGCTGCCATCCTCACTACGAGAATCGCTTATTGTGACTGAACCCGGAAAGAATACAGTATATTGCGATTCCTTTCACCCACTACCACTAATTAATACTGATCGCAAGATTCTGGTTAAACTGATAGCTTTGAGACTGTTACCCCTGTTGTCCACTATAGTTCTGCCGGACCAATCTGGGTTCGTCCTGGGCAGATCAACCTCCTTTAATCTGCGGACATCCTTTGCTGTGGCGTAATTGGTGGACCTTGCTTCCTGTGCGGCCGTGGTGTTCCTAGACTCAACCAAAGCATTTGATTCATTAGAATGGCCTTTTCTCTTTGCGCTCCTGGCTCGGCTGGGTCTCAGCCCCAAATTCACCTGGTTAATTGAGCTGCTGTACACGCAGCCCTCAGACCACGCATTAATGGCTCCATCACTTTATCTAGAGCCACCCGGCAGGGATCCCCCTTTTCACCACTATTGTTTGTGGTGGCAATGGAGCCATTGGCTGCGCGCCTCAGTAAACACCACCATCAGGGGCTCTCCTTCAGACCGCGACCAATCTTGGTGTCGATGTACGCAATGTCACACTCTACGTCCAGGACCACAGACAAATTTAGACCCCTCTCATACGTGAGTTTATATGATTTAGGGTACTTGCAGGTATAAAAATGAATGATGCTAAATCCATAGTATTTCCATTGACTGATGCAACTGTACCTCACACCTCTGACTTCCCCTTGAACTGGTCAGAGGAGCCCGTCATCAGATATTTGGGGATATGGCTGAGTAGGGAGAGGAGTGTCTTACGGGCAGCCAATTATGGTAAAGCGATTTTTCTGGCTGGAGGAGAAAGTAGATTGTTGGAGGTCTCTGCTGCTATTGCTTTCTGGTTGGATCTGGTGATGCTTTCCAAATTCCTGATCTGTTTATAAACCTTCCGCTACCACTCACCCACTGTTTCAAAAAGAGACTGCCTTTGCTTCTGGTCTCCCTGATCTGGGCGGGGAAGAAACTGCTAGAGTCGTGGGAACTGCTCACGCTACCTTTTGAACATGACGGACTTGCGGCACTAGATATGAATCTGTACTACAGCTGTGCCCAGGCGCATTTTGCGTATTTCTAGGTGCATCCTGTAAAATACTGCCCCAACACCCGGAGCACAATCAGGTATGGTCTGGCCAGCTATCAAGGGCCATATATGGCCCCCCCACCCCTGGTCAGGCTCAGGTAGACACGGTGGCATGCACGGTTTGGGCGTTGCATCAACCCCAACGCAGGAAGACCGCAAGCACTCTTTATGCACCCTCTGTACCTCTGTTTGATCAGCCGTTGCTACCCGTGACGTTGATGAAGCAGAAAATGAAGGTTTTCATTTATTGACGCTTAAACGTAGTGCTGCAATAATCATGTGTGACTTTAACCAAACTAATAGATTGTACGGGGACAAAATGTGCCCTCAGAGTAGTTTGCCAACATTTATAAGCGTGCTTTATGTAACGTGATGTATTAGAATTGTACTAATCCGACATAATCATAAACGTGTGCTACGATTTGCTTGTTTGAAATGTTTTAGCTTAGCATAACTTTAGCGGAGGCTTTGGCCTAGTTGCCTGGTCTCACGGTTTAGATGCTCGTATTTTTCCAATGTGCTAATAAACGTGTATTTTTGCTTGAAGCTGTACTTTTCCACTGAGGTCGTTCACATGCTTATCTTAAGGTTTCGTGCCAGCCTGGCATACTTCTCTCTTTACTCCAAGGTCAGTCTGCAGGTGCGGACAATGGAAGCTCTGAAAGTGAGTTAATTGGTATAAAATGTTGCAACTTGCGTACTCGTCTCCAAGGATAATGTATGCTTAAGTAAAAGCTTGAGAACTGTTGTTTTTGATTGGACAATTTGAAGTCAACCTATGAACCCTCCAATGGAAGACCCTACTGGATTTGAACTGTTGTCTATTTAAACCAGGTGCACGAGAAGAAAGCAGCCATTACCCGGACATCATAGCCTTTTTGCAGCTATTACAGCTATTACTAGCCCGATACCCGCCATTTTGCAGGACATTGCAGTTATGGCCCACCTTGCTGCGATGCCATTTTGAAAGCGACTTTGATGCTTTCTCTAATCGAGAGAAAGAGACTTTAAATGATTCTTGCCCTAGAGACTTTAACTTTGATCCCTTGCATGAAGTAATAGTTTTACCTTGCCGCCGTGAGGCAATTGCCCCGTCCACCTTGCCCCCTTTGCCCCGTCCCATGCTGATCGAGAAACGGTACCTGCGAGACGAAGACTTCCTTGTATGCTGATCGTAATTGGTAAATATGAAAGGAAACTGTAAAATTGCATTGTGTTTCTTTTAGGTAACCAACTGCTGATTTTTGATAAGAGCCCTAGCTAGGAGTTTTCTAAATTAATGTTGCTAAATTGTTTTGCATGAAGTCCCACATGCCGATGCTAATTTGAGGTTAGATGAGGATTCTTTTGTTGCACGATGCAATTTGAGACCTTGTTATGCTGACTAAATGTATGCAATTAGTTCATTACAGATTATCATATTAGTGATTTGCATTGCTATTATCGAATGCCTTGTTATTCAAATGCTACATAGATTGCACCTGTTTCGCCGCTATGGACAGCTATTAATGTTCATTTATGTTTATCATTTGGTGTTGAGACACATCTATATTGTGCTAGCTTTGTTAATATAGGGAAATAAATTCACTAATTTTGAATAAACTGGTGTGGTTATTCCTGACTGAAAGGTCAGGGTTCGCCGAAAATGTATTCTGGATTAATTGTTAAATGTTATGTTGATCAGGGCATTGCTTATGTTCGTTATTGATTATTGGTTTGATTAAATTGACTGATTAAGGGTGCCGAGGGTCCCACTTAGCCAAAAGATTCATCGGCCTAAAGAGCGTCCAAATACAGGTAAACTATTAGTACGGAACGCTCTATCAGTAGATGGTAGCAGAGGACGGTTTCGCCTTTTGGGACCCTGTACTCTTAAAGTACATGGTGTTGAATTAACGGTTTTCGACTTTTGAGATCCCTCTTGAGAAGTTGAATTAGATTTTTTCTTGGGTAAAATAGATTGACAGAATGATGATGGGCTAGGTCCACCGCGACTTTCCCGGGATCTCGGAGCTTGCGAATGGAGAGAATGGAGGTGTGGGATCGGCGTTGGCGGTACTAGTGATGGTATGAGTGAAGTTAGGATTTTGCGCTTGCACAGCTTATTGCCGCAGAGTGTGTGAAAAGGTTGCGAGGATTTTTCTTTTTAGAGAATAGCGGAGGTGCGACTCCGAGTGTAGAAGTAGAGAAGTCGTCGAACTTCATAGAAGATAGCGGAGGTGCGACTCCGGGTGTGAGAGTAGGGAAGTCGTCGAACTTCATGTGCATGTGGCGCTTCGTGCATAAAAAGGTCCACGTGGTTGTTGTTGTTGAGACGGGCCCTGCGAGGTCAAGAGACTCCGGAGTATGTTGTTTTATGTTGTGGTCTGGGCGGTTTAGTAGGTTGATCGGGCGTGGTCAACGAGTCGGTACGTGTGTAAGGGAGTGAAAGAAACTTCGACTTCGGGCTTTGACAAAATTCTAAGTGCACTAGAATAGATCATTGACAAGTTGAGAGTAGGTCTGCGGGTCAGATTTGCTTGCAAAAGTGGGGACCGAGAAAGATGGAATAACTGCCGAGGCTAGTGAAAAATCCCTAAGGTCCTGAAGCGATTGTGTTACCCTTCCTGTAGTAAACCGACAGATCTGTTTTAGTTTTTGGTAGCTCGCGATACATGCAAGAAGTTTTTACGAGAGGAGCTGAGTGAAGGAGGACTAGCCGCGAGGCTTTGTCAGCCGCAGTGTGTGTGAGTGTGACGTCACTAGGAGCCGCGCTGGGATAGGTTGGTTGTAGAGAAGGGTCGCGCACGGATTGGACGCAGTCCGTGGGGCTCGATTGGAAGGGGAAAGGCAAGCGAAGAGAATTCCGGGAATTAAAGTCAACTATTGATTACAAACTTTGTGAAATAAAAGACGAGAAAATGAAATTTTTTAAAGCATTCAAGAGTGCGATGAAGGGGGAGTCTTACATTAAAGCGAGCGTAGGAGAGGAGACACCGCCCGAAGGTACACCAGCTTACATTGTAATGGAGGAAAAGGGGGTAGCTCCGTGCCTTTGGCTAAAGCAATGGCACAAGTTGACAGAGAAACATGGGAGCGTAGCATTCCCGATCCACGGGACATTCAATATAAGGATTCTAGAGAATTTGAGATTCGCGATGTACGACATGAAGGTGCTTCCAAGGCCAGCCCAGTTTGAGGCTCTAGCAATTTGGGAACTAATGGCTAGACAGCAACAGCAAAATAAGTTCGAGACCAGGATAAGGAAGGTAGAAAAGACACTAGCAGACGCTAGGTGGGATAATGCACAGAAGGTGTGGAGGTCAGATGTATTGCAGGGGATAAAATTGTTTCCCGCAATCACTAAGGAAGAAGAGGAGACAGGTAAGAAAGCTACCTGTAAGACAAACAGGAGGTGTTCCAAGGATAGAGAGGACGAGGAAAAGTTGAGAAGAGAAGAGGAGTTAGAGGATGAGGAGTTAATAATGCAATTGCTGAACGACCGTCCACCACCTTATGCGGAGAGTGGACAAGGTCCAAGTACCAGTTCTGCCCCTCCGGCACCGGTACAGAACAATGAAACTCAGAGTTCAGGAGCATCATCGGGATCTAAGGACCCGAGTTTACTGTTCACCCCGCAGATACCGCAGATTAGGAGAATATATCCAGATGTGCCCATGTTGAAACCAGCAGAAAACTATCAGCCGCAGGTCCCAAGGTACTACAGCAGTGACAACAGTGCAGGGACGACTCTAGATCCAACTGTAATGGGAGTACAGAATGGTTGCAACCCAACATTGGCACAAGCTGAATCAACTCAGTTTTTGATGCCTCAAAAGCAGATGCAGGGGGGAAACGCACATGCTCAGATGACGGGGAGTCAGATGGGCATGCCGGCAATGATGACCCATGGTGTGGGAGTGAACATGCCTCAGAACATGGGGAATGGACAAAACCCAGATGCGATATCGCTACCCATTACTGTAGGTCCACCGGTACCTCTGTACAGTCAGCCTAACTTAGGTATGAGCGGTCAGGGATCAATGCTGCAGAATGGGACCAAAAGGAGGTGCATAGAAAACACTCCGGGGATAACCCCTATAGCGGCTCAGCCAACTGGATCTGGGTCCTTGATGGAGTTTAGTCCCATATGTGCTCAGTCAACAGTGGTGAGGTCGAGTCCCCCACTGATAATACCGCTATCATCGAGCACTGAGAAGTTGCCGCAACCATCAATGGCAGTCGATGTAAATGCTACACTTATGGGGTTGAATGCGCAACAGCTGACACAGTGGTTCAACAGTCTGAATTCCACACAAAGCTCAGCCAGTGGGAAGGGAGAAGAATATCTGAATAGGGTCAGGTTGAGCATGGAAGCACAAGAATTGGTGGAAGGGACTATGGGTGTGAATAGGTTAGAGTCCTACTCGGAAGAAGAGCTGAGGTATCTATGTCCCAGGATTACGAGAGAAGTGGACAAGGTACATAGAAGGTTGCAAGAAATAGCAGACAAAAACGGGGTGGAGATAGACAAGATGAAACACTTGAGCAGGAGCTACAGGTTGGATTTTGGGACCACAGATTTTGAACACATGAGGTCAGCAGGCATGAAGGCGCACCTTAGAGAATTGTTGCAGAGTGCACAAGTGTGGAGGTGCTTAGACAAGTGGGAAAGCAGATGGGTAAAGAGAAAGGAAAAGAGGAAAGACAGTGTCTCAGAGCCCAACGAGAAAAGACCGCAGAGTAGTGATGCAGTAACCATGTTACCAATGAGGGAGACAGCAGGGGGAAAATTAATACATGTACCATGGCACAGAAGCGACATTCAGTCTTTTACGGATGATTTTCCCAAACTGAGAGAGAAACCGATTGAATGGTATCAACAGACTGACAGGTTTGTGAAGCTTGCAAAATGTCTCTGGGAAGACCTGAACACTCTCTTTGAGATTGTGGTTCCAGCAGACTTGTGGGATGATTGCAAAAGAGCTGTAGGTTGGCCGACAAGTGAACCAGAGAGAGACAGGGATACGGGTGCACCATCACCTATGGTGATGAGCTTGTACTATAAGGTGATTGAGCATTTGAAGACGAAGGTGGCCGCGAAAAATGTGGATTGGCAGAAGATCGATCGAACTGCCCAAGAGGCTAAAGAGTCGATTCATAGTTACTATGAGAGGTTGTTGAAGGCGTTCAAGAACTACAGTGGCACGGAAACAATAGAGGCGAAGGACATGCTTCATTTTGTGTTTAGATTTGTGGAAGGGCTGAGACCAGAGATAAGTCAGATGATAAAGTCGCATTTGATTTGCTGGCAATCGAAACCGATTGATGAGGTGTTGAATTATGCGAAATACTGTAGCGACGAAATTGAAGTGAAGCAGAAAAGGTTGAAAGAGAAGGTGATGATGATGCAACTTAAAGCAGCTCAGACAGGTCTGCAAGGTTTGCAAGGGTTGCAAGGGTTCCAACAGCAGGTACGGCAACCGCAGCCGCAGTTGCAGGGAAACATGGCGTTTCAGCCACAGGCCAGAGGCAGAGGCAGAGGAGGTTTTGTGAATAATGGTCCGGATTTGAACACTGTTGTGAATGGTGTGCAGGCAATGAAGAAGGTGATGCCGTGTCACGTGTGCGGAAATGTCGGTCATTGGAAACGCGAGTGCCCGATGGTGGTGCAGGAAGGTGCAGGTGTTGGTCAGCAAAACAATGATGTCAATGCATTTCAGACAATGAGGGGACCGAAAATGAGAGGTCCAAACCCAAATTTCCAGACCATAAATCAGCTGCAGGGATTACAACCTATGCAGCCGCAGCAGATGCCTCGTATGCAGGTGACGCAAATGCAGCCAATGCAACAGCAGTTTCCCATGGTACCTAATCAGCAAATGCAAATACCTTTGGCACCAATGAGTCAGCAGCAAGTGATGGTTCCTCCACAGGTCTCGGGTCAGGTAATGAGTACAAATGGCACCGTACAACAGTTCCCACTACACAGTGAGAGTGGAATAAACAATGTATGGGAGAGTGAAAGTTCAGGAAAGGAAGGAGATTGTGTGCATGCAGCATCCTTGGAAGTTGATCAAAAGGGTCCGTACGTGGAGGGAAGAGTAATGGGTCATCGTGTCTCATTCTTGGTTGACACAGGAGCCACACGTTCAACTGTTAAGAGCATTGAAGTACCAAATTTGCCACTCTCAGGGAGGACAGTTCAAGTGGTGGGAGTAGCAAACAGGCACCTGACGAACCCAATAACAGATCTGGTACCAGTCAGCATCGGTAACTATCAAGGGTTACATCAGTTTGTGGTATGTGACTCAAGCCCGATAGCACTGTTAGGGAGAGACTTATTGTGCAAATTGGGTTGTTCGATTATGTGTTCGAACGAGGGAATTAAAATTCAGACGAGCAGTGATGGGGAAGAAGAGGACAGTGTAGAGGGGGATGAGATGGAAACTGTCGATGAAGAGTATCCTCTGATTTGCCTTTTTCCGATGATAACTGAAGAAGATATCCCAGCCGAATTACGGGAAACAGTCGGAAAGGAAGTGTGGGATATGACAGGGAAAGAGGTGGGATTGATGAAGGGAGTGGAACCAGTGAAAGTGACTGTAAAGCCCAATGCGATCTTTCCCCAGACCCCACAACACCACATGGCACAAGACACCCTCATGAAAGTTGCCCAACTTATTGACGAATTTGTAAAGCAGGGAGTACTGAAAGAAGTGTTGAGCAGTCCATGTAATTCACCAATCATGGGACTAATAAAGCCGAGTGGAAAGGTCCGAATTGTGCAGGACTTGAGGAAAATAAATGACATCATAGTCAAGTGTTGCCCTGTCGTACCAAATCCAGCTGTGATAATGTTTCAAGTCCCTTGCGATGCCGAGTGGTTCTCAGTCATCGACTTGTCACAAGCATTCTTTTCGGTGCCTCTTCATGAGGACAGCCAATTCCTCTTTTGTTTCAAATTCTTAGACAGAGTGTACAGTTGGTGTCGAATTCCTCAAGGGTTTTCTGAGTCACCGTCAATCTTCAATCAGATTCTAAAGAAAGATTTGGAAGCATTAGAATTGCCATTCGAGTCAACTCTAGTACAGTACATTGATGACTTACTGATTGCATCAAAGATAGAAAGTGGCTGCACAGCCGATACCATTGCTCTGTTGAACCATTTGGGAAGGAATGGACACAAGGTGTCTCCTTCCAAATTGCAGTTCTGTCAGAAGAAAGTTAAATACTTGGGTCACCAGATAGAGAAAGGGTCAAGGAAAATAATGAAGGAAAGAATAACAAGTGTACTTCAAATGAGTCCACCAAAGACAAGGAGGGAGGTGAGGAAGTTTTTGGGAATGGTGGGCTATTGTCGCCAGTGGATTCCCAACTTCTCAACTCTAGCAAAGCCTTTACTGAAGCTGACCCAGAAGGATGCCTTGGATCAAATTGAGCTGAAAGGAGATGAGATGGATGCTTTTGTTGAATTGAAAGAATGCATGTGCAGGGCTCCAGCTTTAGGTATGCCTGACTACACAAAGCCTTTCACATTGTTTTGTCATGAACGTGATGCATGTTCTTTGTCTGTCTTGACTCAAGCCCATGGTGGCATAAATAGACCAGTAGCGTATTTTTCAGCTACTTTGGATCCGGTCGCAGCAGCACTTCCAGGGTGTTTGCGCGCCGTAGCAGCAGTTGGTATCAGCCTCACTCAGAGTGAAGGAATAGTGATGGGACACCCAGTAACAGTCATGGTCCCTCACTCAGTTGAGATACTTTTGACCCGCTCCTGAACGCAACACATGACTGGAGCAAGACTCACAAGGTATGAAACGATAATTCTGGGCTCACCGAATGTGCAGCTGAAAAGGTGCACTACGTTGAATCCAGCAACCTTGCTTCCTGGAGAAAATGCTGAAATTGAGAACGCTGAAGACGTCGAGCATGACTGCCTTCAGGTGACTGAATTTTGCACAAAACCTCGACCTGACATTAAGGATACTAAGCTTGATGAAAATGACCAAATTGTTTTCGTTGATGGTTCATGTCTAAGAGATGGGATGGGAATTTTGAAAGCAGGATATGCCGTATGTACTGTAACAGGTGTCTTGGAAGCGGGGTGGCTTCAAGGAGTCTATTCTGCACAAGTAGCAGAACTTGTGGCCCTTACAAGAGCATGTCAACTGTCTGCATTGATGAAAGTCACCATTTACACTGATAGTCAGTACGGGTTTGGAATTGTGCATGACTTCGGACAACTATGGTCACAGAGAGGTTTCCTGACTTCTTCTTGATCCCCAGTGAAAAATGGAGAAAGGATAAGGGAATTGTTACACGCCATTCAAATGCCAGCCGAAGTTGCAGTGGTAAAGTGTAGTGCTCATACAAAAGGACAGGACTATGTTTCTCTGGGAAATGCATATGCGGATCAAGTTGCAAGATTTTGTGCCTTGAACTGTATATTACTCAGAGATGAATGGAATTCGATAAGTGAACCAGAACTCGAACCAGCTGAAGCATTTGCCTTGAAGGTTGTAGATACAATAGATGAATTAAAAGCATTACAGAATAACGTCAGGGAGGATGAAAGAGAGTCCTGGATTAAATCACAATGTATAAAGAGACCTGATGAGTTATGGGTTTCAAATGAGGGAAAATTTGTTTTGCCAAATAGTCTCTTATCACAGCTTGCGCGGTTCTATCATGGGCAAGCTCACCTAGGGAGAGATGCCATGATAAGATTGTTCAAAACTGATTGGTTTAACCCCAGATTTCGTCAAGCTGCAGAAGCAGTTTGCCATCGATGTGTCACTTGCCAGCAGATGAACCCAGGAAAGGGAACAGTTGTGAACGCGAGCCACATTGGCAGGGCCAGCGGCCCGTTTAGTCGAATGCAGATGGACTTCATTGAGATGCCTGTGCATGGAGGTCTGAAGTATGTGTTGGTGATTGTGTGCATTTTTTGTCACTGGATTGAGGCATACCCCACACGTAGAAATGACAGTCTTACAGTTGCAAAGCTATTGTTCTATTGTTGAGGGAGTTAATACCACGTTTCGGATTCCCGATCTCTTTAGAATCAGATAGGGGAAGTCACTTCAATAACGAGGTGATAAAGTTACTTTGCGAAGCGCTGAACATTGAGCAAAAGCTACATTGTAGCTATCGCCCTGAAGCATCAGGACTGGTGGAGCAGATGAATGGTACACTGAAATCAAGAATGGCGAAAATATGTGCATCGACAAATTTGAAATGGCCTGACGCATTGCCCTTAGTGCTAATGTCAATGAGAAACACCCCTGATAGAAAGACTGGATTGTCTCCGCACGAACTTCTCATGGGCAGGGCTATGAGACTTCCTGCAGTTCCTGCAAACGCGCTTTTGAATATTACAGATGATATGGTGTTAGACTACTGCAAAGGTCTGGCTGACGTGGTTCGCTCTTTCTCTCACCAGGTGGAAGCAACCACCTTGCCACCGATCCAAGGTCCAGGACACGCACTGAAAGCAGGTGACTGGGTCGTGGTAAAGAAGCACGTGAGGAAGTCGTGTCTGGAACCCCGTTGGAAATGCCCTTTCCAAGTGATCCTGATGACAACTACCGCTGTGAAGTGTGTGGGGGTTCCCAACTGGATTCACGCCAGTCACACAAAGAAAGTGTTGTGTCCCACAGATGAGGAAGTTGAAGCGCTAAAACTGCCAGTGCCTGATAAAACAGTGCTGAGTGCTGAGACAGAGCAAAACCGAACTGAAAGCGAACAGGCAGGAACGGAAGAGAGAGAGATATTCTCTGAGGACGAAGAGACCAACTCACTTGGGGGAGACCAAGGAGAAAGTTCAGACAGCGACGAAGCAGCTGAAGGTGACAAAGAGCCTGAAGCAGCTGAGGGTAGCAAAGAGCCTGAAGCAGCTGAAGGTGACAAGGAACCTGAAGCAGCTGAAAGTGATAAAGAGCCTGAAGAAAGTAACGGTGACGAAGGGCTCGAAAAAGGTGAAAAAGCAGGAGAGCCTGATAAGAGGAGGGCTTTCCCAGAAGCAGACGATACAGAAAAAGAAAAAGAGAACGTGATTGACTCCCCAGAAGGAGGGGACAAGGCAGAACAGAACGAAAAGGTTCAAGCTTCCTCAGAAAAGATCGCAGGTCCATCAAATGGACATGGTGCAAAGAGGAGACTAAGTATATCACCAACAAAACAAAGGACTGAAGAAAGTTTGAACGACGGAGAAAGGCCAAAAGTGAAAGAGAAAAGAAAAGAAGTAACTGTCGTGGTACCATCCCCGAGTGAAGAAAGAGACTTGACAAAAGTGGAAACTACCAGCGAAGCAGAATCGAAAAGAGAAGCAAAATTGAAAAGGAAAAGGATACCGAACAGAAGATATTCCGGTCCTGAATGGGCATATGTAGTTCATGACGATTGGACTGACGAGTTTGTATCTCTTAGCCTCGAGAACGAAGAAGAAGAGATACCAATAGAAAAGAAAAGTTTTATGGACTCTGTCGATTGAAAGGGTAATAAATGATATTGCTTGCTACAATCCAACGTGATACAAACAACCAGCTGAGACATTGCTAAACCGGATGAGACTTTTGCTGAACTGATAAAAGACTGAGTTATTGCCGAATTGAGACAAATGCTGCTAACCGATAAGTGACTGGCCTCCTGAAGAAGACGGTGCGAACATTGCGCTCGTTCAGCTTTGTAACTGAATTGCTAAATAGTTTTTTTATAGGTGCTTCTAGCTCTCTGATTCTATACAGATCATGACGCAAAACAGTAGAAAGAAATATTGTAAATATGCGTGTATAGGCTTGATAATTACATGTGTACTAATAATAATGGCAATAGTGCTTACAATGCATGGAAAGGGTGAGGATGAGAGAATTGATGCTTCTACTTTTGCTCCTGTTACTGTCACTGAACTAACTGCACTGAAAAGACTAGAATTAGATGAGAGACACTTGCATGATAAGAAAGAGCTTTCATATAATGTTTTCTATCGCTTACTAACAGAATATGTTGAGACTATGGATGCGAAAGATTGTTATGTACGTACACAGATACCGACATCAGTAAAGGAAGGGGTGACTTATCACCACATGCCTCTTACCTACGGGATTACATGTAGTATAGTAATGTCTAGATTTTATGGTCAAACTAACATACAGTATTTTTACTCAAATTATGATGTTACCTTTGCATATGTTCCTATAATAGCGCAGCTAAGCCAGATTGCTAAGGATTGGGATGCTAAAATAATGAGGGAATTTTTCGAGCCAATGCAACCTTTTGAAACGGCTCACGCTCATAGGGAAAACCTTACCTGCTCGCTCTCTGCAGTAGAAATAAGCTTTTTAGATCGCACAGATGATAGAAGAGCACAAATGAAGGCGAAATTAGAAAAAGAGCTACATAAGAGGACTTCAGTAGACAATTATGATTTTGCTGCAATAAAAACACAAGGGAGAATAGCTTTAGATGCTTGGCATGTAGGGAAATTTTGTATATATCGAGGTGAATCTTATTATGACGACATTTTTGTAGGAGCAAGTGAGTGTAAACATACGTTTATCTTTAAGGCCAAATGGACATTCATGATGAACGGACTTGACCCTGTCATACCAGGTGTATATTACATTTGTGGGTATAATGCCTATTATCGTCTTCCAAAGGGATGGTGGGGGAGATGTTATTTGGGTATAGTGTTCCCAAAGGTTTATCAGCTGGATGACCTATCGATGATTCAAAAGACATCTGGATCCCATCGTATCCAGAAAAGAGAGACCGCAGCTGCTGTGGTGGGAGATATATTTGGAGCCATGATTCCTTCATTAGGAGTTGTGTTGAATTCCATCAAAATAAGAAAGTTGTCTACTATAGTGGATAACATGTTGACAAAGTTTTCAGGTGCTATAATCCTGATAGATGCTGAACTTGCAGCGGAAAGAGCTATGACTCTTCAAAACAGGCTTGCCTTAGACATTCTTTTAGCAAAGGATGGCGGCGTTTGCAAAATGCTTGGTGCACGACACTGTTGTACGTATATTCCAGACAATAGTGTCAAAATTAAAACTATGCTTGCTAATCTAACAAAAGAGAGTGCAGATTTGAAGGAACTGAAAGAACCAGGAGTGTGGGAGAAGGTTGGAAAAGGACTTGCTTCAGTGGGAAATTGGATTGGGGGAATTTGGAATGGAATATTGCTAAAAATAATACAGGGAATTCTAATAGTTCTAATTTGCATTTTTGGAATTTGGGGAATAAAAAGGGGAATAATAATGATAATGGAATGAATTAAGAGGAGGAAGGAAGAGAAAATGATGAAAAGAATGGCAGAAGAATACAAAGAGAAAACTAGGGGAATTAAAAGGAAAAGAGAACTGACAGAATTTTAATGGAATAAAATTTGTGGGAATACAGTAGTTTGTGTGATGACAAGTAGTCATCAGAGGAGGGATTGATGAAGCAGAAAATGAAGGTTTTCATTTATTGACGCTTAAACGTAGTGCTGCAATAATCATGTGTGACTTTAACCAAACTAATAAAGATTGTACGGGGACAAAATGTGCCCTCAGAGTAGTTTGCCAACATTTATAAGCGTGTTTTATATAACGTGATGTATTAGAATTGCACTAATCCGACATAATCATAAACGTGTGCTACGATTTGCTTGTTTGAAATGTTTTAGCTTAGCATAACTTTAGCGGAGGCTTTGGCCTAGTTGCCTGGTCTCACGGTTTAGATGCTCGTATTTTTCCAATGTGCTAATAAACGTGTATTTTTGCTTGAAGCTGTACTTTTCCACTGAGGTCGTTCACATGCTTATCTTAAGGTTTCGTGCCAGCCTGGCATACTTCTCTCTTTACTCCAAGGTCAGTCTGCAGGTGCGGACAATGGAAGCTCTGAAAGTGAGTTAATTGGTATAAAATGTTGCAACTTGCGTACTCGTCTCCAAGGATAATGTATGCTTAAGTAAAAGCTTGAGATCTGTTGTTTTTGATTGGACAATTTGAAGTCAACCTATGAACCCTCCAATGGAAGACCCTACTGGATTTGAACTGTTGTCTATTTAAACCAGGTGCACGAGAAGAAAGCAGCCATTACCCGGACATCATAGCCTTTTTGCAGCTATTACAGCTATTACTAGCCCGATACCTGCCATTTTGCAGGACATTGCAGTTATGGCCCACCTTGCTGCGACGCCATTTTGAAAGCGACTTTGATGCTTTCTCTAATCGAGAGAAAGAGACTTTAAATGATTCTTGCCCTAGAGACTTTAACTTTGATCCCTTGCATGAAGTAATAGTTTTACCTTGCCGCCGTGAGGCAATTGCCCCGTCCACCTTGCCCCCTTTGCCCCGTCCCATGCTGATCGAGAAACGGTACCTGCGAGACGAAGACTTCCTTGTATGCTGATCGTAATTGGTAAATATGAAAGGAAACTGTAAAATTGCATTGTGTTTCTTTTAGGTAACCAACTGCTGATTTTTGATAAGAGCCCTAGCTAGGAGTTTTCTAAATTAATGTTGCTAAATTGTTTTGCATGAAGTCCCACATGCCGATGCTAATTTGAGGTTAGATGAGGATTCTTTTGTTGCACGATGCAATTTGAGACCTTGTTATGCTGACTAAATGTATGCAATTAGTTCATTACAGATTATCATATTAGTGATTTGCATTGCTATTATCGAATGCCTTGTTATTCAAATGCTACATAGATTGCACCTGTTTCGCCGCTATGGACAGCTATTAATGTTCATTTATGTTTATCATTTGGTGTTGAGACACATCTATATTGTGCTAGCTTTGTTAATATAGGGAAATAAATTCACTAATTTTGAATAAACTGGTGTGGTTATTCCTGACTGAAAGGTCAGGGTTCGCCGAAAATGTATTCTGGATTAATTGTTAAATGTATTGTTGATCAGGGCATTGCTTATGTTCGTTATTGATTATTGGTTTGATTAAATTGACTGATTAAGGGTGCCGAGGGTCCCACTTAGCCAAAAGATTCATCGGCCTAAAGAGCGTCCAAATACAGGTAAACTATTAGTACGGAACGCTCTATCAACGTGCGATATAGGCGTGCGGACAAGGCTACAGAGAATGAAGCTGCATACCATGGGTTCTTTGCCTTTGAGAGGAAATGTATTGCCCCAGAGATGGCACTACAACAGCCCTTCAATACCTCACTGTATAGATTCACCTATCTCCAACTGAGTGCATTAATTTGGGCCCAAAGTGGGAGCTTCCCAACCTCACCTCCTGTATTTCAGGACCCGGAGGCACTCCTTTTCCTCCAAGACACCACAGCACTTGATCACTAGGTTATATACCACCATGCAGGAGATGGCACCTGTGGCCGTCACCTGCGCCCACGTGCTCTGGGAGCATTACCTGACCACACCTATCTCCGATTACAGTTGGCATTACTGCTGTGTGCATATCAAGGCACTCTCCCCCAATTATTGTCTCCAGTTTATCCATTTCAAGTTCTTGCACTAGGTATACTACACACCATTGCGCCTGCATCAAATGGGGCTTCGCCCTGACTCGTGCTGTCAGAGATGCCATGCCGACTGGGCTGACTTTCTGCACACTGCTTGGGAGTGCCCTGCGGTGCAGGCCTATTGGCAAGAGGTATTCGATGTAATAGAGGCTGTGATGGGCAGCGCAATTCCGTGCACCCCTACGGTCGCTCTCCTGTGGTAGGTCGAGGACCCCCGGAGTTAGAGTAGAAAACTGATCAGTATGCTGTTACTTTTGCCAAATTGCAGGGTAGCAATGAGATGGGGTCAGAAAGGCTTCCCCAGTAAATCTGACTGGCTGAAAGATGCTGCGTATTGTCAGGAACAGCTATAATTATATTGGGATGTGAAGCCACGGGGACACGGTCCCTGGACTGTTGCCCCCCCCCCCCTATAAGATGGTTGCAGATGCAGGTGCTTGATTAGCCCTCAGCAGAGGGATGCACGTACCGGGAGCTTACGTATGGCATAAGTGTGTCAGCTGGGAGGCAGTGTGAAGCAGAGAAAGGACGCGCTGTGCCAAGCTCTCTGGCTCTGAGCTTTGAATGCCCCACCCCCACTGCTCCCCCTCTCTGTCGCCCCTCCTCCCCTTTTGAGGATGTACTTCCAGGACTGTGTTGAATGCATGCTGTATATGGCCTAAATCAGCCCTGGTATGGATGTCAGTGATTCGGCATGTGAGTTACTATATGAGGATACGCAATTGAGAATTCCTGTTATGTACAGTATTGTTAATAAGCTGCCAGGAGCTGGTGTCTAATCATTCTGTTGACTATTGACTTTCTCTGTTCTTATGTGAAACCTAATAAACATTTTTTTTTTTTTTTAGATACATGAAAAGAACAGTCTTCTTTTGCTGTGTGCTAATTGTGGCCTTTCATCCAATGGGAGTGAACTGTGCAACATTTAAAGATCAATGCTGTGACATCTTGTTAATCGCTGACACTGAAAAGGGCTTATACGCTGAAACGCATCTGTTTGGTGAATAAACGCTTTGGCTGGAATCTGCTGAGTGCTCCCTTCTGCTCAGTCTGGGGCCTTTGTTTTGGGATTCAACATGTGATGGCCACAATCGCAATGGAGGCACCCGTTCTGAAATAGAGTTCAGCAGTAATCAGTGGCAAACGGTTGAAAATAATGTGTGTGTACATATATATATGTGTGTGTTTTTTTATTTAATATATATAATATATATACATATATATAATATATATATATAGAGAGAGAGAGAGAGAGACAGAGAGAGAGCGAGAGAGATGGATAGATAGATAATCAAGGTGCGTTACTCAGCGTGCACATCATACTAGTTATTGGAAACTGTGAGTCATGGTTGTTTCATTATCAGGCAGCCTTCTTGGAGGTGCAGTGCTCAAACTGGAGGAGAAATGTCCAGAGAGTTAGGTGCACTGCGGTCTGGGTGAACTGCTGAGAGTTATCACAGCACACAGGGCTCGGTGAACACAGCCATTGAAAGCTGGGCACAGACCTCCCTGAGGCCAGAGTCCCAACCGATGAACAGTGACGGCGGGTCTGCTCGTTGGTGCCGAGTCTCACTATGAATTTCAAATGTATGAAAGACGAAACCAATTAATTGGAGACGTTTCAAACCTGTGGTGCTCCTTTCACAGACATTAGCACATGAAAGTGAGGAGCTCCTCTGGCTTGGTATTATATCCGCCAGAGGTTATTTTCAGCTTCACCAGGTGACGATAGCTTTTGGTTAAAATCCATAGGTAAAGTACCTACAAAAATTTGCTGGATCATTTCTGCAGACTTTTCCTGGGCTTTTAAACATGAAGCAAGCAATTTTTCATTAACTCATGCAGCTCACCCCTTGTGTACTTTGCATAATTCAGAGTCACAAATTTTAGAAGATCCTAAGTCGCACATTATTTTGATTCAGCAAGTCAACATAACCAGTACTCTTTGGTACCAGGTAGGTTTGCTATGAGATTCATGATGCGCACTGCTGGGCTCTTTCTCCAGAAATTTATTTTCTTGCACTCATACTGAGATAGTCTTCTCCTGCCTCATCGTGTGCTTTACCACATAACAGGAGCCATTTCCAACATAAAGCAACACAAATCAACACACCCAAGACCACCTTACATGAATCCACCTATCGACTGTGGAACAAATTCAATTTTGAATACTTAGAAACACAACTAACATCACACAATCAATTCTGTTCAAAAGCTTTGAGTGACTAAAGGAAGCTTTTGATATCCTAATACCACTAAGGACAACAAAACAAGACAAAAGAAAACAAGCACCTTTCAGAAATACAGAACTAAAAAGATAAAACAAATTAGTGAGCTGTTGCACCCCTGACTCAAAATTCCACCTGCAAAAGCATTAACAGAATATACAAGTCAACAATCAAGCAAAGCTAAATAAAGTTACTCTTCAGACAGAATTCAAAATGCTAAATGTGCAAATAAAGAATTTTATAAAATTCTCATTGAATTTTGTAAAGCTGAAAGCACAGAAGGAACATGTCCCATTACTCAAAAATTCACTGACAATTTGGCAAATTATTACACAACCAAAGCAGACAAGCTGGCTCCCATTTAAAACAAGGGAAAACCAACAGCACTATCCCATTTTCAAAAATCTCAAAGAGTAGGCTAACCCAGCTTCTGCGTTCCTTCAAATATCACAAAGTGAATTCATGAATCTGGTCAAAGCAAGCAGGCCAGCAAGCTACCCTTCTGACACTTTCCACCACAAATCTCCAGAAAATTCTTCTAACTACCTCTGCTGCCACACCAATAAGAAAAATCAGCAATAATTCTTGGACTACAGGACTCTTTCCTGAAGATTTAGAAAAAGTAATACATATGCCCATTATTAAAGAAAACAAACCTGGACCTGCATAACCCCAACAACTACAGACCGATTGCAAATGGGCATTTCCTGGGCAAACTGATAGAAAGAGCCCATTGCGCCTAGATATCACAACTAATTGAAGATACCTTCTGACTACCAAACAGGATTATGCCCAGGAAGAGGTACAGAATCTTACCTTAAAAACACAGTAGACTGGAACGGGGTCACTGCACTACTTCTCCTGGACCATTCAGCTGCCTGCAACACAGTTGACCAAGACACTCTAATACAAAGACTCTACGAAGCTAGCATAGAGGGGACTGCTCTCGAATGGATCACATCCTACCTTCAAAACAGAACAAATGTCATCTATACTCCCCCTTTCTCATCAAAACCGTACTTCACAAAAGAAGGGGTCCCTCAAGGCTCTACCATCTCACCCATGATTTTCGACATCAACATGACGTCATTACCGACAATGATCAATGAATTTCAGCTCACATGCCATGACTATTCAGGTGACACACAAATACTCCTTAAACTGGTAAGCCCCAAAGACATTGAAAGCTCAGAAATCTTCAGTTGCCTCTGAGCCGTTGATCAGTGGATGACATGGATCCATCTCAAACTGAATGCTTCCAAAACTGAAATGCTCACATGTGGTGACTGAAAAAATATGACCCACTCTGCACCTGCCCTAACAATCTGAAACCACCTTCTAAAGTGTCTAAGGAAGTAAGAAACCTTGGAATTACCATGGACTCCAAGTTATCAATGAATGCCCAAGTGGAACAATTAGCACAATCAAGCTTCATTACTATCAAAACACTGCAATGCATCTTTCCCCAGCTGGGATTTCCACACAAGGTCCATGCTACTAAATCTCTTGTAATGTCTCCCTGATTACGCAAATGGCCTCAACCATGGATCATCTTTATCAACTATGAAAAAACTGCAACTGATTCAAAACTCTGCTGCCAGACAACTCCTACATGCAAAGCCAGAAGCCCACATCTCCCCTGCCTTGAGGGCCATCCATTGGTTACCGGTTGCCAGAAGATCCATTTTCAAGCTGCTTTGTATCACTCCCAAAACAATACATGGAACAGGACCACTTTTCATCAGGAATAAATCAAAAAAGAAACCTCTGCTCCAGATTGGAACCTCACCTCAGAATCCCACCATACAAGAAAAAAAAAACATAGGTGGTTGTCTTTCTCTGTTCAAACAGACAAACTATGGAATTCTTTACCCCCAAACATAAGGTCCACGGATAACTATCTTATCTTCAGAAGACCACTCAAGAGTTGGCTCTTTCCTTTAATAATCACCATACTCAAATACGAATGTACCACATATCATTGTGTATATAAACATTTATAATTTGATTGTATGTATCTAGATATGTGCATTTCTTTGTACAAATATGTATAATATAATGTTTTTTAAATATATATTTGTTAGGTATGCTTAAACTTATATATCACTTGTGAATATATATCTGTGTATGTGTGTATATATATATATATGATGCTTAACTTGTATATAGGTCACTGCATAGTTTTCATATGTTATTTGAATAGATGCTGATGGGTCTTTTTTTTTTTTATCACAATATGTACATTGTATCATAACTATTTTATCTACAAGTGTTTCACTATTGAAATATTGAGGAAAATATAAAAATTCAAAAATAGTCATAAAAATTCACAAATTGGCTGTACCCCTTAGCTGTATATTTTTGAAAATGAGACACCTAGGGGAATCCAGGATGGGGTGATTTTTCGGGCTCTCACCAGGTTCTGTCCCTGAGAATCCTTTGCAGGCATCATAATGGGGCTAAAAAAACACTTTTTCCTCACATTTGGGTGATGTAAAGTCCTGGAATCTGAGGGGAGTCACAAACTTCCCTCTACCCAGCATTCCCCCCGAGTCTCCTGATTAAAATGGTACCCCACTTGTGTGGGTAGGCCTAGTGCCTGTGACAGGAAACGCCCCAAAACGCAATGTGGACACAACACAGTTTTACACTGAAAATTGATGCGTTTTTTGTAAAGTGTCTAGATGGGGATTTTGGGCTCAGCCAGCACTTAGGGAAACCTAGCAAACCTGTCCATGTTTGAAAACTAGACACCTATGGAAATCCAGGATGGGGTGACTTGTGGAGCTATCATCAGGTTCTGTTACCCACAATCCCTTGCAAACCTCAAAAAAACACATTTTCCTCACATTTCGGTGCTGCTAAGTTCTGCAATCTGAGGGGAGACACAAACTTCCTTCCACCCAGAATTACCCCAAGTCTCCCAATAAAAATGGTACCTCACTTATGTGGGTAGGCTAAGTGCCCGCAACAAGGAAAGGCTCAAAAGGTATTGTGGCGAAAATGATAACTATGGTGAGTGTACTAATTAGTCTTGGGATCTGAAACCATTTAGGGAAACCTATCAAACCTAGACATTTCTGAAAAGTAGATATCAAGGGGAGTCCAGGGAGGGATCACTGTGTATTCCCCAAAGTGTTTTTCTTTACCCAGAATACCCTGCAAAGGTAAAACATTGAATAAAAACACTATTTTTCCTTGCATCTTAGTGACATAAACTACAGCAATTTCCTTGCATTTCTGTAAGGTAAACTAGAGCAGTGTGCAGAGATCCACAATCTTCAAATCTGATAGTAAATGGTCCACAAGGTTAAAATAATTGGCTACAGGCTGGTCAAGTTTCTTGTTAATTATTTCTGATTTGTGGTTCCTGAATCATGTACGGAGGTCATTCACAGTTTGCCTACATATTGTTTTTTTACAGCTTTGACGTTGGCACTGAATCACATAAATTATGCATGTCAAGCGATATGTAGGATGCTGTCTTATTCCATAGGTCCTTCTTGTAACAGAGCTAGTTACTGATGATGTTTGTAAAAGGTATTCACATGTGATGCACCTTTTGGAATCACGGTAATTAACTCCTGCATTGTTACAGCTTGCTTAAGTTCAGCTCTCACAATAAGTGATCGTAAATTGGGAGCTCTGCGGTAAGCAATGACTGGCGGTTTTGGAAAAAGCTTTTGCAATTTTTCACAAGTAGATAGTAAGGCTTGTATTATATTTCTGTAGTTGGGAGCTGATGAATGATAGTCAACCACAAATGGGATTCTGTCACTTTTGTTTCTTCTGTTGTTATTCCAAATAAGTGCTTCCTTGGGTAACTGCAAAGACTTGTCAATTTGTTGCAGAATGATATGCAGAGGATAGCCTTGCTTGTTAACTAAACTAACAAGCTCCTGCAGATGGCCTTTACAAGTGTCTTCATTGCTGCATATGTGTCTTATTCTGGGTGCTTGGCTGTAGATGATGCTGAGTTTAGTGTGGCGTGGGTGACATGAAATCCAGTTTAGATACAAATCAGCATCTGTAGGCTTGTGGTACAGATCAATTATAATTTTTCGTTCATGAATGGTGAGTAACACATCCAGAAAAGGGAGATGACTCTTCTGTTTAGTATTGCTGCTAGTGAATGTGATGGTAGGATGGATACTGTTGATAAAAGCTGTAAATTGCTCCAGTGTTCTGCTTCCTGCATTCCATATTATAAATGTCATCAATGTATCGTAGCCATAGCAGTGGTTTGATGATAGAACTCGCAAGTATATAGTCCTCTAGTTTTCCCATGAAGATATTTGCATAGGAAGAAGCCATCCGAGTGCCCATGGATGTCCCTTGTATCTGCAAATAGTGTTTACCATTGAAGGTAAAATTGTTGGATTTAAGGATAACTCTTGCAAAGTTGGTAAGCACATTTGTTGATGTTTTTTTCACAGTTCTTTTATTAAAAGCTTCAGATAATGCCATAAGCCCATCATAATTTGGTATATTGGTGTATAATGATGTAACATCATATGTAGCCAGAAGAGTGTCATCATCAAATGTGTAGGTTTGGTTTAATTTTTCAATAATCTGAAGAAAGTGACTGGTGTCCTTAACAAATGATGGAAGTTTTTGGACAATGGGCTGGAGGTGCGTGACAACAAATAAAGCTAGTCTCTCAGTGACCGTATTATTGCCAGAGATGATGGGGCGGCCAGGATTGTTCATTTTGTGAATTTTGTGAAGCATATAAAATCAACCAGGTCTTGGTTTGGGGTGAACAAGTATATCTGCTGTTACTTTGCAACCATGTTCTTGATTTATTTGTTCAAGTCTTCTGTGGGATCAGTTTCTAAAGGTTTGTAAGGGTTGGTATCCATCAGTTGTCTCATTCCCTCCTCAATATAATCACATACTTTCATGGCAACCACTGCACCACCTTTGTCTGCCGGTTTTATTATGATATCTGTCCTCTGTTGTAGGTGGTAGAGGGCTTTTCTTTCCTCTCTGGTAATGTTATCAAAAATCCTTTTAGGTGTTGATTCTTTGATGAGTTTGTTAATGGATAAAATGTATGTATCAAGAACAGGATTTCAACCACATAGAGAGGTCCATGACTTGGGATGACAGAACTTCTTAAATGGATCTGGAAGGTAGCTTGGCAGATCAACATTAGAATTATTGATAACGTATTCTGCAAGTCTGCATCTTCTCTCGAAGGTTTTTAGGTCTGTCTTCATGTTGGCTGTATTATGCTCCTGGGGGGGGGGGAGGAAAGGGAGGGAGGGGGGGAGGGAGACATATATATTTTCTCCCGGGCCCGATCACAACCCCAAGAGATAAACCACACATGTTTAAAAACATATATATATGCCCCCATAGGGGGTCGGCACATGTCAGGAGGGCTGACCCTGCCATTTTCATTGATTGTTTCTTTTATTTATTTTTTTTATTTATCTTTTTTTACAACCCCTGTGGAAGGGGTGATCGCCAACTAGGGGAAACCCATTCTTTAAAAACAATATATATATATATCTATATGTTGCACCCAGGAAACCGTGCCAGAAAGGCATTAATGGAGACTCTCCCCTCTCCATTAATGCCTCCCTGGCATCTGGGGAGACGGTTTTGGCCTTTCCCCCCCCTAGCCCCCCCACAGGGTTTGGGAGAGAATGCTTACCTGCGTCTCGATCCTCTGGTGGAGTTAAACTGTGATGTCACAGATGGGCCAGAGGGGGTGCATGGAGAGATGCTGAAGCTCTTCCACATCTCCCCAGGGTATTTTTTTTTTAAACCTTTTTTAAAGTCCTCCCTGGTGTCGGCCAGTGGATGTGGCCTGTATCAGGGAAGCTGTGCATGTGTCGGCTACTGGCCGACACATGCGCCTAAGGTGTTAAAGTACAGAAACACTTGAAGGTCTCAGTTTATAAAATACAACTTAAATCTTGATACATTATCTTACTTATACATGTATACCCTGTACATGTACTTATTTAGCTATACATTTATTACTTTACTCCTACTGCAGAAGAAGAGATAAAAACCTTTGACCCTTGGAATTCACTCCTCTGTCTAACCCTATACCTCTCTCAATATATCCTCTACCTCCACTCTCTGACTCATCCCAAACCTCATTCTACTACCATGGTCTCCACAATAACCCTTTCTAGACTACTCCCTCCTTGGAACACCCCAAACCTCATTTTACTACTATGATGTCCCAAAGAACCCTTCCTAAATTATTTCCTCATGTATTCATCCTTTGACTCAAGTTTAACCCCAATCAGGACCTGTTGGTGAAGATGGATATTGAAGCACTGTATACCAACATCCCTCAAGAGGGGGGCCTATGAATCTGTAAAGAGAATACTTGAAGATGTTCCCTCCAGCATCTCAATGGGACTCATTCTGAAGTGCTTAAGGGATGTCCTACAAGAAACTTATTTTGAGTTTGATGGTGTCATTTAAAACAGATCAAAGGGGTCAGTATGGGAACTGCTTGTCCCCCGAGTGTGGCGAATATCTACATGGGCCAATTTAAAAAAAAGTTCATATACAATGAAATTGGCCTTTTAAAAAAAACATTACATCAAACATTGGACTTGCTATATAGATATTTTTTTATCTGGGAAGGGGAGATGGAATTCCTTTATGAATTTGTAGAATGGCTCAATGTATGTGATGATAATCCGAAATTTACCCCAAACACTAGCAATCAAAGAATTTCATTTTTGGATACTAAACCCACAGCCCGTAACATTCTGCTTAATTTTCAAAGTTTTCATCCCATATGCCAATCTCAAGACATCCCCTTTAGCTAGTATCTGAGAATTTTCCGAAACTGTAGCGAGATGGCTGAATATGAGAAAAAAAACAATGATCTCAAAGAAAAGTTTCAGAGAAGAGGATACCCTAAAAGGTTGATCCGTCACTCATACAAAAGAGCGAAGTATTACAATTGAGATTCTCTTTTTGAGGATCGACCTAAGACTGAGCAACAAAGGCTAGTGTGTGTTATCAGGCACTCTAATATTAACAACAAAATTAGAGGTATTATTAACACACAGTGGAACATCTTGAATAGCAATGAAGAAAAGATTGCCCAGTTTACCACTTTGTTTGCATTCAAAAGAAATTCCAATGTGCGAGATAAATTAGTCAAGCCTAGACTCATATAAGGGAACAAATTTATTCAGAAAAGCATTGAGGGAACTAATCCTATCCTAGGGAACAAGCCAAGCGTGCATGCAAGGGATGGTTGCAGACCATTTCATATACAATGGAAAACCATTCGTCTGAACTAAATGACGAATTGCCAGAGCAATAATGTAATACACTGCATTATTTGTCCTTGTAATTTAAGATATATTGGGGAAACTGGAAGACAATCCAGAATTAGATACAGTGATCATAAGTCACCAATTAGAAATCGGAGATTACAAGCTCCACTAGTTTCCCATTGCTTGGAGTTAAGTCATTCAGAGAGTGATCTTAAGTGGATTTTTCATATTTATTTTGTGGACACTGCACACACAGGATTAAATAAAAGGATACCATAGGAAAATGCTTTCTGATAAAGGGTTATCTAGATCCTAATTTGGGTCTGTACTTGTTAGACACAGAATGATAGTTTCCATATGCACTGTTCTGGGAAGAGAGTGTTCTATCCTATGATTTTGGCCCTTATTATGTCCAAGAACATAGTTGGACTATCACTTACTCACTAGTTGTGTACTTGACTTACACAGGTGTCTGTGCTCGTATTATGTTGAGTATTGCCATTGATGTAGGAAGAATAGGAACACATCATATACATCACATACATACAAACATAAGTTCCCAAACCCCAATACAACCATTGTAGGCTAGAGACAGTTGTAAACCAATGTCTGTAGTAAAAGGCTTAATACATGGCATGTTAAAAAAGACAGACTGTGGGTTCAATAGAAAAGGCAGGTCATATTAAGGACAAACAAACACTTATTACTTAGGAAACTTATACACATGCTGTATTGTTAAGTTAGCTGTGCTGAAATACACAAGAGGCTCAAACCACATTAGAATGAGAGTTATTCTTTGGAGCAGCACCGAATGTCGCTTTCAAAATCTTCACTTAGCACGAACAGGTTGGAATAAAAGGGTGTATCCTGCCTTAGTGCAAGGGTCCTAAAAACCACATTCATATCTTGGTGAGGGGAACTGTGTAAGGGTCAGATAAGCATTTGCACAAGACAGGGCTACCGTGAGCATCATGTAACATATAATCACTTGTCGTGCAGAAAGATAGAGATGCTGAATGACGTCAGTGTTACTTACCCACCCATGAGGCGATCAATAATCATGCGTGTGCTCTTTTCAAGAGGTACCTCTCCCCTATTATCTTATCCGTACTGCTTGTTCTTGCTTACGTCAATGATGAACTTGTGACTGTAGTTTTTTGTGGTTTTTACAGTATAAATACCATTGCTTGTGAACTAGAACTTTGAACTTCAGTCACGAGATATTGAGTCTGCCTGTCGTTCCCAGCTGAAAATCGATTAAACCTATATTACTTTGTCAAATTGATCTGTCTTATTTTATTAACAGATTTCCTTCTAACATATTGGCCAGCTAAGCCAGGAGCTCTACTTTGATCTCACCAACTGCTGGACTGGGGGCCCTGTCTGTCTCCACGAGGTGATTTGCGCACTTTTTAAAGAGGTGAGGGAGATGCCAACATTTAAGTAAAAATCTCTGATTTTGTGGGGACTGATGGGACTCAGTGTCAACACCAGGGCAGTGCGCGCTCTATTGGCGACTAGAATGCAAAAACCCAGCGCTCTCAAAACAACGTAATTTATGCATTGTGCTGATATGTTGTTGTTTAACCTTTTGCATTGCAGAGTTCAATCCTGAAGACTTATTTTTAATGTGCTTACAAATGCTGTTCATTTGCAATGTATTGCTGCAGGCTTTCAGTGTGTTAGGGTGTGGTCCCTTTCCAGGGCCTTCTAGAGACTTTCCCTGCAACATGCCTGGTTGTGGTTGTGGGCTGGGCCAAGACTCTATAAAAAGGAGCCAGCCCAGCTCCAAGAGCTCACTATTCAGAGGTCCTGGTGCAGAGCAGCAGCTACTTCCTGAGCTCCTGTCCGGTGGCCTATTCGATCTTCCAGACATCTGACTTTCATTCTTCATTTGGAGATACTTGTTCTGGGCGGTAAGACGGTGGCTGGGCTGGCCTCCCGACGCCGTTATCGAGAACTCTCATGTTCTTAGGCCTAATTCTTTTATGATTTGACAAAGTACTTTGCGCGTGTGAAATATGCGCTTGAGTGTTTGTGACATTTGCAGGGTGATTTGCGAATTAGCAAGACGGGCAATTCGTTTCATGATAATTCAATCTTGTTAATCATTGCAGGCTACCATTTCTTGACATTTAAATGGTGGCTTAAGAATCGGCAAAAGATGCGCGATTCGTTTCATTGTACTTTGATCTTGTTATTCATTGTGAGCTATTATTTCTTGCCATTTACATTGTGGTTTACGAATCGGCAAGACGCGCGATTCGTTTAATGATGATTTGACTTTGATATTTATTGCGTACTACCATTTCTTGGCTTTTTACATGGTGACACTCGAATCGGCAAGACGCACGATTCTCTCCTCTAGTTTAATTCATGTTGTTTATTGTATGCCACTATTCTAAGATATTTATCATGTAATATTCGAGTTGACAAGTTATGTGATTTGTTTTTCCTGAATCCATATTGTGTTTTTCATGGTGCACAATCCTTTTATGGTGTTTACTATCTATATATATATATATATATATATATATATATATAAATCTACAATATGCGCAATTTGTGTTGAAACATTTTAAGAGTACACAGAAGATCAGAGTGTCTAGATGCAATATTGTATGGTCCTAGTGTGCATTCTCAAAAAAGGATTTATATGACTGGTTTAAAATTTAGTCAGAATGTTTTTCTGATTCTCATGTAAAGGAAAGTACTTGAATAAGAAAGTTTTCATTTAATCCATCTTGATTCCCTTACAGGTATCCGGCCATCTTGAAACTTTGTCATTTTAAATTTCATTCTTAGATTGTTCATGTTTTCAGAATGACTATGCTTAGAATCATAGTCTAGTATTGATTTCAGGAGATATAATTTTCATATTGTGTATTCTAACCTTTTTCTTACTACAGGTCTCCTTCCCAGCTGTTTCCCTTCCTAATCCCCTCTTCCCCTCTTGAACTCTCTTAGCCTCTGTAATTTATCTATCAGAGTCTTGGAGCTGTTCAGTGGTGGACCCCGAGGATCTGGTGACTCTGACAGAATAGTGAGCCCACGAATTATTATCCTCCTGGTTTGTGCATGTTCTCAGCATGGCCACGCTGGACGAGTTAGTCAATGCTATCACCCAGCTCCAGGCAGAGGTGGTATCATCCAAAGAATTGACAATTAGCTTAGCTGAGAGAGTGAGTCAGTTGCAAGATAAGGTAGAGAAGAAGGAACAAAGTCCCACAGGTGTGTCCTGGCCAGGTACTTCTTCTCAGGCTTCTGGAAGTAATCCGACAAACATTTCCCTAAATGTTCCTTCCGCAATTCCTTTAGCTCCCCCAGAACGTTTCTCAGGTGACCCTTTGAAAGTGCAATCTTTCCTGGTTCAAGTGGGACTACACTTCACCTGCAGACCACATACTTTCCCCCAGGCCCAGTCCAAAGTAGCTTTCTTGTTGCCATATTTGGCTGGGGATGCAGCTACTTGGGCAATTCCTCTTGTGCGGAAAAATAGTCCCTTGTTGTACAACTGGAGAAATTTTGTTCATGAGTTTGAGAGACTTTTTGATCGTAGAACTGTAACACAGTCAGCAGAGCGTGAATTATTAGATTTACGCCAAGGGAATCAAGACCTAGTGTCGTATTTAGCCAACTTTAACCGTCTGGTTGCCGAGACATCCTGGCCTGAAGAAAAACAAGCGGTGTTGTTTTACAAGGGACTCAAAGAGAAACTAAAAGATATCTTAGCGCAAATCGACCCACAACCTACAGACTGTCAAGAATTAATAAACCTTGTCTTGAGGCTTGATCATCGTTTAGCAGAAAATAAAGGAACACGCAACAAGATTGAAAAATATTCATGGCGTGTTCATGATAACAGAGACTCAAAAACTCCAAAAGAGAGAACGACAGAACCGATGGAAATTGGAACCATCAGAAGACCTTTGACCAAAGAAGAAAAGGACCTACGCAGAAAAAATGGACAATGTCTTTATTGTGGGCGGAAGGGTCATTTTGCCAAAGATTGTCCAATCAAACCAAAGAACAAGCAAGGTCCAGTTCAGAAGGTGGCAGCCAATGCACCAGTCGAGTTGGAAAACTAAAACACCCAAGATGCAGAGAAGGGTTGCTCTTGGGTGTCACCGTGGACCCTTCACAATCTTGACATCTTAAACTGGAAATAAGAGTTCAGGTGAAGAAAAATATCTATTTCAAAAAAGCTCTAGTCGATTCTGGGGCTACTGGGAACTTTGTTGATGTCCAATTGGTTCGTGCATGGGGGATCCCATGTAATGAGAAGAAGACCCCAGAAATCATCCAGGCAGTCGATGGAAAACTCTTGACTGGAGGTCCAGTAACTCTTCAGACTATCTCCTTGTCGATGATTTGTGAAGATAAGAATCAAAGAAAGAAACATAAAGAGAAAATCATTCTTGACATGATCCATGCTCCCCAATATGGAATTATCCTAGGCTTGCCATGGTTAACTCATCACAATCCAGATATCAATTGGGCAGAATGAAAAATCGTGTTCTCATCTGCGCTATGTAACGAACAATATCTCCAAAAGATTCAAGTACCAAAAGTTTGTAACTCTGACATAGCTACTGCCGCGGAGAAAGAAATTCAGCTGCGCAAACAGTATTCATCTTACAAAGATGTATTTGATGAGAAAGGAGCAGAGACTCTACCTCCTCATAGATCTTATGACTGTCAAATTGATCTAGCCCCAGGTGCGATACTTCCCAACAGTTGTGTATATGCCCTGTCAGAACATGAAAATCAACATTTACAAAAATACCTAGATCAATTTTTGGAGAATGGCTTCATTCGCCCCTCTAAGTCTCCTGCAGCTTCGCCTTTGTTTTTTGTTTCAAAAGCTAATGGAGAACTTCGAGCTTGCATCGACTATAGGGGTTTGAACAAAGTCACCATCAAGAATAAATATCCTTTACCCCTAATTCCGGTATTATTGGAACAAGTAAAGAGAGCAAAAATCTACACGAAGCTTGACCTTCGAGGTGCTTATCATTTGGTCAGAATGAGAGAGGGTGACGAATGGAAAACAGCGTTCAAGACAAGATATGGCCTTTTTGAATACACCGTCATGCCTTTTGGTCTGTGTAATGCTCCAGCAGCATTTCAATTTTTCTTGAATGATGTTCTTAGAGAGTACCTCGACATATTTGCCATTGTCTACATCGATGACATTTTGATCTATTCTGACAATGAAAACAAACATGTCCAACATGTCAAGAAAATTCTTGCAGCCCTTCAAAAGCACCATTTATATTGCAAACTAACCAATTGTGAGTTTCATGTTACCACAGTTGAATTTTTAGGGGTTATTCTTCCCCCTCAAGGTATGGTGATGGCAGAAAAGAAAGTAAAAGCCGTTTCTGATTGGCCCACCCCAAAGACTGTTTGTGATGTACAATGTTTCCTGGGGTTTGCAAATTTTTACCGGAGATTCATAAATCATTTCTCACAGACAGTGGCTCCAATCACTAAGCTACTAAGAAAGAAAGAAAAGTTTGTATGGTCCCCAGAAGCTGATCAAGCCTTTTCAACTTTGAAGAAAGCTTTCTCCACTGCCCCAGTCTTGACTCATCCTGATGCGAATCGACCTTTCATAGTGGAAGCTGATGCTTCAGATGTAGCAATAGGAGCCGTCTTATCACAATGAAATAAAGACACTGGTCCACTTCATCCTGTAGCTTATATGTCTCAGAAGCTGAACGAAGCCGAACAGAACTATGTCATTGCTGAAAAAGAGCTTCTGGTGATTCGTGACGCCTTTAAAGAATGGAGACATCATTTGTTGGGTGCCAAATACACTGTCACAGCATATACTGATCATCGTAATCTTCAATTCATGAGTTCCGCCAGACTTTTGACCTCTCTGCAATTAAGCTGGATGCTGTTTTTTTGCCGAATTTGATTTTGTATATACCTTCCGGCCTGGTAAAGATAATCGCAAAGCTGACGCCTTGTCCCGTCAAGAGTCTACCACGTTGCCTACATTTTAAGCCTCCAGAGCTATCATTGCTCCTGGCAAGGTTCTATGTATCATAAAAACTGAAGATTTCTTTGAAGAAGTTCGCAACTCTTTCACTGTTGAAAAATGGCAAACATGGGCCCAAGCAGATCACAAAAGGTAAATCAAGCAAGGTTCACCCTTTCATGACACTCGTTTGTTCGTACCCACTACCAAACTTCGCAAGATAGTGTTTCATTGGTTGCATGTTATACCGACGGTAGGTCACCCAGGTACTCCTAAAACTCTTGAACTGATCCAACGCTGTTTTTGGTGGCCTACCCTAACGAAAGATGTAAAAGCAATGGTAAACAACTGCGAGGTTTGTGCTCGCATTAAAACAAGTCATTCAAAACCAAAAGGGTTATTACATCCACTTCCAACCCCAAGTCATCCATGGGAGCACATTTCTTTAGACTTTATTACCTGTCTGCCAGTGATTCAACAGCATTCAGTAATTCTGGAGGGTAGTAGATAGTCTCACGAAAAATTGACATTTCATTGCCTGTAACAAATTGCCCACTTCTAGTGAACTGGCAACTATTTTACTGAACAGAGTGGTTCGTTATCATGGACTGCCAAAAGTTATCCTCTCCGCTCGGGGTCGCAATTTGCCTCCAATTTCTGGAAGACATGGTGTAAAACATTCCAAGTGACATCTACGCTATCTACTAGTCACCATCCTCAAACAGATGGTCAAACGGAGAGAATAAATCAGACTTTGAAACAATACCTACGTGCCTACGCTGAAAAGGCCCTTCATTCTTGGACATCTATGCTCTGGTTAGCTGAGTTAGCTTACAATAACTCATTCCACACTTCTATTGGCGTTACACCCTTTTTTGGTTTATTTGGCTATCATCCTGACACCCTGCCCATCACAATTCCTCAAGAAAGTTCTCTTACTCCAGCTGTGTCAGAAACCATTCAGCATTTGCATCAAACCCAGAAACTGATTCAACAGCATTTAGAAAAAGCCAAACAAAAATACAAAAGGCATTATGACAAGAAACATTGTGAGGGACCGCAATATCAACCAGGTGACAAAGTGTGGCTTTCCACAAAACATATAGACTTCAAGAAGAAGCACATGTTTAATCCCAAATTTATAGGTCCTTACACAGTCCTTCAGCAAATCAATCCGGTAACCTATAAACTACAATTGCCCAGATCCTTACGGATTCATCCAGTGTTCCACACTTCCCTATTGTAAAGGGCAGTCCAGAAGGTCCACCCTCATCCAGCTCCTGTTCTACTACAGGGAGAAGAAGAATATGAAGTTAAGAAAGTGTTTCTAAACTACGAGGGCGTAATCTATGGTACTTAATCTCATGGAAAGGTTATGGTCCTGAAAGTAACTCATGGGTTTCCGCATCTGATGTTCATGCTCCAGTACTTGTGAGATGCTTTCATCGTCTTAATCCAGGCAAACCAGGCCCTAGAGCACGTCTGGGAGAGGGGAGTAATGTCAACACCAGGGCAGTGCGCGCTCTATTGGTGACTAGAATGCAAAAACCCAGCACTCTCAAATCAACGTAATTTATGTATTGTGCTGATATGTTGTTGTTTAACATTTTGCATTGCAGAGTCCAATCTTGAAGACTTATTTTTAATGTGCTTACAAATGCTGTTCATTTGCAATGTATTGCTGCAGGCTTTCAGAGTGTGTAAGTGTGTGGTCCCTTTCCAGGGCCTTCTAGAAACTTTCCCTGCAACATGCCTGGGTGTGGTTGTGGGCTGGGCCAAGACTCTATAAAAAGGAGCCAGCCCAGCTCCAAGTGCTCACTATTCAGAGGTCCCGGTGCAGAGCAGCAGCTACTTCCTGACCTCCTGTCCCGGTGGCCTATTTGATCTTCCAGACATCTGACTTTCATTCTTCATTTGGAGATCCTTGTTCCGGGCGGTAAGACGGTGGTTGGGATGGCCTCCCGGCGCCGTTATCGAGAACTCTCATGTTCTTGGGTCTAATTCTTTTATGATTTGACTAAGTACTTTGCGCGTGTGAAATATGCGCTTGAGTGTTTGTGACATTTGCAGGGTGATTTGCGAATCAGCAAGACGCGTGATTCGTTTCATGATAA
Source organism: Pleurodeles waltl (assembly GCF_031143425.1). Taxonomy (NCBI): domain Eukaryota; kingdom Metazoa; phylum Chordata; class Amphibia; order Caudata; family Salamandridae; genus Pleurodeles; species Pleurodeles waltl. The sequence continues at coordinate 201,695,627 of NC_090438.1, read as the reverse complement.
TTTAATCTTGCTATTCATTGCACGCTACCATTTCTTGACATTTACATGGTGGCTTAAGAATCGGCAAGACGCGTGATTCGTTTTATGGTGTTTTAACTTTGTTCTTCATTGCGCGCTACCATTTCTTAACATTTACATGGTGGCTTAAGAATTGGAAAAAGACGCGCGATTCGTTTAATTGTACTTTGATCTTGTTATTCATTGTGAGCTGTTATTTCTTGGCATTTACATCGTGGTTTGCGAATCGGCAAGACGCGCATTTCGTTTAATGATGATTTGACTTTGATATTCATTGCGTACTACTATTTCTTGGCGTTTTTCATGGTGACACTCGAATCGGCAAGACGCACGATTCTCTCCTCGAGTTTAATTCATGTTGTTTATTGTATGCCACTATTCTAAGATATTTATCATGTAATATTCGAGTTGACAAGTTATGTGATTTGTTTTTCCTGAATCCATATTGTGTTATTCATGGTGCACAATCCTTTTATGGTGTTTACTATATATATATATATATATATACATATATATATATAAATCTACAATATGCGCAATTTGTGTTGAAACATTTTAAGAGTACACAGAAGATCAGAGTGTCTAGATGCAATATTGTATGGTCCTAGTGTGCATTCTCAAAAAAGGATTTATATGACTGGTTTAAAGTTTTGTCAGAATGTTTTTCTGATTCTCATGTAAAGCAAAGTACTTGAATAAGAAAGTTTGCATTTAATCCATCTTGATTCCCTTACAGGTATCCGACCATCTTGAAACATAGTCATTTTAAATTTAATTCTTAGATAGTTCATGTTTTCAGAATGACTATGCTTAGAATCATAGTCTAGTATTGATTTCAGGAGATATAATTTTCATATTGTGTATTCTAACCTTTTTCTTACTACAGGTCTCCTTCCCAGCTGTTTCCCTTCCTAATCCCCTCTTCCCCTCTTGAACTCTCTTAGCCTCTGTGATTTATCTATCAGAATCTTGGAGCTGTTCAGTGGTGGACGTGTTGGGAACGTGCACAGACCCCGAGGATCTGGTGACTCTGACACTCAGGTGTTTGGCATTAAGTTGGACAAAATACGAGGTCTGTTGCTTTTATTTTATAAAGACATTTACAATTTTGACACTGTAATGTATATACTGTTGGTGTTTGCATGCAAGATTGTGTATAAATGGATACAATTGTAAGGGATCCCGGTGGTAAGTCCAGAAGATACAGGGAACTTGACTAAGTAGTCAAAAGTGGTCAAGAGTAGTGTTGGACTTGGGGCTGAGCAATCAGTGTATGTTCTAAAGAACACTCAAGTCAACCTAACCGAGACCTTAAGTCTGGAAGTCACAATTTGTAGTTGCAAATAGTGAAAAGTTGTCCCCTCTATGAATGCGGAGGGAAGTGACCAGTAGTATTTTGTTTGCCCTAGTATGAAATTAAGAATTACTGTGTATGTATATGCATGTATAGATAGAAATGTGGCCACATAATAATGTCAATATATAAGTTTATGTTATCTAGTGTATAATTTAGGAATAAGTAACAGACCTCCTATTCTTATGAAGGTTAAGTTATAACAGTATACTCAAAAGTAAAGTAATTGACTGAATTGAGCAAATGTCCCAAAAAAGTCAACTAATTGATTCCACATCCCTGAATTAATTATTCATTTTTATAGCGGTCAGGCTGTCGCCCTCTGCAACAGAACTGACCTTAGTAGACCAGCAATATCAATACCATAGAATCTTTTTTTTTTTAAGTCAAAAGTTTATGAATGCCTAGGTATTTATAGTATATCACCTACCTACATTGACATAAGAGAAATGCCCGTTAGACAATTATAAATAATTATTCAAAGAACTAATACAAGGACATTGTCCTCCAAGTTAAATGTAGTGTATTAGCCTCATGAACCCCATAACAAATACCGACACTACTATCTATTATCCCCATTATGAAACTATAGAGGCTCAAGATTGGAGGCAAGATGAATTATCAAACAGTATAGACTGGGACATATACACATTTCTTGAGGGTATACAAATAGAAGAATTATCAGCTACTATACATACACATATATTTAACTACCTTTCAGATGGATGTGAACAGGATCTTCGCGTAATTATAATAAAAGAGTTTGTTTTGAAATCTACAAAACCTGTTGCAGTTGTCTTTCCAAGAGTGAGGCACCCCTTTGAAGGCCTCTAAAATATTCAGTTTAATTTTTCATGTGTGACACTGGTGCCACCCTGTGGTCAGAAAGTGAATATATTGAAGTCACTGCAATTTTTCAGTGGAACCATGGGCAACAGTCATGTGAATTCCCTGCAATAATAACAGACTCATATTTAGTATTATACCTCCTACTGTATGCATTTATTAGGGACCTCCCAGTGTGGAATTTAGGATATGAGTAACTTATAAACATGTATATATATATATATATCACAATAACTTTATTATTTGTTGTGTCAGGCAAACAAACCACTTAGGCCACACAAAAATGCACCTACCTAATATATATATATATATAAATAAATGAACAAAGTCTTTCAGAGATTAGGGATATATATATATATATATATATATATATATATATATATATATATATATATATATATATGTATGTATGTGTGAAGTCTGGGAATACCCCAGGAAGTAAATAGAAGTCCATTTAGAGTGTAAACCATATAGTATAAAAGATTAAGTTCACTAAACAGACATGGGGTCACCTTTAGAACACATGGTTAAAGTGTTATCAGGAGACAAGGACGGGATAGGAAAATACTATAAGGAATGGCACAAAGCAACGTTAAAACTTGCACGTGTGGCCCAAAGAGGGCACATTTGATAATACAACAACAGAACACATGGCCACCTTCCTACAGAGTAAATTCAAAGGAAATAAACTAGAGAAAAGGAAGATCACACAAGACCTATGGAGGGTCTTTTGTGAAACAAATAAGAATGAGTCAAATACAAAGCCTCAGACCCTCCCTTCGGCTCCTCCACCCCCCTATCAAGACGTGTGTAGGAGGCTGGCCTGACTTATAGTGGGTACCTTGTGGTACCTACACCTTGTGCCAGGTCCAGTTATCCCTTGTTAGTAGAATAGAGGTGTTTCTAGCAGCTTAGGCTGATAGAGGTAGCTATAGCTGAGCAGCTTAGGCTGAACCAGGAGACATGCAAAGCTCCTACTAAACCATTTATATCATATAGAACTATATCAAAAGAAAACACAATAAAACTGTAAACTTCACACTTGTATAGCGCACTACTTACCCGTTAGGGTCTCAAGGTGCTGAACGCATACCGATGTGGAACCCCTCCTGGCTTTTCCCTGTGAGGCGCCCACTCCTGGACAGCCTCAGGGTGAAGCCAGGCATCCAAGTGCTGTGAGGGCCATTGTGGAGATTAAGCAAGCTATTGCCCAGAGTTACAAAGTGGGACCCATTAATTAGATTAGGCACTGAGGCGAGAATTATCTGGTCCAAGGGAATGGAGCCCAAGACTCGCCGAAGTGGGAACTGAACCCTGGTCCCGGGTCAGATCTCTGCATCAGGGTCTGCCGCTTTAACCATTGTGCCACACTTCTACACAATAATACTCAGAGTTACTAAAAATAAAGGTACTTTATTTTAGTGACAATATGCCAAAAGTATCTCAGAGGATACCCTCACTTAGGAGGTAAGTAATATACACAAATTATATGTACACAAACCAAAATCAGGTAAGTAACAGTAAGAAAGGTAGTGCAAACAATGTAGAATCACAATAGGATGCAATAGGTAGAAATAGGCCTAGGGCAACACAAACCATATACTCCAAAAGTAGAATGAGAGAAAGGGAACATTTGATATGGCAGGAAAAATGACACTGAGGAAAGACATGGCACATGCATTCCCTGTATCCCCTGGCCATAATTTGACGCCCAATAAAATAGTAGCTCAGTATGAAAATAGTTGGTATAATGTTGTCCCTTTTACTGACACCTAGCAGGTTGGACAGAAGGGTTGGCATCACAGATGACACCTTGGCCGCGAGAGGGTTCCTTTGAACGCAGAGACATGGCTAATGCAGAAATGTGCATTTTTCAGGGCACAGTTGACCCTTACTGGGATTATCGCTATATGCAGAAAAGTCTAAGAGTGTGGCAGAAATATGCTTGTAAGTGTGACTCTCGTCACCCTACTGGCAATAGGACTACAGTCCTGTCACAACTGCCCTTGTATTCATGGGCCAGGGGCGCCTCAGTATATACCATGGCCCCAGATGGCCAAGAAAATCTTTAAAAACAGTTGCCACAACTTGCTGAGGGTGCTGGGAAATGGATAACAACTCTGGAAAAACATACTGCAGGGATTACTCTTGCAATAGGGGACATTAAGAGTTTACTAAGTTCCCTTATAGGAGATGAGACAGACCTACTGTTCACAAAGGCAGGAGTAAAGGATGTGACATTGACCAACCCAAAATGTGATGGGGCACCCTTTAGTAGAGTAAGGGGAATAGTTTGGAAACAACTGAGGAAAATGTATCCAGACAGGCCAGACATTGGGTCCCTTATGGCACAAACAATGCAGCCAAATGAAGACCCAGACCAATTCCTTAGCAGAATGAAGGACAAATTAACACAAGAAGTGGGGAAGAGTTGGGATGTAACTGGACAGAATGCAATACTATTTTACAATATAGTGAAAAAGGGTCTGCTAGCTGAAGTGCAGGATAAATTAGATAATATAGTGGCCTTAGAGGCCAAACCATGGATAGAGATACAAGCACACATAATACATTTTTGTAAGAAGAGACAAGAAATGGAAAAGAGCGAGGAATATAAAATAGAGAAAGCAGCAGCTAAATTGGTCCAGCTTTGGCTAAGAAAACAGAGGAAGGAATTGCCACTGCCACCACCCAGTTAGCTGCAGTGTCCCTGGGAGTGCCCCCTTCAGGCACCCCAATTCAACCCTACCAGTATGTCCAGAGAAGAAATAACAGGAATAATGGAAGAGGTGGGCGAGTAAGGTTTGGGGGAAATTGAGTAAACACATTCCAGAGTGGACAGACATGCCACTATTGCAAGATGACAGGACATTTCATTAGAGATTGTAGGTTTAAAAAGGAAGATGAACCTAGCAACCAGACAAGGGCAAATTATGGCCAACAAATGGCACCGCCTGGTGGCATTGTAGCACAACCTGCCACCTTGCAGCACCAGAACTTACAAGAAGGGGTAACTGTCAGGGGAGGGAACCCATTCCAGCAAAACTACATGGGAGGATATGCCCAATGAAGGTGCACAAGGAGGAGAAGTCTCATGTGTTCAGTCTTATCGGTAACCCACAGGCCAGACGAGGAACCCACTGTGATGGTAGACATAAATAACAAGGAGAGAGGGGACCACCATTGTCAAATTTATCAATGGACACAAAGTGGTTCTCCGGGGCTGTAATGAGGGTTCCATTCACTAAACCTGTGGAGATGGAAATGGGGGGAGGTATGCGGATGGATGTTTCTTATTCTGCCCAAATGCACCAGCTAATCTGCTAGGACGTGATCTCAGGGCAAAATTAAACATGACTATTCACTTTGAAGAGGATGGGACTATGATCTGTTCAACACCTGGAGTATCTAGTACACACATCATGACAATAGTTACACACCCCCTAGATGGTAACCAAGTTAGAGCCAGACCTGTAGACATTTTAGCCTTTACTAGAGCAGTGTACACAATCATAGCAGAAACACCGGAACTGACAGGGAAGCTAGTTGAAGTACCCAAGAGCTTTCTCTTTAGACGACAGGGCCCCTATTTTGCAATATTGAACAAAAACCTCATGCTGGAAATAGAGGCTCTAGAAGTGTCCCCCACCTATGGGACACTGATGGCAAGTGACCACACTGGTGCGATGTGGGCATGTGTCATCTTTTATGATCCCAAAATGCAGGTGGGCAACATATCAGCTGACCATTTGTTTGCTGATGACCTTAGAAGGACAGAGATTGTTTTTCAAAACAGTGTACCTTTACGCACCACACTGGAGACAAGGCCTGCGATACCAATAAATGTCTCCAGTCCTATCAAAGATAATGACCTTACGCAGGTACCCTCCAACTTGTGGACAAAAGGCCCTTATGATGTAGGCCTCGTCCGCACAGCAGTACCATTCAGAATAATTTTGAAGGAAGGAGCAATACTGCCAAGAGTGAGACAATACCCTCTATCCAAAGAAGCAGAGGAGGGCATTGCACCTGTTATACAGGCATTGGTGGAGCAGGGAGTCACATACCCAGGTGTATCCCCCTGCAACACCCCAAGTTACCCTGTAAGGCAGGCCAAGGGAAATTTGTGGCACATGATTCAAGACCTGCGCCCCCTTAATGACATAGTGATACCAGAATTCCCTGTAGTACCTGACCCTTCCATCATCCTAACCAACATACCCCAAGATACTAAATACTTTTCAGTCATAGACTTGAAGAATGCATTTTCAGCATTCCCCTGCACCAAGACAGTCACTATTTGACTGCATTTTCCTATTGCGATTCACAGTACCTTCATTCCCAATTACCTCAGGATACTGTGAGTTCCCTAGTGTCTTTAACAGGACAGTCAAGAATGACCTCACCAGTTTTCAATGTGACAGCACAGTGTTGCAGTATATCGATGACCTACTGATCTGTAGTCCAACAGAAGAGCAGTGTAGAAAGGACACTGTGTCCCTGTTGTGCACCCTTGCTCACAGAGGTTACAAGGTGGACAGGGACAAATTACAGTACTGCCAGGAAGAAGTTCAATACTTAGGGCAACTACTGTCGGCTTCAAGCTGACGAATTATGCCCGGGAGAGCAGAATCCATTCAGCAGATGACAGAGCCTGAAACTGTGAAAGAAATGCAGAAGTTTCTAGGCTTATGTAATTATGTCAGACAATGGGTTTTTGACTACAGTACTTCAATATCCCCACTGCTTGCATCTATCAAACAGGCGAAAACACAGAAAGACAGGATAACATGGACTAGGGAGATGGAACAAACCTTCAGTAAGCTAAAAACAGAGATAACAAATGCACCAGTGTTAGGAACACCAGACTACAACAAAGAGTTTTTTCTTTTTTGCCACTGTAATGGCCAGGTAATGACGGGTGTCCTCACCCAAAAGTATCCTTTAGGCCACAAACCAGTTGCATATTTTAGTGGCCTACTTGATTCTGTCATGAAAAGCCATTACCCTTGCGAACAAGCACTAGCCACAGCAGCCTTTGCAGTAGAGAAAAGTGCCCCCATTGTCATGGGTGCACCTCGGACACTATATGCTGAACACGCTGTGTTTGCAATAATTCAGAAAGCCAAAACAACATTAACAACACAGAGAGTATCAGGCTACAAGATAATATTATCATTACCATATTTGAAGGTGGTTAAATGCCACATAGTCAATCCTGCTACCTTCTTTGCACACCCCATTTCAGACACTGACGATGATGCCCATGATTGTGCCACATATACTCCAGATGAGTGTAGCCAAGCAACAGAAGACCCCATTCCAGGTAGTGTTGTATATTTAGTGGATAGGTCTTCCACAATAGATCAGGACACAGGGGTAAGACATACAGGTGCTGCAGTGGTCAGAGCGATGCAGCACAACTCTTCAGACACACTGCAGATAACCAAACAGATAACTTTGCCATCTCAATATTCAGCCCAGGCTGCTGAATTAGTAGCTTTAGTGGCAGCCCTCAAACAAGGGGAAGGAGAAACAATAACAGTATACTCTGATTCAGCCTATGTCACTTCAACAGTGCATTCCAGCATTATGCTGTGGAAAAGACATGGATTTCTCAAGTCTGATGGAAGCCCTGTCATGCACCACCCCCTTTTAGAGGACTTGATACAAGCTTTAACACTGCCACATGTTGTTGCAGTAGTGAAATGCGCAACCCACACTAATGCTCAGGATTTTGTGTCCCGTGGAAATGTTCTGGCTGATTGGGCAGCCAAAGATGCAGCAACACGCCCTGTTAGTGACACACATACCACAGTTTTGTTAGCTAGTGAAACATTGACACCTTCAGACCCTTTGAATGCATCCAGACATTACACAGAGACAGCGCATCTGCATATAAGAGAGATACAAGAAAATGCCCCAGAGCATGAGAAACAGTTGTGGGAAGCCAGAGGATGCACACGGACAGGAACAGATTTAATATACAGACAAATGTCAACAGGGAAGCCTGTCATGCCCCAAGAATTGCTACTGATAGCTTTAAACCAGCTAAATCTTCCTTCACATACTGCTAGAGACAATATGTCCCTCCAAATACATCAGGATTGGTTTGTCCATAACTTAACTGAGATGATTACAATGTACATACACACCTGCACAGTGTGCCAGCAGTATTCACCAAGTCCCACCTTTAAGGTAATAGCTTCCACAATACCTCATCCACAAGGACCCTTTAAGGAACTGCACATTGACTACATTGATACGATTGACAAATGCAATCATTATTGTTATTTTATAGTTGTAATCTGCCCATTCTCAAAGTGGATTAAAGCAGGACCTTGTGTTCACTGTGATGCCAAGTCTGCTGCTAATTTTCTGATCCGTGAGGTAATACCGCGGTGGGGTGTCCCTGAGGGTATCAGATCTGACAATGGCATCCACTTCGTCAATAATATCTTTTCTCACCACCTTGTTAGGAATAGCACACAAATTGTCCTCAGCTTATCATCCGCAAAGCAATGGAATTGTGGAGCACCTTAATGGCCTCCTCAAGAACAAAATAAGTAAACCATGTGTGACATTGAAAAATAAATGGCTATACTGTCTCTCATTAGCACTCTTTGCTTTGAGAAGTAGCCCAGGATCAGATCACCATTTGACTCCTTATCAAATAGTGACAGGTAGAACAATGAGCACATTTGTGCCATCAACTAGACATAAGTTGGAGACTGAGAGTGCACCTGAAGTTGTACAAACTGAAATGAATGAATACATGTCTGAGCTAACCAAAGTTGCTAAGTTCTTCTCTAAACAGGTTACACGTGCAGCCAATAAGAACGCCCACGCATCTCCTGTAATGGATCAACAAACACCATTACCTTTGGGAACTTTAGTGTAAATTCGCAATTTTGTAAGAAAGTGGAAAGACTGCAAATTTAATGGACCCTTCCCAGTGACAGACAGCACGACTACAGCAGTGAAAGTCCAAGGACACAAACCATGGTACCACCTCCAGGACATCCGCCTGGCCCCGACCATGCCATCCATCCCTTTGGACATGAGCAGGAAAAGAGGGGGGAGAACAGGAGAAGCAACCGGAGTAACGCCTCCCTCTAAAGCTCCAATATTAGACAATTCTTCTTTCCAGTTATGTATTTTATGTTTGTTTTTCCTCCTCGGTGCACTGATATTGATGTTTTTAGCCCTTGGATATATATATTTTTTTTATCCTATATCAATTATTACACGCATGCGTAGAACTGTTGATAATGGAATTGACAATCACCCTCTCCATACTGCTTTGTTTGCTAATATGTGGTATCAGCACATGCTTAGTATAGGCACATCCATGTCCAACACCAGTTGTTATGTATGGTCTCTCATCCCCCATGCTGCTGGAGTAGATAGATTACATCTCCCTAAAGAGGTATCCCCAAACATTACACATTGTCTCCTGCACCTATTTTTATGCAGAAAGAGAGCATAGCTACAACCAACTCACGTTAGTCCTGTTACTGCACTAGTTAACACAACTAGATTTGACACCACCCCAGAATTCCTACAAGTCCTGACAGAAAAACAAGAGATAATGGAAGAGATATCAAAAATGAAGAAAGCAGGGCAAAAAAGGTCTCACACAGATTGGGGAAAAGGGGTAATATGTCAAGGTATTTTTTGGAAGGTCTTACCCATCATCTGAATGTAGTAACTATTTAGCTAAACCCGTGCCCCCTGATTGTGCAGGCAGGCCAGTTCTTAGTATCACAGGATCAGTATTTGCCCATGATAAATGGCATACCGAGGCCAAGGTCATATGTAGAGCAATATCATTATGGAATGGCACCTAGACACAAGGTCCACTAAGTTTTAATAAGATAATAGGCCAATGTCAGGAAATATGGGGTGCGAACATACAGAGATATACATGGACAGGAACTACCATACATCCTAGAATAGCAATGAAATTAACACAGTTTTCTCTTTGTTTCAGAGTGAATGGGACAGTGAAGGTGGAGAGTAACCTCAACTGCAACATCACCACCTACAACGCCTATATGCAGGGCGGCACCTCCAGCCTGATGGATGGTGCCGCTACTGGATGTGTGGGGCCCGGCTCCACATACAACTACTCCCGAACTGGAATGGCCTCTGCTCCCTAGTGACTTTGCATACCCCCTCCCTGGTCATACCAGGTGTGGACATCTCTCAGTTACAAGAACATCCCATGAGCCGTCCAACAACCTTGATTCACCATTACCGGACAAAAAGAGCTGCTGAGTATTTTGGTACTGCAGTGTGGAAAGACGTTCAACAGGAACATAGACTATTTAATGATGCCCAAATCTTTTTTGGTAGCATCCTACCATTTATTCAGGCGAAAGCAACTGCACGCTGGCTGCAGATCACGCGCTTTGAATTGATGAAAACCATAACTGCAACCGAAGATGCTATCAAGGAAGAACTCCGAGCCTTTAGGCTGATGGTAATGCAACACAGATATGTACTTGATTTAATGACGGCCATGGAATGAGGGGTGTGTAAGAAGATTGAATCGGCATGTTGTACTTATGTGCCGGCCAACGATGCGGACAATGGGACATTAACTCAGGCCATTCAGACATTGCATGATCTACAAAAGAAAATGAACGATGAGGGGGGTGCCCCTGATGGGTGGTTTGAGGGCTGGTTCGAATGGGTGCCATACTGAATGTCGGGTTGTTCAAGGCGTTGTTGCCTTTGATCGTGTTGTTGCTCTTGATGTGTCTTATTTTTCAGGTAATAATAGCATGTTGCAAAAGGATGACAGCTAAATTGGGAGGGACAGAGTAGCGGGTATGTGGTAGGGAGATAGGAAAAGTAGTTGAATAATCAACTAGAGGGGGGAATGATGTAGGAAGACTAGGAACACATCATATACATCACCTACATACAAACATAAGTTCCCAAACCCCAATACAAACACTGTAGGCTAGAGATAGTTGTAAACCAATGTAAGTAGTGAAAGGCTTAATACATGGCATGTTAAAAAAGACAGACTGTGGGTTCAATAGAAAATGCAGGTCATATTTAGGACAAACAAACACTTATTAATTATGAAACTTCTACACGTGCTGCATTGTTAAGTTAGCTGTGCTGAAACACACAAGAGGCCCAAACCACATTAGAATTAGAGTTTTTCTTTGGAGCTGCATCAACTGTTGCTTTCAAAATCTTTACTTACACGGTGGAACAAAAGGGTGTATCCTGCCCTAGCACAATGGTCCTAAAAACCACAAGTCATTCATATCTTGGTGAGGGGAACTGTGAAAGGGTCAGATAAGCATTTGCACAAGGCAGGGCTACCGTGAGCATTATGTAACAGATAATCAGTTGACGTGCAGAAAGATAGAGATGCTGAATGATGTCAATGTTACTTACCCACTCATGAGGCGACCAATATTCATGCATGTGCTCTTTTCAAGAGGTACCTCTCCCCTATTATCTTATCTGTACTGCTTGTTCTTGCTTACGGCAATGATGAACTTGTGACCGTAGTTTTTCGTGGTTTTTACAGTATAAATACCACTGCTTGTGAACTAGAACTTTGAACTTCAGTCATGGCCTCTATGTTGAGACTGCCTGTCGTTCCCAGCTGAAAATCGATTAAACCTATATTACTTTGTCAAATTGGTCTGTCTTATTTTATTAACAGATTTCCTTCTAACACCCTGGTTTAATTAACTGTGAGTTACAAGTTTAGCTTGCTACAATATCGACTGCATATCTTGTACATTAGAGTGACTTCAAGCCACCCTTAGGCTGGTCCTGGCAGAGGAATCCTCTCTTTCCATGGCGGTGAGTGTATGCGACTCCTTGGCATTAGATAATGCATTTTAGCAGGAAAGGGCTTCTGTAAGTTCTCGCCGTGCAGTTTAGGACTATTTGGCAGGTACCCTCTCTTACAGGTGCTAATCGCACAGCCATTTAACTATGGGATATGCTCATTTGAATTGACTACTGACTTAGTTCCCAGCTGTTTTTTACAGCACCCTTCGTAGGAGAGGGCCTTGTGTCCACACATTAGGTAGTAAGGATTGGTTGTGGTGCTTATACTTTACACCTTTGATTCAATGCAGAGTCATTACACGCTGGAAATATATTTCTTGTATTGTAGTATGTCATACTTCATTGGAGAAGAAATATTTGCTTGCCCCTCCGCTTATGCCACATGCCTCGCCGTAGAGTGCACTGGGTTGCTATGTTCTGTGAAAAAGAACAATACTCATAGTATATATCTGGCACTGCGTCGAAATTAAGTTCTCTTTCACCTATGAAGGTAATTTGAGGTACATCTGCAATAGTTGCTTCTTTACTTATTGGGAGATACACCTAGGGAGTTTGGATCTTTCCCCTCCAGGTACAGGGCTTTGCTCTTGTGAGTTCCTGCTTATTCTAGACATTTTTATGTTTTATGGAGTTCATCTTTATTTCTTTATTTATAAAACAGTGTCTTTTGCATGATAATTGGTGGTAGTTTTTTATGCACATGGATATGGGTTTTCTTGGAGGATGGTGTTTGAACTTTGCACTATTTAGATGTACCAAAGAGTGGTGTTTGTGTTTTCTGTTTATTTTAATCACTGGAGGACTATAGCATGTGGATTTGGGTGTTATGGATTGTAGGCAAGCAAGGGTGCACTGTCTTCTATTGGATATATAACAATCTAGATATTTCTATGTTGGTCAAGAAACATCTTACAGTCATGTCATGTTCTTGATTACCGATTTTGAAAGCTAGGACCATAGAGACCATAGAGAAGGTTTTAATTAAAGTACTGTATTCTGGTCGTGTGCCCTGACGAAGGTGGGTGACCGGATGGTCACGTGGCACCAAAACGCGAGTCAGCAGGATATTTAGATTGGACTCAATTTTCCATTAGTCCCCGCTTCTTTGATTCCTACATTTTATCAATGGATATGTTTTACTGTTGTGATTGATGAACTAAGTTAACATACTGCATGAGATATATTGAGTTGACTACAAATTCTCTTGTGAAATTTGAACTATTATTGTAAGCCTGAAGAACAGCAATATACAAATCATATTATTATTTTATGTGTTATTTTTCTCTTCTAGGGGGGCTTTATATATCTGTTTTGTCCGACTGCTACTGATTCCTGGTTTTTAGCATTTAATTAGAAGTGTGAGTGGTATGAATGGTATGTTTAGCTTGTTTTTCTTTTAGGGAGCGCTGTTGTGGGGGGTCCTGCTGTTGTACAATATATTATGAATGATGATCAATGAATATAATCAAGAATATCTAATAATAATAAAATACCTGCTTTTGTGATTATCAGTTTTTGTCATTATTAGTTTGTTTTTGACCCACGTTCCTTAGATATCGTTGGAGGGATTCCTCTCTAGGAACCAACTTTAGAGGTGGGTTGTACCTGGTTTTGCTTTAGTTATTAGGGTTGAGCCTGCAAGAGTATGCTCTAGTGCATGCATCTTGATTACGAGATGCTGTTGTATACAAAAAAGGGCTTGGAACCTGCCCATTGCGTACCCATTTGTTGGATTCACGTCACTTTTCTTTACAGCCTACTTATTTGGCCTGTGCTGACAAAACATCACGTCCGATAACTACAGTGGAGCAGGGACCAAGCACAGATTAATTCAAGTTAATCTGTGCCCATCCGCTGCACCCAACATGATTGTGGCACTATTTTTTCCCCCTCCCTCTGCCTACTGCTGTCTCCATAGCGCTTGTTGTCATTATTTTGGCTCTTGTTTCTTGTGCCGCTGGTCTGCAGTGTGTCCACACTGCTGTCACTCTCTGATCCAGACACATGCGTTGTTGAACACACCAGGCTGCACAGAGAGCCATGCCCCAGCTGGTGAATAGCAACTACCACCTCTGTTCCCATTCACACTACCATTCACAATGGCACTAGGTACGCTTCAGGTCATGTGTTTGCATAATTTTTTAAAGAGTCTCAGAGTTACTCGTAAAGAACATGGGTTATTTTACAGTCCCATCTCACATTCAGGTCGAGAACTAACTGAAATAGTTTTTTTTTTTTAATTTACATGAAGCTTGTTTTTATTTTGCCATAATGTGCCCCGTCAGCTCCTAACAATCCGAAGTCCCTACTGAATACACCTGAGTCTGAGAGGGCATTATGACCCCAGTGCTTCCTGTCACCTCAGCACCAAACACCTTCAGTTCGCTTCACGGCCTCATGGAGCAAGTGTCAGTTCAACCCAGTTAGAAATATTTGCTGCAGAAACATTGGAGTGCACGTACTGCCGTGTGCTCCTGAAAACTGAAGCATGCTGTTCCCCACATACTGTATATCTGTTTACTCAAACGTTATATTGACATCGTCTCCCATACTTCATCTCTTCGTCTTATCCCCTATAGAAAATAACCGTATGTGCCTTGCCCGACTCCCGTATAATATAACTGCCCTCTCACGCGCTCTGTTTTATAATATGTGCCACGCCCCATATTGTGTTATGTATGGTCCATTGTCATCTACACCATTTGCACTGTTAAGCATACATAATCATTGCCCGTGATAGAGCGAACCGTAGTAATAATTTACCTGTGTTCGGACGCTCTTTAGGCCGACGAATCTTTTGACTAAGTGGGAACTCTCCGTACTCTTATATCGATCAGTCGCATCAAATCAATAATCAATAACGAACATAAGCAATACCTTGATCAACATAACACTTAACAATTAATCCAGAATACATTTCGGCGAACCCTGACCTTTCAGTCAGGAATAACCACACCAGTTTATTGCAAAGTTAGTGAATTTATTTCCCTATATTAACAAAGCTAGCACAATATATATGTGTCTCAACACCAAATGATAAACATAAATGAACATTAATAGCTGTCCATAACGGCGAAACAAGTGTAATCTATGTAGCATTTGAATCACAAGGCATTCGATAATGGCAATGCAAATCACTAATACGATAATCTGTAATGAGCTAATTGCGTACATTTAGTCAGCATAACAAGATCTCAAATTGCATCGTGCGACATATGGAATCCTCGTCTAACCTCAAATTAGCATCGGCATGTGGGACTTCATGCAAAAACAATTTAGCAACATAAATTTAGAAAACTCCTAGCTAGGGCTCTTATCAAAATCAGCAGTTGGTTACCTAAAGGAAACACAATGCAATTTTACAATTTTCCTTTCATATTTACCAATTACGATCAGCATACAAGGAAGTCTCCGTCTCACAGGTACCGTTTCTCGATCAGCATGGGACGGGGCAAAGGGGCAGAGGTGGACGGGGCAATTGCCTCACGGCGGCAATAAAACTACTATTTCATGCAAAGGGATCAAAGTTAAAGTCTCTAGGGCAAGAATCATTTAATGTCTCTTTCTCTCGATTAGAGAAAGCATCAAAGTCTCTTTCAAAATGGCGTTGCAGCAAAGTGGGCCATAATAGCTACGAAGTCTGCAAAATGGCGGGATGTCCAATAATGGATACTTTCCTCTCGTGCACCTGGTTTTTATAGACAACAGTTCGAATCCAGTAGGGTCTTCCATTGGAGGGTTCATAGGTTAGCTTCAAATTGTCCAATCAAAAACGACAGTTCTCAAGCTTTTACTTAAGCATACATTATCCTTGGAGATGGGTACGCACGTTGCAACATTGTATACCAATTAGTTCACTTTCAGAGCCTCCATTGTCCGCACCTGCAAATCGACCTTGGAGTAAAGAGAAAATATGCCAGGCTGGCACGAAACTTTAAGATAAGCATGTGAACGGTTTCAGTGGAAAAGTACAGCTTCAAGCAAAAATACACGTTTAATAGCACATTGGAAAAAATACGAGCATCTAAACCGTGAGACCAGGCAACTAGGCCAAAGCCTCCACTAAAGTAATGCTAAGCTAAAGCATTTCAAACAAGCAAATCATAGCACACGTTTATAATTATGTCGGATTAGTGCAATTCTAATACACCACGTTATATAAAGCGCGCTTATAAATGTTGGCAAACTACTCTAAGGGCACATTTTGTCCCCGTACAATCTTTATTGATTCGGTTAAAGTCACACATGATTATTTCACACTACGTTTATGCGTTAATAAATCAAAACCTTCATTTTCTGCTTCATCAATCCCTCCTCTGATGACTACTGGTCATCACACAAATTAAGCCCACAAATTTTATTCCATTAAAATTCTGTCAGTTCTCTTTTCCTTTTAGTTCCCCTAGTTTGCGCTTTGTATTCTTCTGCCATTCTTTTCATAATTTTCTCCTCCTTTCTTCTTTTAATTCTTTCCATAATCAATATTATTCCCCTTTTTATTCCCCAAATTCCAAATACACAAATTATCACTATTAAAATTCCCTCTATTATTTTTAACAATATTCCATTCCAAATTCCCCCAATCCAATGTCCCACTGAAGCAAGTCCTTTTCCAACCTTCTCCCACACTCCTGGTTCTTTCAGTTCCTTCAAATCTGCACTTTCTTTTGTTAGATTAGCAAGCATAGTTTTAATTTTCACACTATTGTCAGGGATATATGTACAACAGTGTCGTGCACCAAGCATTTTGCAAACGCCACCATCCTTTGCTAAAAGAATGTCTAAAGCAAGCCTATTTTGAAGAGTCATAGCTCTTTCCGCTGCAAGTTCAGCATCTATCAGGATTATAGCACCTGAAAACTTTGTCAACATGTTATCCACTATAGTAGACAACTTTCTTATCTTGATGGAATTCAGCACAACTCCCAATGAAGGAATCATGGCTCCAAATATATCTCCTACCACAGCAGCTGCGGTCTCTCTTTTCTGGATACGATGGGATCCAGATGTCTTTTGAATCATCGATAGGTCATCCAGTTGATAAACCTTTGGGAACACTATACCCAAATAACATCTCCCCCACCATCCCTTTGGAAGACGATAATAGGCATTATACCCACAAATGTAATATACACCTGGAATGACAGGGTCAAGTCCATCCATCATGAATGTCCATTTGGCCTTAAAGATAAACGTGTGTTTACACTCACTCGCTCCTACAAAAATGTTGTCTTAATAAGATTCACCTCGATATATACAAAACTTCCCTACATGCCAAGCATCTAAAGCAATTTTCCCTTGTGTCTTTATTGCAGCAAAATCATAATTATCTACTGAAGTCCTCTTATGTAACTCCTTTTCTAATTTCGCCTTCATTTGTGCCCTTCTATCATCTGTACGATCTAAAAAGCTTATTTCTACTGCAGAGAGCGAGCAGGTAAGATTTTCCCTATGAGCGTGAGCCGTTTCAAAAGGTAGCATTGGCTCGAAAAATTCCCTCATTATCTTAGCATCCCAATCTTTAGCAATCTGGCTTAGCTGCGCTATTATAGGAACATAAGCAAAGGTAACATCATAATTTGAGTAAAAATACTGTATGTTAGTTTGACCATAAAACCTAGACATTACTATACTACATGTAATCCCGTATGTAAGAGGCATGTGGTGATATGTCACCCCTTCCTTCACTGATGTCGGTATTTGTGTACACACATAACAATCTTTCGCATCCATTGTCTCAACATATTCTGTTAGCAAGCGATAGAAAACATTATACGAAAGCTCTTTCTTATCATGCAAGAGTCTCTCATCCAATGCTAGCCTCTTCAATGCGGTTAGTTCAGTGACAGTAACAGGAGCAAAAGTAGAAGCAGCAATTTTCTCATTCTCACCCTTTCCATGCATTCCAAGCACAATTGCCATTATTATTAGTACACATGCAATTACCAAGCCTATACACACATATTTACAATATTTCTTTCTATTGTTTTGCGTCATGATCTGTATAGAATCAGAGAGCTAGAAGCACCTATAAATGAAACTATTTAGCAATTCAGTTACAAAGCTGAACGAGCGCAATGTTCACACAGTTTTCTTCAAGAGGCCAGTCACTTATCGGTTAGCTGCATTTGTCTCAATTCGGCAATAACTCAGTCTTTATCGGTTTAGCAAAGTCTCAGCTGGTTGTTTGTTTCACTTTAGATTGTAGCAAGCAATGACATTCATCACCCTTTCAATCAACACTGTCCATAAAACTTTTCTTTTCTATTGGTATCTCTTCTTCTTCTTCGTTCTCGATGCTTAGAGATACAAACTCGTCAGTCCAATCGTCATTGACTGCATATGCCCATTCAGGACCGGAATACCTTCTGTTCGGTATCCTTTTCCTTTTCAATTTTGCTTCTCTTTTCGATTCTGCCTCGCTGGTACTTTCCTCTTTTGTCAAGTCTTTTTCTTCACTCGAGGTTGGTACCACGACAGACACTTCCTTTCTTTTCTCTTTCACTTTTGGCCTTTCTCCGTCGTTCAAACCTTCTCCAGTCCTTTGTTTTACTGGTGATATACTTAGTCTCCTCTTTGCACCGTGTCCATTCGATGGACCTGCGACCTTTTCTGTAGAAGTTTGAACCTTTTCGCTCTGTTCTGCCTTGTCCCCTCCCTCTGGGGAATCGATCACGTTCTCTTTTTCTTTTTCTGTATCGTCTGTTTCTGGGAAAGCCCTCCTCTGATCAGGCTCTCCTGCTTTTTCACCTTTTTCGAGCCCTTCTTCACCGTTACTTTCGTCAGGCTCTGTATCACTTTCAGCTGCTTCAGGTTCTTTGTCACCTTCAGCTGCTTCAGGCTTTTTGCTACCCTCAGCTGCTTCAGGTTCTTTGTCACCTTCAGCTGCTTCGTCGCTGTCTGAGCTTTCTCCTTGGTCTTCCCCAAGTGAGTCGGACTCTTCGTTCTCCAATAATATCTCTCTCTCTCTCGTTTCTGCCTGTCCGCTTTCAGTTCGGTTTTGTTCTGTCTCAGCACTCGGCACTGTTTTATCAGGCACTGGCAGTTTCAGCGCTTCAACTTCCTCATCTGTGGGACACAACACCTTCTTTGTGTGACTGGCGTGAATCCAGTTGGGAACCCCTGCACACTTCACAGCGGTAGTTGTCGTCAGGATCACTTGGAAAGGGCCTTTCCAACGGGGTTCCAGACACGACTTTCTCACGTGCTTCTTTACCACGACCCAGTCACCTGCTTTCAGTGCGTGTCCTGGACCTTGAATCGGTGGCAAGGTGGTCGCTTCCACCTGGTGAGAGAAAGAGCGAACCACGTCAGCCAGTCCTTTGCAGTAGTATAACACCATATCATCTGTAATATTCAAAAGCGCGTTTGCGGGAACTGCAGGAAGTCTCATAGCCCTGCCCATGAGAATCTCGTGCGGAGACAATCCAGTCTTTCTATCAGGGGTGTTTCTCATTGACATTAGCACTAAGGGCAATGCGTCAGGCCATTTCAAATTTGTCGATGCACATATTTTCGCCATTCTTGATTTCAGTGTACCATTCATCTGCTCCACCAATCCTGATGCTTCAGGGCGATAGCTACAATGCAGTTTTTGCTCAATGTTCAGCGCTTCGCAGAGTAACTTTATCACCTCGTTATTGAAGTGACTTCCCCTATCTGATTCTAAAGAGATCGGGAATCCGAAACGTGGTATTAACTCTCTCAACAATAACTTTGCAACTGTAAGGCTGTCATTTCTACGTGTGGGGTATGCTTCAATCCAGTGACTAAAAATGCACACAATCACCAACACATACTTTAGACCTCCATGCACGGGCATCTCAATGAAGTCCATCTGCATACGACTGAAAGGCCCGCTTGCCCTACCAATGTGGCTCGCGTTCACAACTGTTCCCTTTCCTGGGTTCATCTGCTGGCAAGTGACACATCGATGGCAAACTGCTTCTGCAGCTTGACGAAATCTGGGGTTAAACCAATCAGTTTTGAACAATCTTATCATGGCATCTCTCCCTAGGTGAGCTTGCCCATGATAGAACCGCGCAAGCTGTGATAAGAGACTGTTTGGCAAAACAAATTTTCCCTCATTTGAAACCCATAACTCGTCTGGTCTCTTTATACACTGTGATTTAATCCAGGAATCTCTTTCATCCTCCCTGACGTTATTCTGCAATGCTTTTAATTCATCTATCGTATCTACGACCTTCAAGGCAAATGCTTCAGCTGGTTCTAGTTCTGGCTCACTTATTGAATTCCATTAATCTCTGAGTAATATACAGTTCAAGGCACAAAATCTTGCGACTTGATCCGCATATGCATTTCCCAGAGAAACATAGTCCTGTCCTTTCGTGTGAGCACTGCACTTTACCACTGCAACTTCAGCTGGCACTTGAATGGCGTGTAACAATTCCCTTATCCTTTCCCCATTCTTCACTGGGGATCCTGAAGAAGTCAGGAAACCTCTCTGTGACCATAGTTGTCCAAAGTCATGCACAATCCCAAACCCATATTGACTATCAGTGTAAATGGTGACTTTCATCAATGCAGACAGTTGACATGCTCTGGTAAGGGCTACAAGTTCTGCTACTTGTGCAGAATAGATTCCTTGGAGCCATCCCGCTTCCAAGACACCTGTTACAGTACATACAGCGTATCCTGCTTTCAAAATCCCCATCCCGTCTCTTAGACATGAACCATCAACGAAAAGAATTTGGTCATTTTCATCAAGCTTAGTATCCTTAATGTCCGGTCGGGGTTTTGTGCAAAATTCAGTCACCTGAAGGCAGTCATGCTCGACGTCTTCAGCGTTCTCAATTTCAGCATTTTCTCCAGGAAGCAAGGTTGCTGGATTCAACGTAGTGCACCTTTTCAGCTGCACATTCGGTGAGCCCAGAATAATCGTTTCATACCTTGTGAGTCTTGCTCCAGTCATGTGTTGCGTTCGGGAGCGGGTCAAAAGTATCTCAACTGAGTGAGGGACCATGACTGTTACTGGGTGTCCCATCACTATTCCTTCACTCTGAGTGAGGCTGATACCAACTGCTGCTACGGCGCGCAAACACCCTGGGAGTGCTGCTGCGACCGGATCCAAAGTAGCTGAAAAATACGCTACTGGTCTGTTTACGCCACCATGGGCTTGAGTCAAGACAGACAAAGAACATGCATCACGTTCATGGCAAAACAATGTGAAAGGCTTTGTGTAATCAGGCATACCTAAAGCTGGAGTCCTGCACATGCACTCTTTCAATTCAACAAAAGCATCCATCTCATCTCCTTTCAGCTCAATTTGATCCAAGGCATCCTTCTGGGTCAGCTTCAGTAAAGGCTTTGCTAGAGTCGAGAAGTTGGGAATCCACTGGCGACAGTAGCCCACCATTCCCAAAAACTTCCTCACCTCCTTTCTCGTCTTAGGCGGACTCATTTGAAGTACACTTGTTATTCTTTCCTTCATTATTCTCCGTGACCCCTTCTCTATCTGGTGACCCAAGTATTTCACTTTCTCCTGACAGAACTGCAATTTGGCAGGAGACACCTTATGTCCATTCCTTCCCAAATGGTTCAACAGAGCAATGGTATCGGCTGTGCAGCCACTTTCTGTCTTTGATGCAACCAGTAAGTCGTCAATGTATTGTACTAGGGTTGACTCGAATGGCAATTCTAATGCTTCCAAATCTTTCTTTAGAATCTGATTGAAGATTGACGGTGACTCAGAAAACCCTTGAGGAATTCGGCACCAACTGTACACTCTGTCTAAGAATTTGAAACAAAAGAGGAATTGGCTGTCCTCATGAAGAGGCACAGAAAAGAATGCTTGTGACAAATCGATGACTGAGAACCATTCAGCATCGCAAGGGACCTGGAACATTATCACAGCTGGATTTGGTACGACAGGGCAACACTTGACTATGATGTCATTTATTTTCCTCAAGTCCTGCACAAGTCGGACCTTTCCACTCGGCTTTATTAGTCCCATTATTGGTGAATTACATGGACTGCTTAACACTTCTTTCAGTACTCCCTGCTTTACAAATTCATCAATAAGTTGGGCAACTTTCATGAGGGTGTCTTGTGCCATGTGGTATTGTGGGGTCTGGGGAAAGATCGCATTGGGCTTTACAGTCACTTTCACTGGTTCCACTCCTTTCATCAAGCCCACCTCTTTCCCTGTCATGTCCCACACTTCCTTCCCAACTGTCTCCCGTAATTCAGCTGGAATATCTTCTTCAGTTATCATCGGGAAAAGACAAATCAGAGGATACTCTTCATCTACCGTTTCCATCTCATCCCCCTCTACACTGTCCTCTTCTTCCCCATCACTGCTCGTCTGGATTGTTATTCCTTCGTTCGAACACATGATCGAACATCCCAATTTGCACAATAGGTCTCTCCCTAACAGTGCTATTGGGCTTGAGTCACATACCACAAACTGATGCACCCCTTGATAGTTACCGATGCTGACTGGTACCGGATCTGTTATTGGGTTCGTCAGGTGCCTGTTTGCTACTCCCACCACTTGGACTGTCCTCCCTGAGAGTGGCAAATTTGGTACTTCACTGCTCTTAACAGTTGAACGTGTGGCTCCTGTGTCAACCAAGAACGAGACACGATGACCCATTACTCTTCCCTCTACGTACGGACCCTTTTGATCAACTTCCAAGGATGCTGCAAGCACACAATCTCCTTCTTCTTCTGAGCTTTCACTCTCCCATACATTGTTTATTCCACTCTCACTGTGTAATGGGAACTGTTGTACGGTGCCATTTGTACTCATTACCTGACCCGAGACCTGTGGAGGAACCATCACTTGCTGCTGACTCATTGGTGCCAAAGGTATTTGCATTTGCTGATTAGGTACCATGGGTAACTGCTGTTGCATCGGCTGCATTTGCGTCATCTGCATACGGGGCATCTGCATCTGCTGCGGCTGCATAGGCTGTAATCCCTGCAATTGATTTATGGTCTGAAAATTTGGGTTTGGACCTCTCATTTTCGGTCCCCTCATTGTCTGAAATGCATTGACATCATTGTTTTGCTGACCAACACCTACACCTGCACCTGCACCTTCCTGCACCACCATCGGGCACTCGCGTTTCCAATGACCGACAATTCCGCACACGTGACACGGCATCACCTTCTTCATTGCCTGCACACCTGTCACAACAGTGTTCAAATCCGGACCATTATTCACAAAACCTCCTCTGCCTCTGCCTCTGGCCTGTGGCTGAAACGCCATGTTTCCCTGCAACTCTAGCTGCGGTTGTGGTACCTGCTGTTGGAACCCTTGCAACCCTTGCAGACCTTGCAAACCTGTCTGAGCTGCCTTAAGTTGCATCATCATCACCTTCTCTTTCAACTTTTTCTGTTTCACCTCAATTTCGTCGCTACAGTATTTTGCATAATTCAACACCTCATCAATCGGTTTCGACTGCCAACAAATCAAATGCGACTTTATCATCTGACTTATCTCTGGCCTCAGCCCTTCCACAAATCTAAACACAAAATGAAGCATGTCCTTCGCCTCTATTGTTACCGTGCCACTGTAGTTCTTGAACGCCTTCAACAACCTCCCATAGTAACTATGAATCGACTCTTTAGCCTCTTGGGCCGTTCGATCGATCTTCTGCCAATCCACATTTTTCGCGGCAACCTTCGTCTTCAAATGCTCAACCACCTTGTAGTACAAGCTCATCACCATAGGTGATGGTGCACCCGTCTCCCTGTCTCTTTCTGGTGCACTTGTCGGCCAACCTACAGCTCTTTTGCAATCCTCCCACAAATCTGCTGGAACTACAATCTCGAAGAGAGTGTTCAGGTCTTCCCAGAGACATTTTGCAAGCTTCACAAACCTATCAGTCTGTTGATACCATTCAATCGGCTTCTCTCTCAGTTTGGGAAAATCGTCCGTAAAAGACTGAATATCGCTTCTGTGCCATGGTACATGTATTAATTTTCCCCCTGCTGTCTCCCTCATTGGTAACATGGTTACTGTCTCGCTGCTTTGTGGTCTTTTCTCATTATGCTCTGTAACACTGTCCCTCCTCTTTTCCTTTCTCTTTACCCACCTGCTTTCCCACTTGTCTAAGCACCTCCATACTTGTGCACTCTGCAGCAATTCTCTAAGGTGCGCCTTCATGCCTGCTGACCTCATGTGTTCAAAATCTGTGGCCCCAAAATCCAACCTATAGCTTCTGCTCAAGTGTTTCATCTTGTCTATGTCAATCCCGTTTCTGTCCGCTACTTCCTGCAAGCTTTTATGTACCTTGTTCACTTCTTTCGTAATCTTTGGACATAGGTATCTCAACTCTTCTTCCGTGTAGGACTCTAACCTATTCACACCCATAGTCCCTTCCACCAATTCTTGTGCTTCCATGTTCAACCTGACCCTATTCATATAATCTTCTCCTTTCCCACTGGCTGAACTTTGTGTGGAATTCAAACTGTTGAACCACTGTGTCAGCTGTTGCGCATTTACCCCCATCAGTGTAGCATTCACATCGACTGCCATTGATGGTTGCGGCAACTTTTCAGTGTTCGATGTTAGAGGTATTATCAGTGGGGGGCTCGACCTCACCAGTGTTGACTGAGCACATATGGGACTAGACTCCATCAAGGACCCAGATCCATTTGGCTGAGCCGCTATAGGAGTTATCCCTGGAGTGTTTTCTATGCATCTCCTCTCTGTCCCATTCTGCAGCATTGATCCTTGACTGCTCATACCTGAATTTGGCTGCATGTACAAAGGTACCGGTGGACCTACAGTAATGGGTAGGGATATCGCATCTGGGTTCTGTCCATTTCCCATGTTCTGTGGCATGTTCATTCCCACACCATGGGTCATCATTGCCGGCATGCCCATCTGACTCCCCGTCATCTGAGCATGTGCATTTCCCCCCTGCATCTGCTTTTGAGGCATCAAAAACTGAGTTGATTCGGCTTGTGCCAATGTCGGGTTGTGACCATTCTGTACTCCCCTTACGGTTTGTTCTAGAACCATTCCTCCACTATTGTCACTGCTGTAGTACCCTGGCATCTGCGGCTGATAATTTTCTGCTGGTTTCAACATGGGCACATCTGGATATATTCTCCTAACCTGCGGTATCTGCGGAGTGAACAATAAACTCGGGTCCTTAGATCCCGATGATGCTCCTGAACTCTGGGTTTCACTGTTCCGTACCGGTGCCGGAGGGGCAGAACTGGTACTTGGACCTTGTCCATTCTCCGCATAAGGTGGTGGATGGTCGTTCAGCAATTGCATGATTAACTCCTCATCCTCTAGCTCCTCTTCTCTTCTCAACTTTTCCTCATCCTCTTTATCCTTGGAACACTTTCTGTCTGTCTTACAGGTAGCTTTCTTACCTGTCTCCTCTTCTTCCTTAGTAATTGCGGGAAACAGTTTTATTCCCTGCACTACATCTGACCTCCACACCTTCTGTGCATTATCCCACCTAGCATCCGCTAGTGTCTTTTCTACCTTTCTCATCCTGGTCTCAAACTTATTTTTCTGCTGCTGTCTAGCCATTAGTTCCCAAATCGCTAGAGCCTCAAACTGGGCTGGCCTTGGAGGCACCTTCATGTCATACATCGTGAATCTCAAATTCTCCAGAATCCTTATATTGAATGTCCCATGGATCGGGAATGCTACGCTCCCATGTTTCTCTGTCAGTTTGTGCCATTGCTTTAGCCAAAGACACGGAGCTACCCCCTTCTCTTCCATTACAATGTAAGCTGGTGTACCTTCGGGCGGCGTCTCCTCTCCTACGCTCGCTTTAATGTAAGACTCCCCCTTCATCGCACTCCTAAATGCTTTAAGGAATTTCATTTTCTCGTCTTTTATTTCACAAAGTTTGTAATCAATAGGTGACTTTAATTCCCGGAATTCTCTTCGCCTGCCTTTCCCCTTCCAATCGAGCCCCACGGACTGCGTCCAATCCGTGCGCGACCCTTCTCTACAACCAACCTATCCCAGCGCGGCTCCTAGTGACGTCACACTCACACACACTGCGGCTGACAAAGCCTTGCGGCTAGTCCTCCTTCACTCACCTCTTTTCGTAACAACTTTTTGCATATATCGCGAGCTACCAAAAAATAAAACAGATCTGTCGGTTTACTACAGGAAGGGTAACACAGTCGCTTCAGGACCTTAGGGACCTTTCACTAGCCTCGGCCGCTATTCCGTCTTTCTCGGTCCCCACGTTCGCAAGCAAATCTGACCCGCAGACCTACTCTCAACTTGTCAATGATCTATTCTAGTGCACTTAGATTCTTGTCAAAGCCCGAAGTCGAAGTTCTTTTCACTCCCTAACACCCGTACCGACTTGTTGACCACGCCCGATCAACCTACTAAACCGCCCAGACCACAACATGGATCAACATACTCCGGAGTCTCTTGACCTCGCAGGGCCCGTCTCAACAACAACAACCATGTGGACCTTTTCATGCACAAAGCGCCACACGCACATGAAGTTCGACGACTTCCCTACTCTCACACTCGGAGTCGCACCTCCGCTATTTCTATGAAGTTCGACGACTTCACTACTCCTACACTCGGAGTCGCACCTCCGCTATCTTCTAAAAAAAGAAAAAAATCCTCGCAACCTTTTCACACACCCTGCGGCAATAAGCTGTGCAAGCGCAAAACCCTAACTTCACTCATACCATCACTAGTACCGCCAACGCTGTTTCCACACCTCCGTTCTCTCCATTCGCAAGCTCCGAGATCCCGGGAAAGTCGCGGTGGACCTAGCCCATCATCATTCTGTCAATCTATTTTATCCAAGAAAAATCTAATTCAACTTCTCGAGTGGGGTCTCAAAATGCGTAACCGTTAATTCAACACCATGTACTTTAAGAGTACAGGGTCCCAAAAGACGAAACCGTCCTCTGCTACCATCTACTGATAGAGCGAACCGTAGTAATAATTTACCTGTGTTCGGACGCACTTTAGGCCGACGAATCTTTTGACTAAGTGGGAACTCTCCGTACTCTTATATCGATCAGTCGCATCAAATCAATAATCAATAACGAACATAAGCAATACCTTGATCAACATAACACTTAACAATTAATCCAGAATACATTTCGGCGAACCCTGACCTTTCAGTCAGGAATAACCACACCAGTTTATTGCAAAGTTAGTGAATTTATTTCCCTATATTAACAAAGCTAGCACAATATATATGTGTCTCAACACCAAATGATAAACATAAATGAACATTAATAGCTGTCCATAATGGCGAAACAAGTGTAATCTATGTAGCATTTGAATCACAAGGCATTCGATAATGGCAATGCAAATCACTAATACGATAATCTGTAATGAGCTAATTGCGTACATTTAGTCAGCATAACAAGATCTCAAATTGCATCGTGCGACATATGGAATCCTCGTCTAACCTCAAATTAGCATCGGCATGTGGGACTTCATGCAAAAACAATTTAGCAACATAAATTTAGAAAACTCCTAGCTAGGGCTCTTATCAAAATCAGCAGTTGGTTACCTAAAGGAAACACAATGCAATTTTACAATTTTCCTTTCATATTTACCAATTACGATCAGCATACAAGGAAGTCTTCGTCTCACAGGTACCGTTTCTCGATCAGCATGGGACGGGGCAAAGGGGCAGGGGTGGACGGGGCAATTGCCTCACGGCGGCAATAAAACTACTATTTCATGCAAAGGGATCAAAGTTAAAGTCTCTAGGGCAAGAATCATTTAAAGTCTCTTTCTCTCGATTAGAGAAAGCATCAAAGTCTCTTTCAAAATGGCGTCGCAGCAAAGTGGGCCATAATAGCTACGAAGTCTGCAAAATGGCGGGATGTCCAATAATGGATACTTTCCTCTCGTGCACCTGGTTTTTATAGACAACAGTTCGAATCCAGTAGGGTCTTCCATTGGAGGGTTCATAGGTTAGCTTCAAATTGTCCAATCAAAAACGACAGTTCTCAAGCTTTTACTTAAGCATACATTATCCTTGGAGATGGGTACGCACGTTGCAACATTGTATACCAATTAGTTCACTTTCAGAGCCTCCATTGTCCGCACCTGCAAATCGACCTTGGAGTAAAGAGAAAATATGCCAGGCTGGCACGAAACTTTAAGATAAGCATGTGAACGGTTTCAGTGGAAAAGTACAGCTTCAAGCAAAAAAACACGTTTAATAGCACATTGGAAAAAATACGAGCATCTAAACCGTGAGACCAGGCAACTAGGCCAAAGCCTCCACTAAAGTAATGCTAAGCTAAAGCATTTCAAACAAGCAAATCATAGCACACGTTTATAATTATGTCGGATTAGTGCAATTCTAATACACCACGTTATATAAAGCGCGCTTATAAATGTTGGCAAACTACTCTAAGGGCACATTTTGTCCCCGTACAATCTTTATTGATTCGGTTAAAGTCACACATGATTATTTCACACTACGTTTATGCGTTAATAAATCAAAACCTTCATTTTCTGCTTCATCACCCGTTTAGCAGAATCTCTTGTGTCATACACAATTATGCATTGCTTTGTCCCGGCTGCACGACGAGTGTTGTTATTGGTGCACAAACTGAATGATACTACATTTCAGCCGTGCTAATAAGCGCAGACCGCTATATTCATTCCAGCGTATCATGTGTACACGTTATTTGAATGTATTTCCCAAGGCCAATCTGCCGAGGTACGTAATTGTTCCCCAAAAGAGGCTTGCAGAAAAATTACATTGCCGTATAGTAAACGGCAATTGGAACACAGGCGTTAAGTCCTGCACTGTTTTTGGCACTGAGGGTTTCCAAGCGCTTTCAATGAAAAATCAAGGTATGTTTATACCAAGCCCCAAGTTTATACTGCTGTGTGCTGTATATGTTTGCTCCCCTCATGAAAGTCGCTCGATAAGTGATTTCGCCTTCTGCGGAGGGCTATGTGCTAACAATAACCCACTGATTAGAATGAACTTTCATGCTTTACTGAGCTCACTGACAATAAGCGCTATATACAGATGCCGTGCCATGGTTGGATTTATTATTGCGGTAAAGAGCTCTGTGTGTAAACAGGACTTGTGCAGAGGCCTGTGCGATCTTCTGGTCATGTTTTCCAGTACGCCGGATCCAACTCGGCTTTCATCAGTTTATTGTAGCTTCACAACCACTGTGAAATCTGTACGCACTTGCAGTTTTTTGCGTGTTCCTGGAATCATTGGTTCGTTGAGAAGTCTCAGTATCCAGTTGGTGTAAAGGGTTCAGGGACCTTCTATAGAGCGACATGTCTGCTGCTTTAGTGATGTAATGTATGCATCAAGTGCAAGTGGGGCAGCTTGGCCTTTCATCCGTCCAACGTAGATAAACCGAGTTCCCTTGATATGGTTAACAAAGATAATTTTTCATACAACGCCAACGTAACCCCCTAGGCACTTTACACATACACATCATGCTATGTCACCTTATGCTTTGTTATGTTGTGGTTAGATTACAACTGTCAAGTACTAAATCCGATGTTGTTATCTAATCTGCAAACCTGTGAAAGAAGTGTGGGAGACAAATACGTGTGTAATATTCAGCTTTGGGGGTATTCGGAGCTTGTATGTGTGTATACATGTATGTGTGTATATAATCACGGCTATCCTTGGCTTGGTTAAAAGGTGTTGCACTTACACGTGTACCTCAATGAGGCATTTCGCTAAACATACTGGACCTAATGCACATACGGAGCTGTGAGTGCAGAAAGGGCGCTGATTTCAACACCTGAGACCTTTTGTTTTCTATCACGACTTGGTTACCATTGGTTGTCTTCATTGTCACTCTCATTTGCCTGCTTTTTAGTGGTCAGCAGGCAAAGACTTCTTTCCTCTTCAAGTGTCTGTCACTCCTCTGGAGCATGGACACATCGTGACTTGTGTTCTTCCGCTGCTCATCTTTTAGGGCATAGGTCGTTGTGTTTAAGCACTCTACCAGAGTGTCTTTTTCAGCTGGCTTCCTCGTGTACTTCTCCCCTCATCTCTTTCCCTCCCTCGCCAGTTTCTTGCCCCAGCCTTCCCTCCTTCTGTTGCTGCTTTCCCCCATTCACCCTCCTTCTGTTGTCTGTTATTGCTTGCATTATAGCACTTTTCCCCCCATCCCTCAATTGTTTGTGTTGCACCCCCTGCACATCCCTTCTCTCCCTCCACACATCCTTTCCTCTCTCAGTGTTGCCCACACCAGCAATTTCAAAAAGGCAGGATGACGAGGCGAGCGCTGGCTCCCTCATAGTGTTTTTTTTATTATTATAACTTTCAGCCACACTGCTGTAAAGCATGACTAAAACATTGACAAAGCCAAAAGCGACCTTGAAGTCGAGATTTATTGGTTTTGCCAATGCTTGTTTTTACAATGTCTATTATGTAACGGTTGTGTGGGTTATTAATTTCGTATAAGGTTTAAATCAATGCTTCACCTCATTTTCTCTGACTTTTGCCAGCATTAATTCTTCTGTTTTAGTTTACCTTCCACCTCGTCCTTGCTTTTAACACTACAAATCTGGTGTTAACCTCTACAGTAATGAAATAACATTAATACAAAACGGATGTATGTCAGAATAATGACTGTATTCACATCAAATGCATTTACAACAGAATTTGAACAGCGACGGTCTTTACAACTATGTTTTTTTTTTTTTTCTACAACGAGCATGTCTTTACCACAAAAATGTATGTATGTTACAGGTAAGTATAAACCCCGTTTAAAAAAAAAAGATATATATAAATATATTTGTGTCTGTGTAATGGGTTTGAACTTGCTTATAAAATACTTACATTTCCGTTGTAAAAGCATACATGGTAAAGACATATTAATTGCAACAAAAAAAATGGCAAGTGTAAACCATATATATATATATGTTTCTATCTATTTACCCACAACCCCAAAAGCTCTTAACCAAAAAAAACCATTGCCATCCTAAAAATACCCTTGCCACGCCAAAATCCACAACCACCATAAAAATACCCTTGCCACCCAAAAATCTATAACCATCGTAAATGCTAATAATACCTTTTCCACTCAAAAACCCGTACCCGCCCTTAAACCCTTAAATTACCCTTGCCATCCCAAATCCCATATCCACCCTAAACCCTAAAAATACCCTTGCCATCCCAAAACCCTTACCCACACCCACACCTAAACACTAAAAATAACTTTGCCATCCCAAAGCCTATATCCACCCTGGCCCCTAAAAATTCTCTTTCCACCCAAAAACCCATATCCTTCCTAAACCCTAAATTACCCTTGCCATCCAAAAACCAATACCCAACCTAAACCTTAAAAATACCATTACCAATCGTAAGAATATTGGTATGAATAGATGGGAGTTATGAACAGTATTTCAAAAACGTTTTTTAAACATTGAATTTTAATTTGTTTCATTTTGTTTGATTCACTTAATGTGAAGGAATGATGTCATGAGCCTTCGGTGTCTGAGCGCGACCACAACCAGAAGTCGTGCTCCGAGTGCCAGCCACGAATCCGAAAGCTTTGAGGGACCGGTCCCTAAAACCCCTGGTGGCTCAGCGATCCGCTCTGCGTAGCCCTCCCTCATCACCCCACTCCAAGACCTCAAGGCACAAAAAGAAGTCACAGAAGAACAAACTATCTTTGACTTCAACCCACCCCTCAGCCAACGAGACAAGGGAAAGACAGCGTTGTCGCTCTAGGCCTCGGTCCATGGAGCCTGTGCCTGGGTTGGCTCTGCGCCTCCCCAAGTTTTTGGGAATTGATGCGACCCCTGCCCAACTCAGAGTTTTATGAGGCCATGCTCCTCATTTTTGGGCAGTCCGACTCCGCTGGAGCGCCTTTGGGCCCCATGGGGTTGGAAGGAGCCCCAACAGATTTCGCGCTGGCAGTTTCGGTCTCAGCTCTGGTGGGGCACCCATAGATCCTTTCTCGGATCCGAACTGTCATACCAACTCGACCTTCTTCTACGCTCCCGGTGCCCCCGGGCACCGCTGACCCCAGCCTTATTGCCAACTCCAACATGGATCCGGATCAGCGTTGTGTGATGCCGATTCTGACCGGGGCCTTGCCCTCATGTGAGATCCTGACCCCTATTCCTATGGGTTGGAGTAGAGTGAGGACTGCGAGGGGCAGCTGGACCCTTTAGAATGAAAGCTCCAAGATCCTATAGATTGGTGCACGGACCTGGGTGAAGCTAGTGGTCTGGCTACTTCCCCAGACACTGGCATGCTTTATTCCCCTACAGTGGCTCTGAAGGAGAGAACGTCCTACTCAGTGGTGGTGCAGTGAGCGACTGAGGTCCTGGGCGTCAAGTTGCCTTCGGTGGCAGTCAGGACTAACCTCCTGACAGAGATGCTTCAGCCTGGGGCTTCATCCTTAGAACCTCTGTTGACCTTTAATGAAGCTTTTACCGGTGTCCTGCTGGATACCTGGTCCAAATCCAGCACAGGGGCTCCTGTGAACAGGACCATTGCCTGCCGCCCTCGCCCTGCTCCAGCGGACTCAGAGTTCATGAAGCAACAACCTGGCCCGAGAGCTTGGTTTTCCTTCTTACATCCCGGGGCGCAATCCCTTCCTCACTCTAGATAGGGAATCGAAGAGGCTGGACCAACTTGGGAAGAAGATGTTTTCTTCCGCTAGCCTGGCATAGAGGTCTGTGAACACCACAAGGCTTTTGGGCCGTTACTTCCACACACTGCGGAATACAGTTGTGCAAGTTGTGCCACAGGTCCCAGAGGAGGCCCTGGCTGTTCCCTCTCAAGCAGTTGCTGACAGGAGAGATGCAGCAAAGTCGACTGGACACAAGCGACCGAACGACTCACTGGGCAGAGCAGTTGCGGCGACAGTGGCCCTGAGGAGCCATGCCTAGTTGAGGACATCTGGCTTTTCAGGGGGTGTCCATTCTAACCTTATAGACATCCCGTATGATGGCATCCATCTCTTCAGAGAAAAAGCAGACTCAGCTCTTGAGCACGTCAAGGATTTTAGTGCTATGGGCAGGTCCTTGGACCCCACGGCTGCCCCTCGCCCCCCATCTGCTTTTCGCCCCTTTCATGGCTATGGAAGGGGCGTCCTGCCACGTCCATTCCCGTCCAGCCACCGCTCAGTGCTTCACAGCCTCTGCGTAGCGGGGGTACGTGGGATCCACCGCCCTCATGAATCTGGGGGCCAGTGGTCTGGCCAGTCCTCTACTCCGCCCCCTCTGCAGCTGCCTCCAAACCTTCCTAGTCTAACTCTTCCCCACCAGGGACCAGTCAGAGGCAGGATTCACGATCAACTGC
Source organism: Pleurodeles waltl (assembly GCF_031143425.1). NCBI lineage: Eukaryota > Metazoa > Chordata > Amphibia > Caudata > Salamandridae > Pleurodeles > Pleurodeles waltl. Next base: position 201,662,336 of record NC_090438.1, on the reverse strand, counting down.
TCTGCTGGCAATCCATCACGTCAGACAGGTGGGTTTAGCAGATAGTCTGAAGGGGCTACTCCCTCCCCTTCAAGACTACCCCTCCATTCATGCCACAATCCTACAATTGGATGACAGAGAATCACTTGGCACTTCACCGCGAGGAGGTTACAGCTCTCTTGGCCAAGGGAGCCATAGAGAGGGCGCCTGTGCCAGAAGTAGGTCATGGTTGTTATTCCCGCTAGTTTCTGGTGCCCAATAAGGGCATGGGCCTCCACCCCATCCTAGACCTTCGGTCCCTCAATCTTGTCCTCAAGAAGAAGTCCAAAATGCTTACTCTGGCTCATGTTCTATCTGCCCTGAACCCAGAGGACTGGATGGTAGCGTTGGACTTTCAGTTCACTCTGCCACCCTTTGGCCTTACCAGCGCCCCTTAGGTGTTCACCAAGGTGATGGTGGTAGTTGCAGCTCATCTGCACAGATCTGGAGGTTGTCCTTCCCTATATCGACGACTAGCTCACTCCGGACTGTCATCTCCCACCTCCAGACTACAGTGGACCGCCTGCATTTGCTAGGGTTCACTAAAAAGGTACCAAAGTCACGGCTGACTCCCTCTCAGATGCTCCCTTTTTCATCTATGCTGTTCTGGACACAGTGCAGTTCTAGTTTATCTTTCCAGGTGGCGATTTCAGGATATTCAGGCTATGATACTGTTGTTTCAGCCTCTCTACTGGATTTCGGTGAGGATGAGTCTGAGGCTGCTGGGTCGCAGGCTTTCTGCATCCTGCTGGTGACACATGCAGATGCCAGATGTCATATGCAAGCTCTGCAGTGGGACATGCAGTTCCAGTGGGCGCAGCATCAGGGGAATCACTCCAATATGGTCCAGATCTGAGAGGAAACTGTGAGAACTGCAGTGGTGACTACCAAACTGTGACTGGGTCAGAGGCAGATCCCTCTCCCTTTCCCAACTGTATCTGACAATAGTGACAGATAGCTCACTCCTGGGATGGGACAGCCATCTGGGAGAAGCATAGATCAGAGGCATCTGGTTGCCGACAGAGTCTGGACTCCAAATAAACCTGTTGGAGCTCCGGGAAATCAGACTAGCATTGAAAGCATTTCTTACCTCTCTCAAAGGGAAGATAGTGCAGGTGTTCACGGACACCACCGCCATGTGGCACTGCAACAAGTAGGGTGGGGTTATGGACCCTTTGACAGGAGGCTCTGTGCCTTTGGACATGGCTGCAACAATAGGGCATTTATCTGGTGGTTCAACATCTGGTGGGCTCTCTGATCGTCAGAGCGGACAAACTCAGCCAACAATGCTTAGTCGATCACGAATGGCGTCTCCATCTGGCAGTGGCACAAGGTCTCTTTCAGCAGTGGGGAGAGCCTTGGTTAGATCTTTTTTCCTCTGCAGAGAACATGCAATGTCAACAGTACTGCGCTTTGGGAGTTTCCAAGATGGCACTTGCTCTGCAACTCTTTTCGTCTCCAGTGGAGCTTCAGCCTCGTGTACGCCTCACTTCTGCCCAGAGTTCTTAAGAAGATCAAGAACGACCAGGCCCAGGTAATCCTTGTGGCTCTGGACTGGGCACGAAGAGTCTGGTATCACCGAGCTATTAAGCATGGCCATCGATCCTCCGATCACACTGCCACTTTGGGAGGTTCTTCTGTTGCAGCAGCAGAGGGTTCTCCACCCGAACCTGTCCAGTCCTCCGCTTTCCCGTGTGGAGATTGAACGGTGGCAGTTGGCAGCTTTTGACCTTCTGCCCGAAGTTCGTAATGTAATCTTGACAGCCAGGCGCCCCTCCGCCAAAACAGTATACACCTGTTGTTGGAAGAAATTTGGCACGGTGCACAAACAAGTCTGATTACCCCGTTTCTGCCCCTCTATCTGAGGTTCTGTTGTTTTCACTTTCTCTGGCTCAGCAGGGCTCTGCTATGGGCACTCTCAAAGGTTATTTGTCTGCAATCTCTGCTTTCTTACTGTTGCCTGATCAACCATCTTTGTTTAAACCTCCTATTGTAAATAAGTTCCTTAAAGGCTTTACCCATAGGTTTCCTCCATCCCCATTCATTATGCCCCAATGGGACTTGAATTTGGTGTTGACATTTTTGATGTGCACTCCTTTCAAGCCTCTCTACGATTGTCCTCTCAGGATTCTCACTTTGAATACAGCCTTCCTTGTGGCCATTACATCTGCCCGCATGATGAGCTGCAGGCATTGTCATCTAAACCACCCTACCTTTCCATCTATCCTGACAGAGTGATGCTTTACACTAGGGCTCTCTTTTTGCCAAAAGTGGTTGCACCCTTCCATGTACGCCAATCCATCACACTGCATACTTCTTACGCACCCCACCATCCTCCTAAGGAAGAGGAGAGACTCCACCGTCTGGACCCCAAAAGAGTGTTGGTGTTCTACCTCAATCGTATCAAAGAGGTCCGGGTGGGTGATAAACTCTTTGTTGGTTATGTGGGTACAAGAAAGGTTGAGCAGGTCAAAAGAGAACCATCTCCAGATGGGTGGTAGTCTGTATTAAAATGTGCTATGCAAGGTTAAGAAGCAACCCCTGAAAGGTTTGCATGCTCATTCTAACAGAGCTAAAGTTTCAATCACTACGTTAGAACGCGGAGTTCCAGTCCTGGACATCTCTCAGGTGGCAACGTGGGCATCTCTGCACACATTTACCAAACACTATTGTTCGGACAGTCATGTCCGTAAGGATTGTCATTTTGCACGCTTGGTCCTGCAGGAGGTTCTGGTGTGATTTTAGTTTGCAGACCCACCTCCTGTATTGCTTGGGTATCTATTCTAAGGTAAGGAATATTCTATTCAATATGTCCATCAGATGGACAAGTTACTTATCTTTGGTAATGCCTTTTCTGGTATAGACAATAACTAGTTGCAGATACCTTACCGACTCACCCATCCTCCCTGCTCTGTGAACAGACTTCTAGGGTCAGGGTCTCCCCTTTCGGGGCCCTAGTTTTGCTGCGCAAGTGGTCAGTATTTTTCATGGCTCTGCACTTCTGGTGTGGAAAGTCATGAAAAGAAACTGAAGTCAGAGCACCGGGGTTGCGTCTGTATAGAACCCATAACGTCATATCCAGCGTGGATCACACTGACGATGGACAAGGAGCCGATCCACGTCACTTAACGGCATGCAAGGTTACTGCTCAAGAAATATCTCCAGATCCAGACTCACAACTGGGTGAAATTCTAAGGTGAGGAATCTGCAACTAGATATTGTCTCTACCAGATAAGGCGCTACCAATGTAAAGTAACTTGTCCTTCACTGCCAGAGGTGTATCATTGGGAATTGTGGTACCAAAAAAGAACCAAGATGCTGTATGAATAATTATATTTATTTAAGTAGGACACCATTCTCCTTCTGCCCGATTGTGCCCAACTGCACTAAATGTCAGGTCAAGAATTAGAATGCACACACGAAAAGTAGATTACCCCACTGAACATTCTACAAAAAGAACATGTGAATGCAGTTGGAAGCAAACAATTGAACCCACTTACATATGTAAAGATATTAAAATGCAGAATGGAAAACTATGAAATTGTATGCAAAAGACTACATGAAGCTTTTCCTGACACACTTTGCACATAGCATAGTTTTGCAGTGCTTCCGGTTTTTCTGCATTTCCTGGTAGAGATAATTCCCCAGGAGCCTTTGGCAGCAGAGCTGCTGGCACCAATGCCTGCAACAGGGCCCACACTGGCCCCCTCAGCTATTAACTTACAAATTCTGCTGCCTCAAGCGTATCTTGATTACCCACCAGAGGAGCCAATCCTGTGTTGTTTATCTACTCCCTGATAGAGGTGTTTGGGTGTGCAGCGGTCCCCGTTGGAGAGCCTTTGGGCCTCTAAGGGGCCTTCTGGTGCTCCAGTCAGATATCCTCTGGCGACTGCTACCCTCAGCACTAAGCTCCCTCTCAATTCCATATGGAATGTCCCAGTAGCTTGTTACTTCCTAGTGCTTAGACCTTTTCCAGTTGATCTTCCTCTGTCGCAGATGCCAACACAACTTTCTGCACCTCCAATCCCCACACCAGTGCTGCCAGCACCCCCTGTTGAGCCTGGGTATAAAGTTAAAGCAATTCAGCAGAGATTCAGGAGGGAGGTCTAAAGAATAATTGAACAAGAAAGGCAAAGGGGAAACAATGGGTCAATTCCCACCAGGGCTTCTGACAGACACTGCATGATATTTTTGGCTGAACAAATTCAAATGGCTATTTATAGATTAACAGATTTCAGGGATTCTCAAAAGGCTTGCTTGCCACCACCAGCCTTTTCTGCTTACCCAGCAACAGAACAAGTTCCTGGCAGGGGTAAAGGAATGGCCATCACATCCAGCAACCCTTCTTCTCTTCCCCTGCACTGCCAGGAAAGCTGCATCGGCTTTGTACTTGTATTTATATAGCATTTACTACCCCTGGCGAGTCATCTTAAGCACGTTTCATCAAGTAGCCCTATACTCCGGAACCCTTTAAATATGCATGTGCATCCCATGAGAGGATGGTTATCATCCTTTCAACAGACCTGGAAGGCCATAACTTTGGACCAATGGGTATTTCAGATTGAAGAAAGGGTGAGTGCCCTACGCTTCCAATAGACCCCTCCCCAGATTCCCTGTACCCCACAGTCCTTTCAGTCAGAAGTCCCCCTTTTGATACTGCAGCAGGATGTGACAGCCCTGTTGCAGAACCAAGTGGTGGAGTTGGCAACCTAGCAGAAAATTGGGTAGGGGTGTTACTCTCTGATTCCTAAAAAGGAAAGATTTTCATCAGATCCTCTGACTCAGGCTCTTCACTTTTGCACAGAAAATGTCAAGATGCTGTCCCTGATTCAAGTTCTTTTGTGCTGGCAGTGGAAGACTGGATAGAGGCTCTTGAACTGCAGGGTACATATCGATCCTGTAGCCGCAGAGGAGGTACCTGCCCTTCGCAGTCTGACTGCCAGATCAAGCTTATGTTATCAGACTAACATGGGCACGTGGAGCCTTAGCAAAGGTGATTATGGTGGTTCGGATACTCTCTATTCCTATACCTCAATGACTAGCTGCTCAGAGCTGGTTCTCCGCACATTGTGTTGCATCACCTTCTGGCAACATTTTCCCTGCTGTTCGTCTTGGGCTTTTCCAACAATGTGCCCACATGTTCTGCACATCAGCCAGCTCAACTAAGGGCAGTGTGGCAGGCGGGTAAGCCTTTCCTCCTTTCCCTTAGTGGTTAGCTTGTTCATATCTTGACAGACAACACAACCGCGATGTGGTACATCAACAAGCAGGGAGGAGTGGGATCCCATTTTCTGTTGCCAAGAAAGACTGAGGCTCTTGGCGTGGGTGCACTAGCATGGGAATCAGCTATTCAGACCCATCTGGTCACCCAACAGCATAAATCTGCATCATCTTGCTGGCCATGAGTGTCTCCATATGGATTTGGTATAGTACATCTTTGTCCTGTAGGACACCCCAACCTCTTTGCTACTCACTGCAGTCCTCATTGTCCATAACTTTGTTCCCTCTGATATCTGCAGCAGGAGAGCCTTGGGGGATGTGTTTCAGTTGAAATGTAATTTTCCACCTAACTATGTGTTTCTTCCCATAAGTTTGATTACATGGGTACTGAGGAAGATTCGTTAGGAGTGGCGGAAAGGGTGTACAAAGCCATCCTACTGCACCTCTCCCTATTCTCTCAGGTTGGACCTAGTCTCCCAGTCTGAGGGGCAGGTTCTGTACCCCAACAGCAAAAGAGACTCCATCTTCATGTTGGAGATTCAACTTGGGCACATGAGCTCATTTCTGCTCCCACTGGAAATGGTGTTCTTGATTCAGTCTGCTCATCACCTCTTCACCCAAATTCTCTGTTCCAGAAGTTGGAATAGATTTTTCGCTTGTTGCAAAACATGAGCTGGATGCCTTGAGGACTTGCCTATCTGAGGTGCTTCATTTTGCACTCTTGCTGGTGGGCAGTCAAGGGATATATTTCAGCCCTATCGACTTTTCTCTGCCTTCCAGATCCGCCACCCCATTTGAATCCCCAATCATTACGTTTTTGAAGGGAGTGATAGATTAATTTCATTCTTCTGCATTTGTCATGCTCCAGCGGGATTTGAGTATCATATTGACCCTTTTAATGGGTGTTCCATTTGAGCCCCTTCACAGGTGTCTTTTGAGACTGTCAATTTTTTAAATTGTGTTTGTGTTTGTGTTGTTAGATCAGCAAATTGAGTCATTGAGTTGCAAATACTGAGCGCCCGTCATCCATGTACATGCTTCTTTACAGTCAGCTTGGTTACCTGAACTAAAGCAGCTTACCTTCTCAAGGTAGTGACACCTTTCCATCTGTGGCAATCCTTTACCCTACTCTCCTACTGATTTTCCATCCTCTCCCACCACGGAGGAGGTGAGACTACATCAACTGGACCTCAAAATGTGGTGATCGGTTTCTACATTGCCTGCAGTAAGGCGATTTGGGCTGATGAGTTGTTTTTGGAGTACACTGACAGCACAAAGGGAAAAGCAGTTCAAAGGAGGACATACCCCAGCTGGATAACTTTGTGTATCAAGATATGCTATTTTTCATGAAGGAACCACAAGAGCAAATCCAATCCCATTCCACCAAGGCAAGGTTTTCCACATCAGCCCTGGCCAGGGGTGTTTCTGTGGCTGAGACCTTCTGGGTGGCCATATCGGCAGCCTTTCACACCTTCACCCAATACGACTAATTGGATTCAGTGGTGAGAAGGAATGGCCATTTCTCACATTTGGTACTTCAGGATTTCCTCTCTTGACCACTCCTCAGACACACCACCTAGGGAAGTATTGCTTTGTAACCTTTTCCACAGGTGAGGAATCTGCAGATAGAAGTATCCACCAGAAGACAAAGCTACTTACCTTGGATAATTATTTTTATTGTGAACACACTATGTATCTATTGTTTTGGTTGTTCGATTGGTTTGATTATAATCACTGTAATTTCTGCACACTCAGTTTATAATCACAGCATTGTCACTGGTGTTTATTGGGGAGCATGTACTTATCATTCACTTTGTTATTAGCATGGATCTGTTTTGATCTAGGAAGTTGAAATAACTATTTATCATCACTCTTCAAAGTAATACAATGTTGTTACGCTGCACTCTGGTCTATATTTGCTAAATGTGCAATAAGGGATAAGATTGTTCTAGTTAAGGTTGTAAGGCAATATATTTCTAGAATGTTACTGAATGTTCCAGTCTGTAACTAGTGAGCAGTTATTGAAACTAGAGGGCAAGGCCTCCAGTCAGAGTCCACCAAGAGTGCGTTTCCATTTAGGTCAGAGCCTCCCACAGGGATGACACTGATGCACCCTGCGAGCCAACTGCTGTGCTGCCATTAAAATCAGCAGAGATTATCCATGGGGTAAAATTGAAGGTAAATGCATGTTTTGTCAAGGGGCAGAACACTTTCCTAGGGTTCAGATATCGCCCAGATGGAAGAATTGTATGACCTGACTTTTGTGACTTCATAAGTATAACAACTACACATAAGGAAGGTGATGCCTTTGGGGATGATAACCCCCTTCACCACAATAACATTGATGCTGGATTTAATCTTTACTTACAAAATGCAATTTGTCTAGATACTCCAACAAAAGAGGACATCCAGTAGCTCCCTGGCCCACATTCAGTTTCTTCATTCACCAACGTGGTATGACAAGCAACAGAAACTTTTGAACTGACCTTGCACGTTGCAACATTCTTCAGTGGCAGACCACTTGTTCCCATTTAATGAAGCTACTCTAGGACCTTTTATGGCTGCCCAGGAGCAGCCCTTCTTAGCATCAGCATCCAGGCAACAGAGGCGACACAGACCTGACCCAGGTGACTCACAACTTCTGTAATCTCATCCTTTGCCGGAAAGTCTGGTAGTATAAGCTTCTTCATCGAATCTTAATCCAAACATCTTTTTCCACAGCACCTCCAGACAGAGTGGAACAAAACTGAAACCTGGACCCTAAAATCTTTTTCTGCTTCTCTTGAAAGTCCTACGGAAGGTACAGTAGGATTGAGCACAGATGAAGCTGATCACACCAAATTGTGACAGAAAGATCTCGTACACCGATTTGTTGACAATCTGCATTCAGCCACCTCCTCCTCTCCCACACAAGATAGTCTGGCTCTCACTACAGAATGGTCATGAAATCTCAAATCCCAAACACTGTGACTGAATGCGTTGACACTGAACAGCTGGAGTCATTTTGCTTTCCTGGTGAAGTTGTAGATGGCATCTTGGCTGCCAGGAAACACACTGCGAAAACCATTTATCCGTGTCACTGGAACACATTTTTTCAGTGTTATAAGTGGGAAGGCATAGACCCTGTCAAATCCCATCTTTCTGACGTCTTGCTATTCGTACTGCTTCTTGTACAGGAAGGGCTGGAAATGTCTAAAGTTCATGACTATCTTGCTCACCTATGTGTCTTCCTACTGAGCTGTCCATGTTTAAATAATCACTAATACCATGTTTCCTAAAAGATTTACTTGTTCACCCCAGTTCATTAATCCTCAGTGGCATTTTAATCTTGTGTTGTCTTTATTATGGACATTTCCATTTGAGTCAATGCCCAGTTGTCCAGTTAGACTTCTCACTTTGAAGACAATCGTTGATGACAATACTCTTAGCTCGTTGAACCAAAGAAGTTCAAGCTATCTCAGGTCATTCACATAGTATCTACCTCTTACATAAATTAGCTTATTACTTTTCCATCTTTCTTCCCTCTTCATAACCCAACCAAGGAGGAATGGTTGCATAAGCTGTAACGCACGTGGGCACTGTACTATTATATCAAATGCCCTCAAAAGAACAGAGTGGATGAAGAGATCTTTGTGGGCTTTGCTGGAGCTGGGAAGGTTAAGGCGGTCAAGGGAACCATTTCACATTGGGGTACCTTCTGTATCAAGAATTTCTACATTTTGGTGAACAAGACCCTGCCGAAGACATTAGTGCCCACTCCACAAGGGTAAAAGCATCCTTTACCACTTTCCCCGGAGGCTTTCCAACAGCTGACATCTACTGGGTAACTCCGTGGTCACCCTTGCATACTTTCACTAAACACTACTGCTTCATGGTACAAGCACACAGTGATGAGTAGTTTGGGCAGCTTGTTATGCATGATTTCCTGGCATGTTTGGCACTGCCCACTCCCATCTCCAGAAAGGTATTGCTTTGGGACTCATTCTTTAGGTGAGAAATCTGGTAAAGATACAAACAGCAGAAGAAAAATGTACTTACCTTTGGAACCAATTTATGGCAAATACATTTCTTCCTGCAGATTTCTTACCGCCCTCCATTTGCCCCTATGACTTAGTGCCATGACTAATAAGATACCAAGGTATGAAACCATGCTATGTGTTTTACTGTCTCTGGTACTGTGTCAGTTTCTTTCCACACAACTTAGTGGGGCACAGAAAAAGTACCAGTAACAGAAGGCAGTGCACCTTTTCTGGTACGTAATATGCTTCAAGTATAAAAGGTTCAAGCAGAGCCGTGACTGATGTCATATGGTGCCACCTGGTGGTACTGAAGAGCTATTGCTGGGGAAAGTTTTTTCAGAAAAGTCTGATGCATGGAACGATATACATAACGTGAGGAAGCTCTGGGAAGCTTACGTATCCACTAGAAATGTTTTTACCAAAGGGAAGTAACTTTTTCTGCCAGCTTTAGTGCAGAGGATAGCCCATTGATGTCCTCCACACTACTACTGTTGTGTGGAGATTGTCAACGGGTCATCTGTCCTACTCGAAAAGTAAATGCTTCCAGTGACAACACCAGAAACATTTTCTGTTAAAAAATCAAAATCGTGGACATGAGGGAAGTGTTTCCCTCTCATTCTGACTGATTATTTTTTGTTCTGCTACAGTGTGGTGATGTCACAACAAAACACAGTGAAAGCAGGCTGCGATAATGGTGCAGTCTGCATTCACTTTTCATCAGTATCAAGGGGCAGAACTCTGCCCCTCCCCCCAAGCACCGACCACCACAGGAGAGGCATTGTAAAGGAGACCTATTCCCTTTCTCGCGCTGTCTCCCCCAAGTGGATCCCTGCTTGGGAACTGCACTGGGTCCTCAAACCCCAAGCAGGTATCTACCCCATTCAACACCAGGGATGTTTTCTTGCTTGGAGAGCTGCCCCCTTGGGCTTTACCTGCCCCTTAAGAAATCTCTTTCTGGGGCAGATTGACGGAGTTCACTGCCAACCTGCCCCTGGGGATGGGCAGAAAAGCCAGTAGACAACCAGGAAAAAAGTGTCCAAAAACTAAGTAAGGGTGGGAATGGCCCCATAATAGGTTCAACAGTCTTACTGACCCTCGCCCCAGCCAGAGATGACTGAGGGAGGTTTACCACAATCATAGTCTTGGAAAGGAGTTTGTGGGGGTGAAAGCCCACTAGACAAAAGGGATTGATTTTTTGTTTTAGGGAAAAAGGGAGTGTGGGCAGGCCACCCTGGCCTATCCACCAGCTATAAAGTCTGAATTGTCTTTCTGCCTGTCTGGGGATCAGAGCATCCCCCATCCCATGGGAAGCAAGAGAAAGTTTGGATTCTTCTGGGCATAGTTTTGACTTATTGACCAGCACAGACTCAGATTGGTCCTGGTTTAATCCGTTCCTGTAGTGTGCACTGGGCTCAGCCGCACAAGTGGGTAGCGTTTTTATTGGGAGTAGTGTGGGAAAGGATGGTGGTAGGAATTTTGTAGTTCTCAGTGACTGATGAAGTTTCTGTTTTTACTATATCTAATGCTGCATGGGCCAGTATGCAAATCATCAGAAGCTACTGGCTCCGGGTAGTGTTGTTTATAGACAAGAAACAGACACTATACATCGCTGCAGCCACAAGGATCAGGCAGACTTAACTGTATATTACTTTTGTAAATCGGCCATTGGGACAAAAATTTACAGATGAAAACGTCAGCAATTGCTATTTTCCCTACTTACTTTCACTGATTTTTTTTTAATTTCAACTATTAGTTTCTTGTAGAAAACCATGAGTTATCTATACAAATGATCCCTTGCTGAATTCAGAATTTCTGATTAATACTTCTACCTGAAGATTCCTCACCTTTGACAATCCCTGGCACCAGTATGGATCTGGACATTTCTGACTTATGTCTCCACACCTACACAGGGGCAGTGACTCCAACCAAAGCTAGAAATAGAGTTGTGGTGATAACACTGGAGCTATATAGTGCCCACACCAATGCCCTGACGTCACAGACCTGTTTTTTCCATGCCTTTTAACACAGAGCCAGAGCTTCTCTTTTCAACTCTGAGGTAAAAAAGGTTTTGCTCCTTAAATTGTTTTTCTGCAGTACTAGGGTTATGTCATGTAAGAGGTCAGGGTTTAAACCATGTCATAGGTGTTATGGACAGATGTCCATAACTGATCTACATGAGAACTCATCATGTGACCTTTGCCCCCTGAATAAACACCAAAGCTATCAAAGAGCTGACTGGTGATTGTAGAGGGGCATTAACTGTCAAGGGTGAATTCTAGAGCCAGAACAGGATCCAGGTCACTATCTCAATAATGTCTTTGGTCTAAATATTAGAGGGAATAGAGAATGGACCATTAAAAAAAAAAAAAGCTTCTTTCCCCAAAAGGTCAAAATCAACAGGTAAGTATCCTGCCCCTCTGATGTTGCCCTCCTCTCTTGAGCTGGAATTAGTGGTGTTTTCACCTCCGGTTTAGCCAGAACTACCTCCTTTGTTGCAGACACTGCATCTGCCTCTTCCAGTACAAAGAACAATGCAGATGCCAGCATACCCAGAAGACAAGGTGCCGATCCGCCTTCTTTTATCTGGGCCGTGTTTACCTGTTCGGGAGAGCAGCTGTCCCCTCTGGTGCATCTTTTGGCCTCAGGGGACCATTTGGTGCCCCCATCAGGTGACCATCCCTCAGCACTGTATATTTTTTATCTCCACAGTGCCGCCCAGTGCTAGTTCTGTCAGATCCCAGGCCAGAGCTGTTCACTCTGACGCAGATGACAACATTGACTCTATCTCTGGTTCCATTTATGGTGCCTCTAATGCTGCCTACAGCAACCCAAATTTGGACACCACCTGTAGCTCCATTTATAGTGCTGCCACCTTCTCAATGGCAGCTATGGCTCCTCCTCCACCCCTTCCTCTTGACCACAGGAAAAAAGCTGGGGCATAATATTGGTGCACTATCCATCTGATTATTAGATCAGATTCAGACCAGCAATCCCCAGATGGCCACAACAACGCAGATGATGCTGACCCTTTACCTTTCTCCAATGGTTCATATTTACTGGCCTTTCAGAACGCCAACAGCCTGGATACGTTGCAGGATATTTACATCCTGTAGAGATTCTGGAATGTCATACAGTAATTAAGAATGCAGTTGGGGGCTTAGAACTCCTACTACCTTCAGTGGAGCATCGCCCCCAACATTTTGCCAGACGTTCTGCAGTCAACTGCTGCCACAGAGAAACTCTTGTTATGCTTTAACAATGCACTTATTGAAACACTAAAAGACCACTGGTCAAAACCAGCCTGTTCTGCTTTCCTTCTTATCTTGTATCAGAGCTTACAGAACATATCAAGAATGCACTTCTGAGTTCAAAGAAGACCTTTATTGTTGTTAATTCTTCCCCACCCACAAGTTCGTGAGAGATGAATTAATAGATTTCAAGCACACGTCGCAGCAATGAAAACAAAATATATCACAGTACTTCTCAGTTGCAATGTACACAGAAGGTTATATATATAATGCAAAGCATATACAATCAAATACTTCACCGTGTGAGAAACTATTTACAGCTTCATCTTTCTGGGGTCTGCAAGTTGATGACTCCGGTCAACTGCGAGAAAGAGATTATCTACCCACACGGGAGACTGGCAACTGGCACCAAGTTCCAGCCCGAAGTCAAGCAGATTCGAATCTAATTCTCTGAAGCCCGAGCCATCCTTACAAAAGCGTGCCCCCTCCTCTCAGGAAAACTACGCAAGCCTTTGGAGACTGGCCAGATCTCCTAGACTTCTCCTCTTCCCAAGCCTGAGCAGAAAGGAAAACACCAAATGTACTCTCTTATCATGTCTAGTCTGCTGTGCGAAGAAAACAGCTTGGTTCATCTTGTGGAAAAACATACCTTGGAAAAATACAGCTTGAATTCTCAACTGCAATGTCTAACTCCACGTTGAAGGCAATAGGCAGCTAACCTAAATATCAAATGCAATGTCTAATGCCATGTCAAAGCTAATAGGCAGCTGAGCTGAATACAGCATGTCAAAGCCAATAGGCAGAATACAGAATGTAATGGCTAATGCAATGTCAAAGCCAATAGGCAGCTAAATTGAACAAAACATATAATGCGCTACTGGTGAACATTGAGCAACTAATATGCGCAGTGGTGAAACACAAAGTCATTGGTCAAACTCAATTAATATCATCACATTCCACCCTATGACCAATGAATTTTTGTTTCACATATCTCTTGTTTCAAAAAAAAAAAAAAAAACACCAGCACAAAATAAAATTATCAGCAAGTCAGATTTGAATGATCAAAGCAATCACTGTAAAGCAATAGAAGTAGATTAACATATAGATCTCATAACCTTTCACCTCAGATACATCTACACAGAAAAGACTGAAACCTTTATACTCTGAATGAGATTATAGTGTCTCTAAAATAGCAATTTGATGTAGCATGAGTACTACCCATGTAAAGGTGCACGGTCCACCTGAAAGGTTTGCTGGAAGGTAAGTGAAAGTCAGAGTTCCACACGAAAAAACACAGACAGTTAGCTGTTAAGGTTGCTTAGTTCCAGTGGAAGAATGTAATCAAACAAGTTGAACTTGAACTGAAGGTGCCATTTGCGCAAAATGGATCCATGGTGCCTGTACTTTACTCAGCCAGGTTCAGGTTGGGGGTTCGGTCCCTTCCCCGACCCCACACGCACACACCCGAAGGGGGACCACACAGCACACTCAGGGACAGTGGCGAAACGTGGTAGGATCTGCAAAAGAAAAAAGTATGACTTTTCTTGCAAATAACATTTGTCATTTAAAATGTACCCTTCCTCTTCCTTTCCCTGTTTTATAATCAGCAGGATGTTTTTAGGGCCCTTTGTTATAATTTCTGCAGGTTCTGGATGGTCACTTGGGGCTTCACCCCACACCTCAGCACAGAGGTTTTTATCTGCTGCACCACAGCTTCCCTTTTCTTGCACACTGGCCCCCTCAGCTATTAACTTACAAATTCTGCTGCCTCAAGCGTATCTTGATTACCCACCAGAGGAGCCAATCCTGTGTTGTTTATCTACTCCCTGATAGAGGTGTTTGGGTGTGCAGCGGTCCCCGTTGGAGAGCCTTTGGGCCTCTAAGGGGCCTTCTGGTGCTCCAGTCAGATATCCTCTGGCGACTGCTACCCTCAGCACTAAGCTCCCTCTCAATTCCATATGGAATGTCCCAGTAGCTTGTTACTTCCTAGTGCTTAGACCTTTTCCAGTTGATCTTCCTCTGTCGCAGATGCCAACACAACTTTCTGCACCTCCAATCCCCACACCAGTGCTGCCAGCACCCCCTGTTGAGCCTGGGTATAAAGTTAAAGCAATTCAGCAGAGATTCAGGAGGGAGGTCTAAAGAATAATTGAACAAGAAAGGCAAAGGGGAAACAATGGGTCAATTCCCACCAGGGCTTCTGACAGACACTGCATGATATTTTTGGCTGAACAAATTCAAATGGCTATTTATAGATTAACAGATTTCAGGGATTCTCAAAAGGCTTGCTTGCCACCACCAGCCTTTTCTGCTTACCCAGCAACAGAACAGGTTCCTGGCAGGGGTAAAGGAATGGCCATCACATCCAGCAACCCTTCTTCTCTTCCCCTGCACTGCCAGGAAAGCTGCATCGGCTTTGTACTTGTATTTATATAGCATTTACTACCCCTGGCGAGTCATCTTAAGCACGTTTCATCAAGTAGCCCTATACTCCGGAACCCTTTAAATATGCATGTGCATCCCATGAGAGGATGGTTATCATCCTTTCAACAGACCTGGAAGGCCATAACTTTGGACCAATGGGTATTTCAGATTGAAGAAAGGGTGAGTGCCCTACGCTTCCAATAGACCCCTCCCCAGATTCCCTGTACCCCACAGTCCTTTCAGTCAGAAGTCCCCCTTTTGATACTGCAGCAGGATGTGACAGCCCTGTTGCAGAACCAAGTGGTGGAGTTGGCAACCTAGCAGAAAATTGGGTAGGGGTGTTACTCTCTGATTCCTAAAAAGGAAAGATTTTCATCAGATCCTCTGACTCAGGCTCTTCACTTTTGCACAGAAAATGTCAAGATGCTGTCCCTGATTCAAGTTCTTTTGTGCTGGCAGTGGAAGACTGGATAGAGGCTCTTGAACTGCAGGGTACATATCGATCCTGTAGCCGCAGAGGAGGTACCTGCCCTTCGCAGTCTGACTGCCAGATCAAGCTTATGTTATCAGACTAACATGGGCACGTGGAGCCTTAGCAAAGGTGATTATGGTGGTTCGGATACTCTCTATTCCTATACCTCAATGACTAGCTGCTCAGAGCTGGTTCTCCGCACATTGTGTTGCATCACCTTCTGGCAACATTTTCCCTGCTGTTCGTCTTGGGCTTTTCCAACAATGTGCCCACATGTTCTGCACATCAGCCAGCTCAACTAAGGGCAGTGTGGCAGGCGGGTAAGCCTTTCCTCCTTTCCCTTAGTGGTTAGCTTGTTCATATCTTGACAGACAACACAACCGCGATGTGGTACATCAACAAGCAGGGAGGAGTGGGATCCCATTTTCTGTTGCCAAGAAAGACTGAGGCTCTTGGCGTGGGTGCACTAGCATGGGAATCAGCTATTCAGACCCATCTGGTCACCCAACAGCATAAATCTGCATCATCTTGCTGGCCATGAGTGTCTCCATATGGATTTGGTATAGTACATCTTTGTCCTGTAGGACACCCCAACCTCTTTGCTACTCACTGCAGTCCTCATTGTCCATAACTTTGTTCCCTCTGATATCTGCAGCAGGAGAGCCTTGGGGGATGTGTTTCAGTTGAAATGTAATTTTCCACCTAACTATGTGTTTCTTCCCATAAGTTTGATTACATGGGTACTGAGGAAGATTCGTTAGGAGTGGCGGAAAGGGTGTACAAAGCCATCCTACTGCACCTCTCCCTATTCTCTCAGGTTGGACCTAGTCTCCCAGTCTGAGGGGCAGGTTCTGTACCCCAACAGCAAAAGAGACTCCATCTTCATGTTGGAGATTCAACTTGGGCACATGAGCTCATTTCTGCTCCCACTGGAAATGGTGTTCTTGATTCAGTCTGCTCATCACCTCTTCACCCAAATTCTCTGTTCCAGAAGTTGGAATAGATTTTTCGCTTGTTGCAAAACATGAGCTGGATGCCTTGAGGACTTGCCTATCTGAGGTGCTTCATTTTGCACTCTTGCTGGTGGGCAGTCAAGGGATATATTTCAGCCCTATCGACTTTTCTCTGCCTTCCAGATCCGCCACCCCATTTGAATCCCCAATCATTACGTTTTTGAAGGGAGTGATAGATTAATTTCATTCTTCTGCATTTGTCATGCTCCAGCGGGATTTGAGTATCATATTGACCCTTTTAATGGGTGTTCCATTTGAGCCCCTTCACAGGTGTCTTTTGAGACTGTCAATTTTTTAAATTGTGTTTGTGTTTGTGTTGTTAGATCAGCAAATTGAGTCATTGAGTTGCAAATACTGAGCGCCCGTCATCCATGTACATGCTTCTTTACAGTCAGCTTGGTTACCTGAACTAAAGCAGCTTACCTTCTCAAGGTAGTGACACCTTTCCATCTGTGGCAATCCTTTACCCTACTCTCCTACTGATTTTCCATCCTCTCCCACCACGGAGGAGGTGAGACTACATCAACTGGACCTCAAAATGTGGTGATCGGTTTCTACATTGCCTGCAGTAAGGCGATTTGGGCTGATGAGTTGTTTTTGGAGTACACTGACAGCACAAAGGGAAAAGCAGTTCAAAGGAGGACATACCCCAGCTGGATAACTTTGTGTATCAAGATATGCTATTTTTCATGAAGGAACCACAAGAGCAAATCCAATCCCATTCCACCAAGGCAAGGTTTTCCACATCAGCCCTGGCCAGGGGTGTTTCTGTGGCTGAGACCTTCTGGGTGGCCATATCGGCAGCCTTTCACACCTTCACCCAATACGACTAATTGGATTCAGTGGTGAGAAGGAATGGCCATTTCTCACATTTGGTACTTCAGGATTTCCTCTCTTGACCACTCCTCAGACACACCACCTAGGGAAGTATTGCTTTGTAACCTTTTCCACAGGTGAGGAATCTGCAGATAGAAGTATCCACCAGAAGACAAAGCTACTTACCTTGGATAATTATTTTTATTGTGAACACACTATGTATCTATTGTTTTGGTTGTTCGATTGGTTTGATTATAATCACTGTAATTTCTGCACACTCAGTTTATAATCACAGCATTGTCACTGGTGTTTATTGGGGAGCATGTACTTATCATTCACTTTGTTATTAGCATGGATCTGTTTTGATCTAGGAAGTTGAAATAACTATTTATCATCACTCTTCAAAGTAATACAATGTTGTTACGCTGCACTCTGGTCTATATTTGCTAAATGTGCAATAAGGGATAAGATTGTTCTAGTTAAGGTTGTAAGGCAATATATTTCTAGAATGTTACTGAATGTTCCAGTCTGTAACTAGTGAGCAGTTATTGAAACTAGAGGGCAAGGCCTCCAGTCAGAGTCCACCAAGAGTGCGTTTCCATTTAGGTCAGAGCCTCCCACAGGGATGACACTGATGCACCCTGCGAGCCAACTGCTGTGCTGCCATTAAAATCAGCAGAGATTATCCATGGGGTAAAATTGAAGGTAAATGCATGTTTTGTCAAGGGGCAGAACACTTTCCTAGGGTTCAGATATCGCCCAGATGGAAGAATTGTATGACCTGACTTTTGTGACTTCATAAGTATAACAACTACACATAAGGAAGGTGATGCCTTTGGGGATGATAACCCCCTTCACCACAATAACATTGATGCTGGATTTCATCTTTACTTACAAAATGCAATTTGTCTAGATACTCCAACAAAAGAGGACATCCAGTAGCTCCCTGGCCCACATTCAGTTTCTTCATTCACCAACGTGGTATGACAAGCAACAGAAACTTTTGAACTGACCTTGCACGTTGCAACATTCTTCAGTGGCAGACCACTTGTTCCCATTTAATGAAGCTACTCTAGGACCTTTTATGGCTGCCCAGGAGCAGCCCTTCTTAGCATCAGCATCCAGGCAACAGAGGCGACACAGACCTGACCCAGGTGACTCACAACTTCTGTAATCTCATCCTTTGCCGGAAAGTCTGGTAGTATAAGCTTCTTCATCGAATCTTAATCCAAACATCTTTTTCCACAGCACCTCCAGACAGAGTGGAACAAAACTGAAACCTGGACCCTAAAATCTTTTTCTGCTTCTCTTGAAAGTCCTACGGAAGGTACAGTAGGATTGAGCACAGATGAAGCTGATCACACCAAATTGTGACAGAAAGATCTCGTACACCGATTTGTTGACAATCTGCATTCAGCCACCTCCTCCTCTCCCACACAAGATAGTCTGGCTCTCACTACAGAATGGTCATGAAATCTCAAATCCCAAACACTGTGACTGAATGCGTTGACACTGAACAGCTGGAGTCATTTTGCTTTCCTGGTGAAGTTGTAGATGGCATCTTGGCTGCCAGGAAACACACTGCGAAAACCATTTATCCGTGTCACTGGAACACATTTTTTCAGTGTTATAAGTGGGAAGGCATAGACCCTGTCAAATCCCATCTTTCTGACGTCTTGCTATTCGTACTGCTTCTTGTACAGGAAGGGCTGGAAATGTCTAAAGTTCATGACTATCTTGCTCACCTATGTGTCTTCCTACTGAGCTGTCCATGTTTAAATAATCACTAATACCATGTTTCCTAAAAGATTTACTTGTTCACCCCAGTTCATTAATCCTCAGTGGCATTTTAATCTTGTGTTGTCTTTATTATGGACATTTCCATTTGAGTCAATGCCCAGTTGTCCAGTTAGACTTCTCACTTTGAAGACAATCGTTGATGACAATACTCTTAGCTCGTTGAACCAAAGAAGTTCAAGCTATCTCAGGTCATTCACATAGTATCTACCTCTTACATAAATTAGCTTATTACTTTTCCATCTTTCTTCCCTCTTCATAACCCAACCAAGGAGGAATGGTTGCATAAGCTGTAACGCACGTGGGCACTGTACTATTATATCAAATGCCCTCAAAAGAACAGAGTGGATGAAGAGATCTTTGTGGGCTTTGCTGGAGCTGGGAAGGTTAAGGCGGTCAAGGGAACCATTTCACATTGGGGTACCTTCTGTATCAAGAATTTCTACATTTTGGTGAACAAGACCCTGCCGAAGACATTAGTGCCCACTCCACAAGGGTAAAAGCATCCTTTACCACTTTCCCCGGAGGCTTTCCAACAGCTGACATCTACTGGGTAACTCCGTGGTCACCCTTGCATACTTTCACTAAACACTACTGCTTCATGGTACAAGCACACAGTGATGAGTAGTTTGGGCAGCTTGTTATGCATGATTTCCTGGCATGTTTGGCACTGCCCACTCCCATCTCCAGAAAGGTATTGCTTTGGGACTCATTCTTTAGGTGAGAAATCTGGTAAAGATACAAACAGCAGAAGAAAAATGTACTTACCTTTGGAACCAATTTATGGCAAATACATTTCTTCCTGCAGATTTCTTACCGCCCTCCATTTGCCCCTATGACTTAGTGCCATGACTAATAAGATACCAAGGTATGAAACCATGCTATGTGTTTTACTGTCTCTGGTACTGTGTCAGTTTCTTTCCACACAACTTAGTGGGGCACAGAAAAAGTACCAGTAACAGAAGGCAGTGCACCTTTTCTGGTACGTAATATGCTTCAAGTATAAAAGGTTCAAGCAGAGCCGTGACTGATGTCATATGGTGCCACCTGGTGGTACTGAAGAGCTATTGCTGGGGAAAGTTTTTTCAGAAAAGTCTGATGCATGGAACGATATACATAACGTGAGGAAGCTCTGGGAAGCTTACGTATCCACTAGAAATGTTTTTACCAAAGGGAAGTAACTTTTTCTGCCAGCTTTAGTGCAGAGGATAGCCCATTGATGTCCTCCACACTACTACTGTTGTGTGGAGATTGTCAACGGGTCATCTGTCCTACTCGAAAAGTAAATGCTTCCAGTGACAACACCAGAAACATTTTCTGTTAAAAAATCAAAATCGTGGACATGAGGGAAGTGTTTCCCTCTCATTCTGACTGATTATTTTTTGTTCTGCTACAGTGTGGTGATGTCACAACAAAACACAGTGAAAGCAGGCTGCGATAATGGTGCAGTCTGCATTCACTTTTCATCAGTATCAAGGGGCAGAACTCTGCCCCTCCCCCCAAGCACCGACCACCACAGGAGAGGCATTGTAAAGGAGACCTATTCCCTTTCTCGCGCTGTCTCCCCCAAGTGGATCCCTGCTTGGGAACTGCACTGGGTCCTCAAACCCCAAGCAGGTATCTACCCCATTCAACACCAGGGATGTTTTCTTGCTTGGAGAGCTGCCCCCTTGGGCTTTACCTGCCCCTTAAGAAATCTCTTTCTGGGGCAGATTGACGGAGTTCACTGCCAACCTGCCCCTGGGGATGGGCAGAAAAGCCAGTAGACAACCAGGAAAAAAGTGTCCAAAAACTAAGTAAGGGTGGGAATGGCCCCATAATAGGTTCAACAGTCTTACTGACCCTCGCCCCAGCCAGAGATGACTGAGGGAGGTTTACCACAATCATAGTCTTGGAAAGGAGTTTGTGGGGGTGAAAGCCCACTAGACAAAAGGGATTGATTTTTTGTTTTAGGGAAAAAGGGAGTGTGGGCAGGCCACCCTGGCCTATCCACCAGCTATAAAGTCTGAATTGTCTTTCTGCCTGTCTGGGGATCAGAGCATCCCCCATCCCATGGGAAGCAAGAGAAAGTTTGGATTCTTCTGGGCATAGTTTTGACTTATTGACCAGCACAGACTCAGATTGGTCCTGGTTTAATCCGTTCCTGTAGTGTGCACTGGGCTCAGCCGCACAAGTGGGTAGCGTTTTTATTGGGAGTAGTGTGGGAAAGGATGGTGGTAGGAATTTTGTAGTTCTCAGTGACTGATGAAGTTTCTGTTTTTACTATATCTAATGCTGCATGGGCCAGTATGCAAATCATCAGAAGCTACTGGCTCCGGGTAGTGTTGTTTATAGACAAGAAACAGACACTATACATCGCTGCAGCCACAAGGATCAGGCAGACTTAACTGTATATTACTTTTGTAAATCGGCCATTGGGACAAAAATTTACAGATGAAAACGTCAGCAATTGCTATTTTCCCTACTTACTTTCACTGATTTTTTTTTAATTTCAACTATTAGTTTCTTGTAGAAAACCATGAGTTATCTATACAAATGATCCCTTGCTGAATTCAGAATTTCTGATTAATACTTCTACCTGAAGATTCCTCACCTTTGACAATCCCTGGCACCAGTATGGATCTGGACATTTCTGACTTATGTCTCCACACCTACACAGGGGCAGTGACTCCAACCAAAGCTAGAAATAGAGTTGTGGTGATAACACTGGAGCTATATAGTGCCCACACCAATGCCCTGACGTCACAGACCTGTTTTTTCCATGCCTTTTAACACAGAGCCAGAGCTTCTCTTTTCAACTCTGAGGTAAAAAAGGTTTTGCTCCTTAAATTGTTTTTCTGCAGTACTAGGGTTATGTCATGTAAGAGGTCAGGGTTTAAACCATGTCATAGGTGTTATGGACAGATGTCCATAACTGATCTACATGAGAACTCATCATGTGACCTTTGCCCCCTGAATAAACACCAAAGCTATCAAAGAGCTGACTGGTGATTGTAGAGGGGCATTAACTGTCAAGGGTGAATTCTAGAGCCAGAACAGGATCCAGGTCACTATCTCAATAATGTCTTTGGTCTAAATATTAGAGGGAATAGAGAATGGACCATTAAAAAAAAAAAAAGCTTCTTTCCCCAAAAGGTCAAAATCAACAGGTAAGTATCCTGCCCCTCTGATGTTGCCCTCCTCTCTTGAGCTGGAATTAGTGGTGTTTTCACCTCCGGTTTAGCCAGAACTACCTCCTTTGTTGCAGACACTGCATCTGCCTCTTCCAGTACAAAGAACAATGCAGATGCCAGCATACCCAGAAGACAAGGTGCCGATCCGCCTTCTTTTATCTGGGCCGTGTTTACCTGTTCGGGAGAGCAGCTGTCCCCTCTGGTGCATCTTTTGGCCTCAGGGGACCATTTGGTGCCCCCATCAGGTGACCATCCCTCAGCACTGTATATTTTTTATCTCCACAGTGCCGCCCAGTGCTAGTTCTGTCAGATCCCAGGCCAGAGCTGTTCACTCTGACGCAGATGACAACATTGACTCTATCTCTGGTTCCATTTATGGTGCCTCTAATGCTGCCTACAGCAACCCAAATTTGGACACCACCTGTAGCTCCATTTATAGTGCTGCCACCTTCTCAATGGCAGCTATGGCTCCTCCTCCACCCCTTCCTCTTGACCACAGGAAAAAAGCTGGGGCATAATATTGGTGCACTATCCATCTGATTATTAGATCAGATTCAGACCAGCAATCCCCAGATGGCCACAACAACGCAGATGATGCTGACCCTTTACCTTTCTCCAATGGTTCATATTTACTGGCCTTTCAGAACGCCAACAGCCTGGATACGTTGCAGGATATTTACATCCTGTAGAGATTCTGGAATGTCATACAGTAATTAAGAATGCAGTTGGGGGCTTAGAACTCCTACTACCTTCAGTGGAGCATCGCCCCCAACATTTTGCCAGACGTTCTGCAGTCAACTGCTGCCACAGAGAAACTCTTGTTATGCTTTAACAATGCACTTATTGAAACACTAAAAGACCACTGGTCAAAACCAGCCTGTTCTGCTTTCCTTCTTATCTTGTATCAGAGCTTACAGAACATATCAAGAATGCACTTCTGAGTTCAAAGAAGACCTTTATTGTTGTTAATTCTTCCCCACCCACAAGTTCGTGAGAGATGAATTAATAGATTTCAAGCACACGTCGCAGCAATGAAAACAAAATATATCACAGTACTTCTCAGTTGCAATGTACACAGAAGGTTATATATATAATGCAAAGCATATACAATCAAATACTTCACCGTGTGAGAAACTATTTACAGCTTCATCTTTCTGGGGTCTGCAAGTTGATGACTCCGGTCAACTGCGAGAAAGAGATTATCTACCCACACGGGAGACTGGCAACTGGCACCAAGTTCCAGCCCGAAGTCAAGCAGATTCGAATCTAATTCTCTGAAGCCCGAGCCATCCTTACAAAAGCGTGCCCCCTCCTCTCAGGAAAACTACGCAAGCCTTTGGAGACTGGCCAGATCTCCTAGACTTCTCCTCTTCCCAAGCCTGAGCAGAAAGGAAAACACCAAATGTACTCTCTTATCATGTCTAGTCTGCTGTGCGAAGAAAACAGCTTGGTTCATCTTGTGGAAAAACATACCTTGGAAAAATACAGCTTGAATTCTCA
Source organism: Pleurodeles waltl (assembly GCF_031143425.1). Lineage (NCBI taxonomy): Eukaryota > Metazoa > Chordata > Amphibia > Caudata > Salamandridae > Pleurodeles > Pleurodeles waltl. The sequence goes on along the minus strand of NC_090438.1, from coordinate 201,638,636 downwards.
ACTGCAATGTCTAACTCCACGTTGAAGGCAATAGGCAGCTAACCTAAATATCAAATGCAATGTCTAATGCCATGTCAAAGCTAATAGGCAGCTGAGCTGAATACAGCATGTCAAAGCCAATAGGCAGAATACAGAATGTAATGGCTAATGCAATGTCAAAGCCAATAGGCAGCTAAATTGAACAAAACATATAATGCGCTACTGGTGAACATTGAGCAACTAATATGCGCAGTGGTGAAACACAAAGTCATTGGTCAAACTCAATTAATATCATCACATTCCACCCTATGACCAATGAATTTTTGTTTCACATATCTCTTGTTTCAAAAAAAAAAAAAAAAACACCAGCACAAAATAAAATTATCAGCAAGTCAGATTTGAATGATCAAAGCAATCACTGTAAAGCAATAGAAGTAGATTAACATATAGATCTCATAACCTTTCACCTCAGATACATCTACACAGAAAAGACTGAAACCTTTATACTCTGAATGAGATTATAGTGTCTCTAAAATAGCAATTTGATGTAGCATGAGTACTACCCATGTAAAGGTGCACGGTCCACCTGAAAGGTTTGCTGGAAGGTAAGTGAAAGTCAGAGTTCCACACGAAAAAACACAGACAGTTAGCTGTTAAGGTTGCTTAGTTCCAGTGGAAGAATGTAATCAAACAAGTTGAACTTGAACTGAAGGTGCCATTTGCGCAAAATGGATCCATGGTGCCTGTACTTTACTCAGCCAGGTTCAGGTTGGGGGTTCGGTCCCTTCCCCGACCCCACACGCACACACCCGAAGGGGGACCACACAGCACACTCAGGGACAGTGGCGAAACGTGGTAGGATCTGCAAAAGAAAAAAGTATGACTTTTCTTGCAAATAACATTTGTCATTTAAAATGTACCCTTCCTCTTCCTTTCCCTGTTTTATAATCAGCAGGATGTTTTTAGGGCCCTTTGTTATAATTTCTGCAGGTTCTGGATGGTCACTTGGGGCTTCACCCCACACCTCAGCGCAGAGGTTTTTATCTGCTGCACCACAGCTTCCCTTTTCTTGCACTGTCAGAAGGGCTGGGGCAGACTCATTCTTTACCAAACCTCCATTCACTGCATTTTTGACAAGTTGAGCCATTCTGTCTCCAATTTGTATGAATGAATCAGATTCTTTTCTAGTTATCAGCACAATTTTGATTTCTCCTTGGTAATCAGCAGCAATCACTCCCCCTAAAACCTGATCAATTTGCCATATCTGTCCTGGTAATTTTCCTCTCCCTGTGACTGCTTGTGGGACAGATTTATCTTGTGCGTGCTGCACAGTTTTTATCAAATCTAGGGGAATGTGCATCTCTTTCATCTCTGCCCACCTGTATGTGGCTTTTTCTCCCAGCTGTTCACATTTCTGGTGCACCCACTTAGCCATACCCACTAAGTCAGAATTCTGGGTGAACACTTCTCTCTCTGAATTTTTCTCTTTAACAACTGCAAGGCAATTGGACCAGTTAGGTGCAAGCCATGTGGAAAACCAAACGGCTAAACCATTGGCAATGAACCAAGAATCAGCGTAAAAATGACACATCTCAAGCAGCTCTTGCTTTAAAATCTGACACACATTGTACAACGCTGTTCCTTCTCCTGTGCCAGAAAACAACATTTCAGTCAGTGAATCATTAGTAAAACAAACATGCTTTTTATCTTCAGTGAACACGAATTCAAATGGTGCACTCAATTTCACTGGTGACTCTTTTACCTGTGGTACTCTAGCCCTGTCTTGCAGGTACCAGATCCAGTGTATGATCCTAGCTAGGGGCACTCTTTTCTTCCCCTGTTCCTGATTTACATGTACATCAGTGTTTCCCTCTTGCACTGGGCAGAAACCTAAAGTCTGTATTATTTCATTTGCCAAATCACAAGCGCGCAGCTGCATATAATTTTTCCTAGTGACCATATACCAAAGTGTTAGGATTTCACTCAAATTAGGGCTATTCAGTTTCCAAAAATCAAACAAGCTAATGAAACTCAGTGTCTCTTGCTTAATGCAAACAGTAAAAAACTCTAAAATCTTTTGTTTTACTTCATTTTGCAACGGTAACTCGTAAACCACATTCTGAGCTCTCTCCGTGTTATCAGTTAAGGAATGCACTTTGACTGCCAAAAAACCTGGCTCACACGAAGGCTCAGAGTAGCTCAAAGCTGTCTTAACCCCCTCATTACTGGAATGGGAAAAGACAGATTCTTCTAAAACAGCATTTTAATAACTTTCAGCATTATCTTGCATTAATGTATTCTGGCTAATCTGCTCACGTAAATTCTTATTTTCATGTTCTAACTGCCTACATTTCTCCTGCATTTCTCTGTAAGCAGATAAAAGTATCCAAACCCTTCTGTCAAAAACAAAAGGAACATCACTGCTCGCAAAAGGCACATTTTCTAAATATGCTTTATCACAACAAAACATGTTTCTCACAGCACCATAAGGCAGTTTAACTACACATGCATTTTCAAACATGGTCTGCCGTGCTTCTGTAATTCTCCAAACAACAACAAAAAATACACTTTTGAATTGTGCACGTAAAAATCTATAATTCGACCCTACCCCACTTCTGGTACCAAAATGTTCTGCTTTCCTTCTTATCTCGTATCAGAGCTTACAGAACATATCAAGAATGCACTTCTGAGTTCAAAGAAGACCTTTATTGTTGTTAATTCTTCCCCACCCACAAGTTCGTGAGAGACGAATTAATAGATTTCAAGCACACGTCGCAGCAATGAAAACAAAATATATCACAGTACTTCTCAGTTGCAATGTACACAGAAGGTTATATATATAATGCAAAGCATATACAATCAAATACTTCACCGTGTGAGAAACTATTTACAGCTTCATCTTTCTGGGGTCTGCAAGTTGATGACTCCGGTCAACTGCGAGAAAGAGATTATCTACCCACACGGGAGACTGGCAACTGGCACCAAGTTCCAGCCCGAAGTCAAGTAGATTCGAATCTAATTCTCTGAAGCCCGAGCCATCCTTACAAAAGCGTGCCCCCTCCTCTCAGACTCAGGAAAACTATGCAAGCCTTTGGAGACTGGCCAGATCTCCTAGACTTCTCCTCTTCCCAAGCCTGAGCAGAAAGGAAAACACCAAATGTACTCTCTCTTATCATGTCTAGTCTGCTGTGCGAAGAAAACAGCTTGGTTCATCTTGTGGAAAAACATAGCTTGGAAAAATACAGCTTGAATTCTCAACTGCAATGTCTAACTCCACGTTGAAGGCAATAGGCAGCTAACCTAAATATCACATGCAATGTGTAATGTCATGTCAAAGCTAATAGGCAGCTGAGCTGAATACAGCATGTCAAAGCCAATAGGCAGAATACAGAATATAATGGCTAATGCAATGTCAAAGCCAATAGGCAGCTAAATTGAACAAAACATATAATGTGCTACTGGTGAACATTGAGCAACTAATATGCGCAGTGGTGAAACACAAAGTAATTGGTCAAACTCAATTAATATCATCACACAGCCTCATCTACAGTGTCAATCAATCATTAGCTTCCAGCCTCTCCAGGCCCTGCCTTCTTGTCCCTGCAGACGTCTCCTGAAAGTTAGTGGTTCAACAGCGAAATTAAATCCCAGAGCATTACCTACTCACCATTCCATCAGGGAATTTAAGAAATAGAAAGGTATGTGGGAAAATCCATTGGTAGTCTCTAATCTAAGAGTACATCTAAGGCGCCACTTTGCTGGAGTAATCAACAATGGACAGGTTGCCTCTTGCCACATCATCTGTGGCGGACTGCATTGCCAGGACCATAAGGTCACCAGTTACTTTGAGATGGCACGCCTGTCTCTGTTGCACAGGGTTTTCGTATAGAGAATGTTAATGTACATACTGTTTTATGGGGAACAAGACTTTGGATAAAAAGGAAATGACAAGGCTTAAGGAAGGAAGAGCCATAGCATGATTTCTCTGACTCCTGATGCCATCCAGAGATTTTCTCCATCTTAAAACACCAAGGCATTTAGCAAAGGATTCTAATACGGATGGAACCAATTCAGATCATCAGGCCAAAAACAGCAGAACCTTCTGGTCAGTCAGTACAGATGCAGAGGCAAGGGACGCAGCCAAAATGTCAAACCTTCTTCCTTCTGCTTTTCCTGCCTTACTCCACCAGGAAAGGGTCAATAGTTCCTCTGTGTAGGAGCATGTGATGCTGGTGAGAAGGTGAGTATCCTCTTTTCTCCATGGCTGATAGGCCATTACTTCAGACCAACGAGTCCTACAAATCATTGAAAAGGGATATATCCCACCCTTTCACCAGCAGTTCTCAACTTTCCCCCAGCAATCTTTTTCTCCAAAAGCCCGTCTTCAGATCATGCAGCAAGAGGTGGTTGCCCTGCTGCAGAAGGGAGGAGTGGAATTAGTGCCAGAGGAAGAAACTGGGCAGAGATACTACTGGCCAAGTGTGGCATCCGCAGCAAAGTATTAAATGTGATTATTCCATTATATTCTAACAACTGGGTGCAATTGAAATTAAATGTAGAGTTTACCTTATCTGAAAAGATACCTATCAATAAAGCTGCGTGCTTGCTCCACTTCTATTTTATCTGTTTTTTAATGATATCTGATAGAGACTTCTGGCTGCATATTCCTTACCTTTGAATTCTCCACCCTGACGTCGCCTCGATCTGGAAGATTTTTTGTGAGCTGCATCCCTGTGAACCAATATGTGGTGGTGTTCGTTCCCATGTCCATCGTTTGTGTCGTAAGGCCAGAAATGACATTGCGGTACCTATACAGGCGCCACCCAGGTGTGCTGTCAGTTCCTTTCTTACCTCACCAGCCAATGCTGATCCGAGGGAAGAGATACTCTCAGTCATTTTTTGACTTAATGTTTTCGACCTTTTGTCGAACATTTTCTAGGTTTACCTTCTGGTGTTTCGAGGATGTCCTCACACAACACAGGTTTTAAGCCCTGCGGATCCTGTCACCGGGCGATGTCAGTGACTGATCCACACCTTGTCTGTGGTGTTTGGAGCGCGACCACAACCCAAAGTTGTGCTCATAGTGCCAGGCCATGCATTAGAAGGCTTTGAGGGAGTGGTTCCTAAAGCTGATGGCGGCACGGCACGCAACTCCACACAGGTCGAGGTCCCGGATGAAGGAAAGGTCCCAGGACCGATCACAGAGTCTGAAGTTGTCATCATCTCACTCCAAGTCATCGGGACAATTGGGTAGGGGTGAGGCACAAGAAGAAGAGCAAGAAGTCGAAGCTCCATCCTTGTTGGTGTCATTACATATTTGCAGCAGAACACTGGCAGGAGTTGGGATCGCCACCACGTAAGTGGAAAGTACATCAATGGTACTTTTCATATTTGTCATCCAGAAATCCGACCTGTGTAGTACGGTTTGTGCCAGATAAATCCATACATTTTCCAGTCGTGCAGCAGAGGTGTGGATTGGCGCGGTCAGCCAATCCCTTCGCAGCTGGGGGCTTTTGGTCCCTCCCGACCCCACACGGACGCGTCCAAAGGGAGACCACTCAGAACAGCCAGTAAAAAGGCACATCATAGTATGAGCTGTAAAAGAGACAAGTATAATCATACTTGCAAATAACATTCATAAGCTGGTACCTGTTCCCACTTATCCTGTCCTGGTTTCATGACTAACAAAACATTGTCTATGTCCTTTGCCATAACTTCTGCTGGTTCAGGAGGATGATATGGGGATTCTACCCACACCTTAGCACCGGGATTTTCATCAGTTGAACCAAAGCCTCCCTCCCTGTGCACTGTCAGAAGGGCTGGGGAAGTCCCCTTCTTAACTATTCCTCCATACACTGGAATGATTACAGTTTGAGCAATTCTGTCTCTAGGTTGTACTATCAAATCAGCATCTCCACTGTTCAGTAGAATGGTTTTAATTTCTCCTTGGTAGTCAGCATAGATCACTCCCCCTAAGACCTGAATACCCTTGAGTGCCAACCCATATCGAGGAGAAATCAAACTGAAATGCTCTGGGGGAATTTGTATCCTAAAACCTGCTACAATTAAAACAATGTCTCTTGGTTTCAGTCTGTATCGGTTCAAAGCATGCAAATCAAGACCTGCAGATTCTGGTGTTGCTTGGTAAGAAGCTAAAGCTCTGGCCTTTGTCTCCCAATATATAACGGTATTGGTTGCTGTATGAGGTAAAGCTGGGGTCAACATTTGCATTAAAAAGTCTCTGCATTTGTGAAAATTCTATCATTTAAAATATCAATCCAATTTCTCAAAGTCTCATTACCTAACTTTTTTACCTGGGCTTTTAGCAAGCCGTTCATTCTCGCCATCAGTCCTGCAGCTTGTGGGTAGTATGGAATATGATAAATCCACTCAATATTGTGTTATGAACAATACCTTTAAAATGTGACCCATTGTCGCTCTGGACCTGTAGTAGGACTCCATAATACAATATTAACAAGTCCAGCATTTTTAGAGTGTTGAATTGAGTAGCACATTTGCATGCAAACGCAATCAGTTAAGTATCCACCACTGTGCAGGCGTATTGACACCGGCAACTACTGGTAGTGGCCCAATGTAATCAATCTGCCATATCTGTCCCTGTAGTTTTTCGTTCCCTGACTGACCTCTGACAGTCTACAGACCAGATCTCTATTGTGTGTTTTGACAAACAGGACATTGAATTATAACTGTTTTGATCACATCTAGTAGAATGTGCATCCCTCTAATTTCTGCCCACCTGTTATTGGCCTTCTCTCCCAGGTGTCCGCATTTTTGGTGAGCCCACTTAGCCATCCCAACCAAGACAGAATCCTGTGTCACCACTTCTGCCTCTGAGATTTTGGCTTTGTCATCTGCAAAGGAACTGAACCATCTTTCTAGGTAGTCGGTGGGACAGTGGGCATCTATGTGATATTCTGTAACAGTACTTTGCTCAAGCATTTCCCAAATTTCCTGCCACAATTCTTTGCCCCATGCCTCCTTGGAATGTATTTGCCAGTTATGTGCATGACACATGGGAAGCCAAGTAGTTAACCCATTGGCAGTAGACCAAGAATCAGTATAAATGTGACATTTCCCAGGTAATTCTTGTTTTAACTCTTGATATATGGCATACAATTCTGGGTACTGACTACTCTTCCCTTCCCCTGTAGTGGACAGCAGCTTTTTAGTTACAGGATTATATGGCACTGCCTTCCAATGTCTCTTGGTCCCCACATACTTGGCTGAACCATTGGTGAACCATACATGCTTCCTATCCTCAGGGGAACAAGGATTCAAATTGATCACCCCACCTCACGGGTGACTCTTTTACCTCTGCCACCTAATGCACCATCTCATCATCCTGCACTGGGGCCTGTGCTACCTTTACATGCAGGGCAGCGGTTCTTGCCACTCCCACTGGGGCCCTGTCCTGTATGTACCATTCCCACTTAATGACATTTGCTTCCTGTGTCCTGTGAATTTCCTGTTCTGTGAGTTTAGGTAAACTCATCACCCACTGCATTATCGGGATCTCTAGTCTTAGAATCACATTATGCCCGGTGGTCATTTGTTCAGTATCCACTAGAGCCCAGTAACACGTTAGTAACTGTTTCTCAAAGGGAGTATATCGCTCTCCAGCATCTGGTAACTTTCTGGTCCAGAAACCCAGGGGCACCCTCTTTCTTCCCTGTTCTTGACACATACTCAAATTGGCATATTGTCCCTGAATGGTAACATGTAATTCAATGTCTCCTTCCTGTCCTGGCCTTAAGTCTAACGCCTGTTGAATCGCCTCCTTTGCCAATTCAAATGCACACTGCTGTTCTCCCCATTCAAGCTCCTGGTTCTTTCGAGTCACTTTGTACAAAGGGGCCAAAATCTGATTCAAGTGAGGGATATGTTGTCTACAAAAACTAAACAATACAATGAATTGCTGAGTCTTTTGCTTATTACAGGGTGTTGCAAATTCTAGTATCTTTTGTTTTATCTGCAGCAACACCTCCCTATGTCCCTGATTCCACTGAATTCCTAGAAAGTTCACATCTTGAGAGGGTCCTTGGGTCTTATCTGGATTGATCATCCACCCTTTACTTTGCAACAGTTCTTGTGTTTCTCCCTGAATCATCACATCATATGTATCAGACAACTGCATCACTGAAATGACAGGTACTTCATCCAGGTGTTCTGCCACCAGCCAGTGACAGATGCTGGGGCTGTGTACATACCCCATAAGTAAATGTAACATTTGAAATTGTCTTCCACAGTGCGAAAAAGAAAATTGCTTCTGGCTCTCAGGGGCTAATGGTATGGTGAAGAAAGCATTGGCAATATCAATGGTTGCATACCAGGTTCCTTTATGTCTTCGTATCTTTTCAATCAAAATGATGGTGTCAGGGACAGCGGCAGTCAAAAGGGGGTATATTTGTTCAATTCTCAAAAAGTAATCATCATTCTATAGCTCCCATCTGGTTTGCGCATGGGACACAGAGGATTGGGGCCACCACACCCGCCTCAACCAAATTCTGTATGGCCTTCCTTATCTCCTCATGCCCTCCTGGGATTCTGTACTGTTTCAAATGACCCACCTTAGTGGCTAGGGGCACTTTCAATGGGAGAATCTTCAGATGACCCACCCACCCTCACTGCTGCTACTGAAATATATCTCTTTGTTTCAAATTGAGAACACCCATCCTCCAAATATAAAGTAATTCCCTTCAGAATGTCAATTCCAAGAATATACTCTAGGAGGGGCATTGGCATTCTCCCTATTTTCATTTGAACACTAGTCTGCACTGCAGTGGTTTCCTTTTCACCCACCCCTGGGATGGTGTAGTGCTGACCTGTGAACTTTTTCGGATTTCCATATATTAAAGAGGCCTCTGCTCCGGTGTCCACCAATCCCGACCCTTTTGAACATTTTTATTTTCCAGTGAATTTCTAAAGCAACATGGGGTCTATAGTCTTTACGAGCCCAACCCTGTACCGGAGTTTGGCCTATTTCCTAACCTGATTTAAACTAGTTGACTTTTGCCCAAGTCAAGTCCAGACATATGCTATCATATCTTCGAAGCGATTCCTCTCCACTGTTTTCCTTAGTCAACCACTCAGTATTCAAATCTTTTTCCCTCTTCCCCCTCGGACAAAACACTTTTCTCCCTTTCTTTTCCTTCCTCCTGCATCTGTGACTTGCCCTGATTCACTTCTTTGTTATCATGCTTATTCACCTTTCTGCTCCCCTCCATTCTGTCCAGCCCTCCCTTGTGATACATCTCCCACATACTCTTAATATCTATCCCATCTATCTGTTCTTTGTTGACACCATCCTTCAGTAATGCCAGAAAAATATCTCTCCTAGATGCCCTGTTATTATCTGTGCCCTCTCCATGGGCACCTTTGCCAAACAATTTAATACCTTTGTTGGTTCAGCATCTATAAGACATGTGTTCCAGTTCTCACTCAACCCAGCACTGCAAGCCCACTCCTTCGCAAGCACATCATAAGGTGCTTTCTCCCAATCTGGAATTTCATTTGGCATCTGGGAAATTGCTTTTGATTTGTTTGCCAAACATTTTCACTTTTTAATCCTTTATTTCTGAAAACTGTTTTGTGATGCCAAGTTGTGTTGCTCTGCTTTGGACTAAGAGGAAACAATGCCAAGGAATGCAGCACTCTTTGTCTGAGTAATGAATGTATTAAGGCACTTCCCAGATATCAAATAAAAGCACACAAATAGATGAACATAATCATTCATTCAAATGCAGTAAAACACGTGCATATGCCAAAATACTCACAACAGTTAAACAATTTCAGGCAAAAATGTGCAATACATCAACACTGAATATATATGTTTAAGCCAAATAGCTAAGAATGCATCACCATAGGGGTTAAATTAATCATCCTTTCCAGCACCAAGCTGAGGAACCCTGAACAGCTGAGGCAGGAGACTGTTCCCAAATTGGATTCCTGAGCAGTGCGTCCACACTCAAGTGAGCTCCTTTTTTCAGTGTGAAGGTTTCCCATCTTATATACCTTAAATTCACTCAAGAGGAAGATTCTTGCAGCCCCCCTCCGTGAGGTTATGAAATTCAAGCGCTGGCTGTCCTCGGTCTGACGAAAACATGCAAAGGAACGGGCCCTGCCCCAATGCGCATTCCAGAGACACAGTTGTACTTTTACCTGATGAAAACATTCCCAGTCTGAGATTCTTTTATCATGTCTACCTTCCACATCCTCCATATTAGGTTCTGGCACGATGTGACCCTGCTCTGGTGAGACAAGCACAAACACATACTGTGTGGAAAACAAGCTCTATGTTGAAAAATCCTGCGCTGGCGATGTGACGGCACCTGAAGCAAAGCACAGAATGGAATCAATGGTCAAGATCAAGTTGGTGGTCAAATACACATAGCATTACAGAGCTGAAGGAACCCCTGTCCAATGGGAGGAGTTCTAAGAGACCATGCACCTCAGTTTTGGGCAGTCAGACCCCTTTGGCGTGCTTTTGGGCCCCGGGGGGGGGGGGCTCTTCCGGTTCTGTTGCCTCCAGCCTCAGCTCCTATGGGCCCCCAAGGATCCAGTCCTCGACTTCGACACCAGCAGGAGATTTGCCTCCTAGATCAGAGCCTGGGCCCTATTCTATTAGGCTAGGCCTCAGGGAAGACTGGGAGGGGTCACTAGACCCTTTACAATACCAACTCTATGAGGAGGAAATGGACTGGTGTGAGGATTTGGGTGAGGCTAGTTGACTGGACACATCTGCAGATACTGGTATACTTTCTCCCCCTAATGTGGCTTCGGAGGAGGGAGCTTCTTACACAATGGTAGTGAGGGGGGTGGCTGAGGTCTTGGACCTTCAGCTACCCTCAGTGGCAGTCAAGACTAATCTCTTGACAGAGGTGCTTCAACCCGGGAGTTTCCACATCCCTGAAGCCCTCCTCCTGTTTAATGATACCCTCACGGACGTCTTTTTGGGTACCTGGTCAAAACCCAGCACAGGGGCTCCAGTGAATGGGACTACCTGCTGCCATCGCCCCCACGTGGGGACCCAACCTTCCTCACAAAGCTCCCCTGAGAGCTTGGTGGTCCAAGCCTCAACTTACAATGGTGCATTCCTTACCCCTCCCCCGGATAGGGAATCCAAAGAGGTTGGACTCACTTGGGAAGAAGAAGTTTTCTTCTGCTAGCCTGGCATCCTGGTCTGTAAACACTGCATGACTTTTGGGCTCCTTCCCGATTCAGTATGCCCCAGTAGGATTTTAATTTGGTTTTGACATTCTTGATGCGCGCTCCGTTCAAGCCCCTCTACAATTGCCCCCTCACACCTGTGTTGAAAACAGCCTTCCTTGTGGCAATTACATCTGCCTGCAGAGTGAGTGAGCTGCAGACCTCATCATCTAAGCTGCCCTAGCTCTCTATATATCATGACAAAATGGTGGTTCTCACAAGGGCCTGTTTTCTACTAAAAGTGGTCACACCTTTTCATGTAGGTCAATCAATTACCCTGCCTACATTGATGTACCCCCACATCCTTCTAAGTAAGAGGAGATTCTCAACCTCCTGGATCAAAATAGAGTGTTGGCATTCTACCTTGGTCCAGGTGGACGTCCCACTCTTCGTTAGATATGTGGGTGCAAAGAAAGGTCGGGCAGTGCAGAAGCAAACCACCTCTCATTGGGTCATGCTCTGCATCAAGATCTACTATGCACAAGCCAAAAAGGAACCTCCTAAAGGCTTGCAAGCTCATTCAGACCGAGCGAAAGCTGGGACTGCTGCGTTAGCAAGTGGAGTTCTGGTTCTGGACAACAGCCAGGTAGCAACGTAGGCCTCTCTACACATGTTTACTAAAAATTACAGTCTGGACAATCGGGTCCGTAGGGATGGGCCTTTTGCCTGTTCAATCCTATAGGACTTTCTCACTTGAAATTGGTTTGCAGACACACCTAAGGGGAAGGTATTGCTTGGGTATCTATTTGAAGGTAAGGAATTTGCAACTAGAAGTGTCTGTCCCATGAACACGCTACTTACCTTCGGTAACGCTTTACCTGATAGCGACTATATCTAGCTGCAGATTCCTTACCAACCAACCCATCCTCCCCACTCTGCGAACGGATCTCTAGGGACAGGAATCACGCTTTCAGGGCCCTAGTTTTGACACACCAGTGGTCAGTGTTCTTCATGGCTCTGCGATTTTGGCATGGAAAGTTGTGAAAAGGAACTGACATTGGTACCTATATAGGTATCGCAACATTATTTCCGTCATGGACAATGATTGATGCAGAGCCGATCAGCACCACCTACTGGTGCGCTGGGGTACTGCGCATGAAAAATCTTCTTGTTCCAGTCTGATACTTGGGAAGAATTCAAACGTAAGGAATCTGCAGCTACATATAGTCTCTACCAGATAAGGCATTACCAAAGGTAAGTAGCTTGCTCATTGAAGCATCACTTGAAAATCCTCAAGGGTGTCCACCTATGTCCTCAGACAATACAGCTATAATAGTCTACACTCATGCAGGGCTACAACATTCATTAAGTAGCCTTCACAGATATTGCTACCATATAAAAATAAAGGTTTTAACCTTAAAAAAAAAAAAGAAAAAGAAGAACCTGGATTTTGAGATGACATCAGAGCTCAAATACCCTATCTTACAAATACATAGGAGTGGCATCTGAATCAACAGGCCAGCACAAAGCCCACATGCAAGAACAGAAAAAGAGAGAGTCAGCCTAAGATTTGCAAGAGCCAAAACAGCACAGCAGTGAAGCCATTACAAAATGTACCAATTGAAAACTTTTTACGATCACCAACCTATGGAATTTGACAATTGGCTTATCAACATACAGACTGAATTATTGTTTCAAATTACCAACTCTATACGCCAAGCCCAAATTCAACCTCAGGGAACAGCCATTGAACCACACTATTAAAATTCTGGTTCAAACTAAAACAAGCATATGTCAATTGTCACCACCATGGTACTGCAAAATATCATACAAAACATTTAAGATTCTCAGGGGAGAGATCATTGCAAGAGAAAAGGATGTGTTGGGAGTTTGGATAAAGCAACATGCCCAACTGGTAGCAGACACATAAATTCATCCAGCCCCACAAATTTATTTGACCATCTTGCTTGCATGGAAATATGACCAATCTGGAAATATAAAAGAGTAAACCAGGCATATCTGTTCTGCACCTACTACAGAGTTGCTAGCCCATGTCCTTTGTATTTGTCCGGCCTTTGAACCTGAAAGGAAACAGCTTCTATATTCCAAATTTTGTGAAGCCAATGCAAGAACTTGTTCATCAGCAATTTCATGGTGCTTAGATGGGGTAATGGCATGCTCATTAGCAGATTTATAAAATGTATGAATATTTTCTAAAAACACAGAATACTTCCTGAATGCTTAACCATGAATTGAAATCAAATCATGTACTTGTACCCCGGATTTTAAATGAAATACCAATTGCACTTTAGCAGAAATGTGTTACTGTAATGATGTTTTACTGTGACACTAACAGAACTGTTTAATTGCACTTATCTATAGAATTGTGATTTTATATTGAATGGTTTTAATTATCTATTAGTACATTATTATTGTTACTCTTGATACTTTCTGGTTCGCAAAAACAGTGGCTGTCTTTGTCCAAACCTAGACCTCAGATTACTGAATAGGTACCTGTGCAAGGAGGAGTTCATGATGCTGTCCCTGTCTAAGGTTTAATTTGTGCTAGACTAGGAAGACAGAGTGCTGTCCTTTGACCCTGTGTTTATGCATTTTCATTCACTGATACTAGGATCACACAGGAAGTGTGCTTTGTGGTGAGTTCTGTTCATTACCAATGTGTGGTTCTTTCTTTTGTATCAACACTTCGAGTTTTCAACAAGGCGATGGAAGTGACTGCGGCCCATCTCAGGAAGTTCAGGATACCAGTGTTCCCATACCTGGATGACTGGTTGCTCAAGGATTGTTGCTGCAGATGGTATTGCACCACCTGCAGGTCACCGCTTCACTGCTGTTCAATTTGAAGTTTTCAATCAATGCACCCAAATCTCACCTTGAGTCCTACCTGCCTTGCACTATCTCCTGTTAGTGGCAGTACTGGAAATGACCTCACTACAAGCTTTTCCTCCTCTACAAAGGATCTGGGACATTCAGGATATGCTTCTGAATTTTTGGCAGGGAAATTGGGTTCCAGTCCTGACAGTTTATAAACATATTATAAACATATTATATATATATAAAATCCATTTGATTAAGTTTCAACCTAATACAAACAAGCTCATACTTCTGCGGTACCTTATACATCATTGGCACATATCCTTAAAAAGAGAGGTCATATAAACCACTCACTGAGGCAGACGCATTCTCCTTATCTGCATACCCTCCTCCCGTGGTGAAAAGTCCTGTCAGTCTTGTGTCTGCTCGGTTTGTTGGCTTCTTGCATCCACCTGGTCAACCACAATCGGTGGCACATCAGCACCCTTCCAGCATGAGGGAGCTCTGATGTTCAGGGAAGCTGCAGCAGATTTGGGCTGGTAGGGACAAGAAGAGAGCCTGTCTTGAGGGAAGTTGTTCCGTCCCTCACTGATGGTGGACACAGACCACATCAGCTTGCTAGAACGTAAAGCAATATGGCTGGTATTTAATGCCTTCTTTTGTCCCTTTACATTGGTCCCACTCAGATCTTGAAAGACATCATGACTGCAATGTGGTATATCAACAACCAAGCAGGAGTTATGATTCGCCTTCGCGGAGAAGCATTGAGGCTGTGGACTTGGGCATACAAGCATAGGCTGTGGGAGGCAGCCAACCTTCTGGCTGGTTCACTCAGCATCCCAACCAACAGTCTCAGTCCATGTCATCATGCCGACCATGAGTGGCGTCTCCACCCAGAGGTGATTCAGGACATCTTTGATGTTAAGGACACAATTTAGGTTGATCTGTTTGCCTCTCAAGACAACATCCATTGTCCAGGTTTCGGTACCCTTCAGTCTCCGTTGCAAGGAGCTTTAAGAGACACATGGTGGTTGAAGATAAAGATACAGCTGCATTAAGCATTTCCCCCTTTGCCCATGATTCCTCGGGTTGTGAGGAAGATTCAGCAGGGCCAGGCTGAAGTAATTCTCATCGCCTCAGACTGGCCAAGAAGGGTATCGCTTGCAGACCTACTGCTCCGCTCACTATGTGCTACCCTTCGTCTCCCGCTCAGTGTGGAGATTCTCTCTCAATGAGGGGGTCAGGTCCTGCACACTAGTCTCAAAGAGTTACACCTTCATACATAGAGATTGAGAAGGGCAACCCGAGTTCCTTTCAGCTTCCACTGTCAACATCATTTCAGTCAGTCAGGCTCCCCTCAACTTAGTCTATCCAGAAGATGGAATAAGTTTGTAGCCTGGTGTGCAGGCAGACACACTGACCCCTTCAAGCGATGCTAGCTAACACCATTCAAAGTGCAATAGCTTTAGCTCAACAAGGTTAATCTGTTGAAACAGTCCTGGAATACAATGCAAACTTTTTGGCTTTTTTTAATATCTACCTGACCCACAGTCTTTATTGAAATCACCAGTGTTTGAAACATTTTTGAAAAGTTTGACTAATTTATTTATGACATACCCTTTTATCATGCCACAATGAGACCTGAATTTAACACTGACATTTTTATTAGCTGTCCCGTTTGAGTCCTTGCTGTCAACACCAGGGCAGTGCGTGCTCTATTGGCGACTAGAATGCAAAAACCCAGCACTCTCAAAACAACGTAATTTATGCATTGTGCTGATATGTTGTAGTTTAACCTTTTGCATTGGAGAGTTTAATCCTGAAGACTTATTTTTAATGTGTTTACAAATAATGTTCATTTGGAATGTATTGCTGCAGGCTTTCAGAGTGTTTTAGGGTGTGGTCCCTTTCCAGGGCCTTCCAGAGACTTTCCCTGCAGCATGCCTGGGTGTGGTTGTGGGCTGGGCCAAGACTCTATAAAAGGGAGCCAGCCCAGCTCCAAGTGCTCACTATTCAGAGGTCCCGGTGCAGAGCAGCAGCTACTTCCTGAGCTCCTGTCCCAGTGGCCTATTTGATCTTCCAGGCCTCTGCCCTTCATTCTTCATTGGTGATCCTTGTTCTGGGTGGTAAGACGGTGGTTGGGCTGGCCTCCCGATGCCGTTATCGAGAACTTTCATATTCTTGGCTTAATTCTTTAATGATTAACAGATTACTTTGCGCGCTACCATTTCTTGACATTTGTATGGTGGTTTACGAATCGGCAAGACGCGTGATTAGTTTCAAGCTGATTTAATCTTGTTATTCATTGCGTGCTACCATTCCTTGACATTTGTATGGTGGCTTGCGAATCCGCAAGACTCGCGATTCGTTTCATGGTGCTTTAACCTTGTTGTTCATTGCGCGCTACCATTTCTTGACATTCAAATGGTGGCTTAAGAATCGGCAAAAGACGCGTGATTCGTTTCATTGTACTTTGATCTTGTTATTCATTGTGAGCTGTTATTTCTTGGCATTTACATTGTGGTTTACGAATCGGCAAGACGCGCGATTCGTTTAATGATGATTTGACTTTGATATTCATTGCGTACTACCATTTCTTGGATTTTTACATGGTGACATTCGAATCGGCAAGACACACGATTCTCTCATCGAGTTGAATTCATGTTGTTTATTGTATGCCACTATTCTAAGATATTTATCATGTAATATTCGAGTTGACAAGTTATGTGAATTGTTTTTTTCTGAATCCATATTGTGTTATTCATGGTGCACAATCCTTTTGTGGTGTTTATTATATATATATTAATATATATAAAAATAAATCTACAATATGCGCAATTTGTGTTGAAACATTTTAAGAGTACACAGAAGATCAGAGTTTCTAGATGCAGTATTGTAATATCCTAGCATGCATTCTCAAAAAAGGATTTATATGACTGGTTTAAAATTTAGTCAGAATGTTTTTCTGATTCTCATGTAAAGGAAAGTACTTGAATAAGCAAGTTTTCATTTAATCCATCTTGATTCCCTTACAGGTATCCGGCCATCTTGAAACTTAGTCAGTTTAAACTTAATTTGTAGATTGTTCATGTTTTCAGAATGGCTATGCTTAGAATCATTGTCTATTATTGATTTCAGGAGATATAATTTTCATATTGTGTGTTCTAACCTTTTTCTTACTACGGGTCTCCTTCCCAGCTGTTTCCCTTCCTAATCCCCTCTTCCCCTCTTGAACTCTCTTAGCCTCTGTGATTCATCTATCAGAGTCTTGGAGCTGTTCAGTGGTGGACGTGTTGGGAACGTGCGCAGACCCCGAGGATCTGGTGACTCTGACACTTGCATAGTTGCCAGTTGATGATCACCAGGTTAAAGACTGTTTTTTGGTTGTGGTGACCTCACCTCATCAAGTTAGTGAGTTGCAGGCTCTAAGTGTTTGTTCACTCTTCACATGTTTTTTCCTTGATAAGCTTGTACAGGGAAGTAAAAGGGCTTTCCTGCCAAAGATGATGTCCCCATTTCATCTTCAAAAAGAACAAATGATGGACGGAATGCTGAACAAATTAAACATCACCCCCAGTCACAGATCTAGGTTTAGTCCATCCGTTTTTGCACACCAGGCCACCCCAATTTGGACACAGTCACATGCAAATCAGTCTTGACCCTAACTGCCAGGCCTGGTCCTGCCTGGATGAGAAACAAGCATCCAGGGACCAGTTTCAGGGTATCACTCCTAATCAGCCAGGTTAGCTTGAATCCAGTCACACAGTGAGCACAGGACCCAGCTCTTTCACACTAACTACTCAGTATATTCGTGAGTGAACAGCAATCTGGTTGAAACAGGGAGTGCCCTTTCACGTGGAGGAGGAGCAATTGGACCTGCAGGGTCAATAGGTTAGCCTTAAGGGTCGACTAGATTTCAACACTTGGATCACCTCCTGCATCAACTTCCTGGCCTCCTGCAGATACCACAATACAACAAGATCTTAACCCCTGGCCAGTGAGTACACGGAGGAAGGGAGACTGATGAAAGGCCACTGCAAACAACTGGAGCCCAAATGGAGAATAAGCCAAGAGAATACAGACAGGAGCACATTCAAATCTGCCCTGGGACACTACGCCCAAATGGTCTGGCCCACCAGGTGAGCCACTATGGCAGAATGCATTGATGCCACCATACACACAAGCCAAGCAATCTTTGCCATTGTGAAGGATTTCACCTCACCAGAGGCCGCCTCCAACTCTGTCACCCCCTCTGCAACAATCTCTCTCAGTACTTCAGCAATAAAATCACAGCCAATTACAGCAACTTCAACCTGCAACCGGACCCAACAGCCCTCAATAATGCCTCCAGATCTTATCTAAAGAAACAATGCTAACCACATGGTCCGCCTCACCTCAGAAGAAACCACCGCCACCATGAAGGCCATCCACTCAGGGGGCCCATCGGATCCCTGTCTCCATCACGCCTACTCCAGAGGACTGCAATCATTCAGCACTAAGTTCACACCCATTCCGAATGTTTCCACCTCTTCTGCGACCTTCCCAAATGCTTAGAAACAGGCACTTGTTCTCCCATTGTTGAAGAAACCCTTCCCGAACCCTTCAACGCTTGCCAACTACAGGCTGATCTCCCTTTGTCATTTCCAGCTGAGGTCTTAAAGAAAATCATCAACAGACGCCTTACTGAATAACTTAATGACTATCAACTCCTCAACATCATTCAGTCGGGGTTCAGACCCAAACAAAGCACGGAGACGGTCCTCCTCACCACCATCCTCATGATTCTGGACAAATAAGACACGGTAGCCCTCATCCTCCTGAACCACTCCGCAGCATTTCACATGGTCTCCCACCTCATCCTCATCCAACACCTATCTGACATCGAAAGTCCAGGGACATGGACTCTGATGAATCTGCTCTTTCCTGACTTGAAGGATCCAGTTAGTCAGTCTTCAGTAATGAAGAAAGTAGCTGCCATGTTGTAATGCGTACACCCACTTTACCTCAGGTGCCAGCTACCTCATCTGCGGAGTTCCGCATGCATCTTCCTCTTCAACGCATACTTGATCCCTCTAGCCAGCATCATCAGCTGTCACAACATATACATCGTGTCCTAATGTGAAGGCATGCAACTCATTCTCTCCCTCACAGACAAGAAACTCGTAACCCGGATCAAGTTCAATGCCTGCATGACTGAAATCCCCCACTGGACGAAGCCCAACTGTCTAAAGTTGAACATCCACATGATCTAAATTGTGATCTTCGGGAAGAGCCCTTAATACTGGGACTCCACCTTGGGGCCAACAGAGCTAGGACAGACACCAACCTCCACTCCCACACCAAGAACATCTTGATCTTCATTAACAGCAAACTCAAACACCCAAGTCACCGCCTCTCATACCCGCAAGATGCAGAGGAAGATTTTCAAATGGCTTCTAATCAGCACCTAAATAACCATCACGCATGCCTTTGTCACAAGCAAGCAAGACTATGGAAACACACTCTATGCCGGGATCAACAGAAATATCATGAGAAGGCTGCAGGCCATTCTGAACTAGGCAGCCAGAATTGCCCGCAACCTCCCGCGAGCTCTCCACACACAAAGCAGAACAATTCACACTCCTCACCCACACTTGCAAGGCTTTATGTAACGCTGGTCCAGTATACCTCAACAATTGCATCTGCTTTCACAAACTTCCCAGATGCCTCTGCTCATTTGGACTCCTAGTTGCTTACTTCCCATGCATACAGAAAACTAGATCCGGCAGTCAAGCTTTCTTTTACATCATTCTTAAAGTGTGGAATGACCTGTCACTACATATAAGAGCTGCCTCCACACTTCTTGAATTCTGCATGAAGCTGAAAGCTTGGCTTTTCAAGCAGTCCAAGTAAGCCCTAGGTTTGGCTAAGCTCACATCTGCTCAGCGTCAGGATATCATCCCAGGTGATAGTGCACACTACAAATTTGCATAAAATAACTAGATAATGTGTTGGGAAGTATATACTTAGCCAATATTGACCAACCTGCCTTCCTTGTTGAACTCTCCTAGCTGAATGGGTTGGCACTTTAACAGTGTGCTTGATGTTAATCTAGACAGCCCCCTACCCATCATTGCTGAACTCACTGGTTGTATGTAACTTTAAGGCATTGGCGGCGTGGCAACGAGAAAGGCGTCTAACAGGCCCATGGCGAAGTAGAAATGAGAGTAGTAGCAACCAACAATGTCTCAACAGGTCATTGTTACAAAGAAAAGCTCGAGAAACAATTAAATTATTAAAGAAGGAATGGAAGTGCCAAAGAATTGAAAATTGCGTTTTGTATTTTCAAAGTATGTACAAGGAAAAAACAGGAAGACCGCATTAAAAGTTATTTAGATACTGTGCAGTGAATAGATGGTGGACACATTGGGGGTCATTACAACATTGGCGGTAAAAGTCGCTTACCGCCGTGCAGAAGACCGCCAACACACCGCCGCGGCTGCGGAATTCCGCCACAGCTATTATGACCCACATCTCGGAACCCGCCAAAATTCAGACACCCACACAAGTCCGCCACACCAAAGGTCAGTGATAAACGGGTGAAAACAAAACCGACGGCGTCACGCCAACAGAAATACACCCACACTATCACGACACACGAATCCACACGGCGGTCTTTCAACAGCGGTATTCCATTGGCGGTACACACAGCCGCGCTCAAAATACACACACATTTACAAAACACAACCACATTGGACAATTCGAAATACACATACCTGAAACACATACACACACCACTCCCACACACCCAATACAATATAAAACACTCACCAACATCACCCACAAACCCCTATGACAACAACTGAGAACGAAGCACAGAGAGAGACACCACCAGCAAGTACAACAGCATCCACAGGCACATAACACCATCACCCACACAACTTCCACGCACCTCACACAACACACCACTACATATCACCACACTTATCACCGCACACACCACCCCACACATCACCTACACCACCCCATGGCACGGCAAAGACACCCCAGGTTCTCGGAGGAGGAGCTCAGGGTCGTGGTGGAGGAAATCGTCAGAGTAGAGCCACAGCTATTTGGATCACAGGTGCAGCACACCTCAATTGCAAGGAAGATGGAGCTATGGCAAAGAATAGTGGACAGGGTCAACGCAGTGGGACAGCACCCAAGAAATCGGGAGGACATCAGGAAAAGGTGGAACGACCTACAGGGGAAGGTGCGTTCCATGGTCTCAAGACACCACCTGGCGGTTCAGCGGTCTGGCAGCGGACCCCCACCTACTCACCCACAACTAACACCATGGGAGGAGCAGGTCTTGGCGATTCTGCATCCTGAGGGCCTCGCAGGAGTAGGTGGAGGAATGGACTCTGGTAAGTCAAATCTTAACTATTACATCCCCCACCCTACCTGCATGCTATCACATCCCCCCACCCTCGCCCTCACCCCTATCACTCCAACTCCTCACAAATGTCTCAATATCACAAACCACCCATCCCAACACCAAGCCCTGCATGCAACAACAAAGCATGGACACCCATCACTAAAGCATGCAAACAGCACATAGCCATACACCCCCCTAAACCATAATCACACAAGGTCCCACACAGGAATGCCAGCACTGGGGTGCACGGTCACCCACCCATTGCACACCATGCCACACACAGATGCAATACTCATGCTTTTCCACCCCTGCAGGACCCCTAACCAACATCACCGGACAGGAGGGTCCAGACATGTCCACTCCACCCACAGAAGAGGCCCACAGTGATGACAGCACCTCTGTCCAACTGGATCTAGATGACCAACCCATCAAGCTGTGTGTCCACCACTACAGGGAACCCAGGATAACCCACCACCCCAATAACAACAGGGACCTGGGGGCAGTGGCAGTGGGCACACGGTCCAGGGGACGGAGGCCCAGGAACACAGGGGAACTGGGAGGGCTGCCGTGCGACAGGGGTGGACAGGCCAAGGGAACCCACTCTCCACGAGGCCCACTCCTCCATTATGGGAGCATATCACCACTCCCAGGAGATGATGGCAACGGTACTGGCCAAGTTTCAGGAGACCCAGCGCATGAAGGAGGAACAGTATATGGGCTTCAGGGAGGAACTCAGAACCATCAGCTCCACCCTGGGCACCATCGTAGGGGTGCTGAAGGAAGTACTCAACACCAGGAGGGACACTGTGGCACTACAAGGGGCCCCTGACACTAGCATGGACGATAAACTGCCCACCACCTCCACCGGTGCTAGTGGACAGGACGCCCCGCCACAGGACCAGCACCCCACCCACTGCAGAGGGAGAACCACCCCGCAAACGGTCCCTGAGATCCAGGAACAAGACAGAGCACAATGCCAAGACCTCCGCCAGGAAATGAGACCACCCTGTTTGTCATCCCACTTTGTCACCCTGTCCATAATTAAACTGCCCCAGCTCCACTTCCTATGCCCATATGGGCAATGCACCTGTGAGACTAATAGACTGGACTCTGCCATGGACACTCCTCCGCCATCACCCCTCACCATTTAACTTCCCCCTCCAATAATTTGCATTTAAATAAACACACCTAAAGCACAAAATTATCTGGAGTCTGTCTGTGATTTCGAAATAGTGTATTTGCAATTACAGTGACAAAATGTTCTTGAAATAGTAATGTCAACATACCTATGTCACACAGCTCTAGTCCATGAGGAATGTAAGCAGATGACACACGTTGGGACCCACATCTGTGAAACCGTAAGGGAAAGTGACAACTCAGAGACCATACACTGGGTGAAAACGACAGACAGGATAGAGGTAGTAGTGTAAAAGTACATGTAGTAGGCAGGAATGTATTCTCACCTGTGTTTCACTGGAAATATTGCTGGATCACTGAGTCCCTGTTCTGCATGTCTTCTTCCTCCGCTTCATCCTCATCACTGTCCACAGACTCCACAGCTGCCACAACACCGCCATCTGGACCATCCTCCTACAGAAAAGGCACCTGTCGTTGCAAAGCCAAGTTGTGAAGCATACAGCAGTCCACGATGATCTGGCACACCTTCTTCGGTGAGTAGAATAGGGATCCACCTGTCAAATGCAGGCACCTGAACCTGGCCTTCAGGTGGCCGAAGGTCCGCTCGATCACCCTCCTAGTTCGCCCATGGGCCTCATTGTAGCGTTCCTCTGCCCTGGTCCTCACACAGGAGGGTGGGCGTCACCTTCGCCCCAGGCACCTCAGGCCCTGCCCCAGTCACCCCTGCTGCCCTCAGTGAGGAGGCCATTGACCTCCTCAGGTCACTCACTGTTGGGCAATCTACCATTTTGAATGCCATCCAGGGTGTAGAAAGGCAGTTGCAACAAACTAATGCATTCCTGGAGGGCATTCATTCTGGTCAGGCGGCCCTTCACTGAGCTTTTCAAACTCTGGCCTCAGCACTGATGGCAGCCATTGTCCGTGTCTAGCCTCCCCCCTCCAACTTCCTCCACCCAGACCTGTCCAGCCTTGATCTTTTTCCCACACCTCCCCCACCCCGTCCATCTCATAGGTCCCAAAGTAGCACCTCAGCCACAACATCTCTGGGACCAGTGGTGCCTGTAGTCACAGGTACATGGAGTGCACCGGCCACCAGGACAGCCAGTGTGTCACGGAGCCACAGCACAGCCAGTCCCCCCCCCCCTGTGAAGCATCAGAAGTTGGCCAGTGCCCGGCGGGAGAGGGGGAAGACTCCAGCCACCAAAGCCGCTCCCAGGGGTCCGATTGGGAGTGTGGATTCAGCTGTTACACCTCCCAAGGTGGGGAAGGGCCACAAAAAACCTGGCAAGTCTGGGAAGAGCAGCACAGCGGAGAAGACCGCCATCATCCCCGCTGCCCAGGAGGCCACCACCAGCACCATCCCAGCTGCCCAGGAGTGCCCCGCCAGCCCCATCCTAGCTGCCAGGAGGGCCCCGCCAGCCCCAGCCCAGCTGCCCAGGAGGGCCCCGCCAGCCCCATCCCAGCTGCCCAGGAGGGCCCCGCCAGCCCCAGCCCAGCTGCCCAGGAGGGCCCCACCAGCCCCAGCCCAGCTGCCCAGGAGGGCCCCGCCAGCACAAGCCCAGCTGCCCAGGAGGCCACCGCTAGCACAAGCTCCGCTGGGCCATGAAGGACCGCCAGCACAAGCACCGCTGAACAGGGCACCGCCAACTCAAGCCCCGCTGGGCCATGAAGGACCGCCAGCACAAGCACCGCTGAACTTGGCATCGCCAACTCAAGCACCGCTGAACAGGGCACCGCCAACTCAAGCACCGCTGAACAGGGCACCGCCAACTCAAGCACCGCTGAACAGGGCACTGCCAACTCAAGCACCGCTGAACAGGGCACCACCAAATCAAGCACCGCTGAACAGGGCACCGCCAACTCAAGCACCGCTGAACAGGGCACCGCCAACTCAAGCACTGCTAGCCCATGAGCGGCAGGGGCACTGACGCAACTGGGTCCATCACGGGGTTAGTGATGCACTCTGGGCACCAGTCCCCCTCCAGAACCAGTGGAGAGATCCATCCACTACCTCTGTCCTTCACAGGATGAAGCACTCTGGGCACCAGTCCCCCTCCAGAACCAGTGGAGAGATCCATCCACTACCTCTGTCCTTCACAGGATGAAGCACTCTGGGCACCAGTCCCCCTCCAGAACCAGTGGAGACTGTTATCCATTTGAGAGACTGTGGCTTTGCACTCCTCAGGATTGAACAGTGGGCAAGCCACCCACTGTAGAGACTTGAGAGACTGTGGCTTTCCACTCCCCAGGATTGAACAGTGGGCAAGCCACCCACTGTAGAGACTTGAGAGACTGTGGCTTTGCACTCCCCAGGATTGAACAGTGGGCAAACCACCCACTGTAGAGACTTGAGAGACTGTGGCTTTGCACTCCCCAGGATTGAAAAGTGGGCATTGAGCCCCCTCGTGGATCTGGCGTTGTGCACTCATCCGGCTGAGGTGCCCCCCTTCTCTTCCCCCTGAGGTGCCTGTTGTATTTCTATCAGATGCCCCTGCAGTGTTCTCTCTGTTTTGATCTGGTATCGAGTGTGGGCCTCGCCCATGCATTTTGGGCCCAGTGGTCCACGGACTATAAATGGTGCAATACCTGGACTTGTATTATTGGTGTATATATTTGTTTATAGTGTATATATATATTTTGGAGTTCTGTATTTTAATAGATTACAATGGTTACAATCATTTCCTTTTGTCTTTGCATTCTTCCGGGGGTTTTGGGGGGTGTATCTGTTATGTATCAACATGTATTAGTGTGTGTGTTGTAGTGGGTGAGGGTGGGGGTGTTGTGTATGTGTGTACCTGTTTTTTGCCTCCCCCCTCCCCTGTGTCGTAGGTGCAGTACTCACTGTGGTCTTCGCCGCCGGCGTTCGTGCTCCTGGTAGAGGAGCAGGAAGACTATCGCAGGTAGAATTTGGAGTTCCGGGTCCATGGTGTCCTCGTTCCTCGTGGAGTGTGATGAGGTGAGCGTTTTCCCTTCGAAATTCCTGTTTCCGCCGTGTTTTTATCCGCGGTGAATCCGCCCCGGAAAAGGTGGCAGATTGGCCTGTCATAATAGTGTGGGCGGTACATTGTCTCCCGCCTGTCTGTTGGCGGTGACCGCCGCGCTGTTTGTTTGTACCGCCGTGGCGGTCTGAGTGTTAAAGTGGCTGTCTTTGTTGGCGGTTTCCGCCACAGTCGTAATTGCAAATTTTTTACCGCCGGCCTGTTGGCGGTCTTACCGACGCTTTAACACCATCCGCCAGGGTTGTAATGAGGGGCATAGTGCTTGTAGATAAAATTGTAAACGGCACATGTGAGAACACATAATACAAATTAAAATAAGCAGCAAGGGGGGTTTAATTTAGACTCCTAGGAATCATGAAAATGGAGATCAGAAAAAATAATTTGAATCCAGCAATTGGTCAGAAGTCATAGATTCGCTGATTGGTGCCGACAGCGTTTGAACCTTCTGGTAATCATCAGGAAAAAATGCACACAAATGGTCCATTGCTGTTTAAGAGAACAGAGACAGAGGGAATTGATTTTTTAAATTTTATTTTAAAGCTCGGGATGAATGATTTAAGAGTCAAGGGATAAGTTCTAATGGTAAATACCTGAAAGGAGACCTAGATCCTATAAAGGAAACAAAGGACAAGTCTGAGCCAGCGGCTTGTGGGCATCAGTTTGGAGGAAATTACACATATGGATTGCACTCATATCAATGGTAATTGGGTCAATCGTATTCAAACAGCCTGGCAAGGGAATTAAAAACTGCAATATTGTGGTAATCAAGGAGGTAAATTCCTAATTGGACTGAAGAGTGTGCCAGCTGGTCACGCTGAGGATATGGCAATATCTGCACTGCAAAGGGAGAACTACCGTAAAGTAATCTGAATAAAAAACTGGGAATAAAAAAGTGTTGCAATAATGACTGTACTCACCATTTAATTCAAGGTTATGAATAAAGAATACCTAGGGCCCAGCAGGGCTAGGGAGGATGTCAAGAATGTTTAGGATGTGCGTGCGGCCGCCCAGTGGGAACCAGGAGCTGGCTAGCCAATTAAGGGCTATACGTGTTTGAAAAACGCTGGGGTCAGTGCTTAAAATGTGCATTTTGTTTCCGGTGCGGAGCGCCGCCACTTATTTTTGAGGACCCGCGCTTATTTTTCTGTCTCAAGCATTTACTGCGAGCAAAATACACATATGGGAAAGACGGAAGAACGGAAAAACGAAAACGCGTCACAAAGGAAGAAAGCAGAAAGCTGCAATAGTGAGCTGAAGGGGCAGGGATTGGCCTTAAATGGATGGAAGAGGCCCGAGATGGCTTCAGGTTTACGCTGCCTCGGTATTTCCTGTTAGCACATTTAATTGCAGCAGCTGCGCGTTTAAGAGGAGGGCTCTGGGCACCGGCACATTTTTATTTACAAAGTAAGTACTGGCTGGGGTACGCTAAAACATTCAAAAGAGAATGACTAACAGTGATCCTTCAACAGAATGAGTCAAAGGAACGTGCTGGGTGCTTGAAAAGTCTTACCGTAGGGTACTTAGTTGGGCGTACAGGTATAAAACGCGGACTCGAGGCTTCTCTCGTTCAGAGAAACTAGATTGTGACAGTAAAGGCGCGTAGGGTCTTGAAGTGTCCCGGGAATACCAAAGAAGGTTTTCATGAATGGGAACTTGGATAAACTTCAGATACAGTCAGACGGAGAGGAAAAGAAGCGGGATATTCCTTAAGGCACTTACTCTATACGGAGGATATACAATCTAGATACCCAACATGTATAATGGCGACTTCATTTAATGAATAACATACGTACAGTGTGGCATAACAGTTATGCATATATGTACAGGGGAGAACGTTGTAATTGATGCATATCATCTGGGTTAATGCACAATCAAGTGCTTCGGAGAAAAAAAAACTCTAGGGGTCCCTATTATGATCTCTGCGAGGGAACAAATAGGTACAATATGGCATGATTCAAAGTAACCGTATTTACATATATTTATAAGGGAGAACAAATGTAATTACTATACATCATCTGGACTAGCGCACAGTAGGGTGCTTTGGAGAGAAACCTATGGGGCTCACTAGTATGAGCTCTACGGGAGAACAGATTAGATGGTGACCATATTAAATTTTTCGTGAGTATTACAGCGATGATTAACAGAATCACAGAGTTTGATCCAGTGGCGTGAAGGAGCTGTGAGAGGTCACCACCTCTCAAGGGCGTGGTAGGATGACCAATCACCTGCCAAGAGAAATCGACCAAGGGGGCTTTTTCAACTTTGCATCTGATGCGACTTTTGTGTTTTATCATCTGTATCGTTTGCCCAATAGGGATTAAGCCACATGGGCAACGTATTGCATAAATGACATTGCTCGTGTGGCAACTGCTCAGTTGTTTCAAAGGACACATTTGGGTACCCACTCGAAAATCATTCATGTTGTATGTTAAAGGGCGCACAATGCAGTTCTGGCATTTGAAATGTCCTAGGACAAGGGGTACGCCCCAAGACGTATTGAGTGGGTGTCCATGTAACTGCTTGTACCAAATGATCCCATAAATTGCTGCCTCTTTTGTTGGAGAACAAAGGCGGTTCGATAAAGGGGGCATGGGTACGTAGACTATTCCAGTTTCTCTTTACCTTGCTTATTTCATTACTAGAGGGGCAAAATATGGAGATGAACGGTATGCATTTGTCAGGTATTCTGATTTTTAGTGTAAGTAATGCTGCTCTAGGGCAATACAATGTGTGTGATACCAAAAGGTGTGGGTAACCTCTGGAGGTTAATTTGTTGGCTAGGATGCCTGCCTCCCGGAAGTAGTACTTCTTCTATTTGCAGATCCTCCATATACAGAGGAAGTGTCCATAAGGTAAATCATCTCGAGACCAGTTGGGTGATTACCTGAATGGAGTAAAAGCGTGTTTCTCCCTGCAGGTTTTCTGTAGAGTGTGGTTCCTATTGTCTCATGTGTTGTTTGGACAGTGAGGTCAAGGAAAGATTGGTTGTTACCTTGTCCTTTGGTTGCTTTTTAAGATCTAGGGCTCCTTCCAGGTATTTACCAGCAGAACTTTTCCCTTGACTCTTAAATCACTCCTTCATACCAGGCTTAAAAAAAGTCACTTTCCCTCTAGCTGTATTCTCTTTAACAACAATTGATAATTTATGTGCACATTTTGTCCTGATGATGACCTGAACTAAAAAAGGTCGAAACGCCATAAACATCAATCAGCGGGTTTATGGCTTCTGACCAATAACATTATTCAAATTATTTTTCTGATCTCCATTTGCATGTTTCATGAGAGTCTAAATTAATGCTCCCTCGTTGTTTATTTTCA
Organism: Pleurodeles waltl; assembly: GCF_031143425.1. Taxonomy (NCBI): domain Eukaryota; kingdom Metazoa; phylum Chordata; class Amphibia; order Caudata; family Salamandridae; genus Pleurodeles; species Pleurodeles waltl. The sequence continues at coordinate 201,609,806 of NC_090438.1, read as the reverse complement.
TTTGTATTACGTGTTCTCACACGCGCTGTTCACAATTTTATCCACGAGCACTGTGTTTCCACCATATATTCACTGCACATTACCTAAATAATTGTTGATGCTGTCTACCTGTTTTTTCCTCGTTTATACCTTGAAAATGCAAACCACGGTATTAAATTGTTTGGTTTTTCCATGCCTTCTTAATAATTTAATTGTTTCTGAGTCTTTTGTTGTTATTATTACATGTTGAGACATTGTTGCATGGTACTTCAATTCGCCCAGGTCTCAAGTGTGTCAATGGTTTCCCCTGTTGTTTCCATTATTGAAGTAGGAACAAGGGCATGAAAGAATACTTGTTTTATTCCTCCTCTCACGAGTTGCACGTTCTGCTTGATCACATAGTATGATACGATTCATTACAGTTTGCCGTCAACCACACCACATACATTCGGAAGACTCTTATCTGATTATAAACCCTTAGGGGTGGGCTACCGCTGGGCAGGTATTGACACCAGTTCCAACTAGGAAGTTTTAGCCCTTATGGTTGGGAGATAGAGTTACTAAAGAAAAGCAGAGGGACACAATAGTAAACTATTTTGTGAAAATGAGAGCATGGCAACTTCTCCCTTAACAGAGTGGGAGGCTTTCAACGATGTGTTATGTTGCTCTTTTATACATACCACTGTGGAAGCTTGTGGCACCCTCAACTCAGAATCGAATAAGGTTCCCTGCTGACACTAAACAGGCGGCAGTGGCTGATCTTGTGCATACTACAGCATTCTGAAAGGCTCAGGAGGAACTTGCCACATTGCTGGAACGCATCTGATGCCTGGACTGAGCAATGTACAAGGCAAAGGAACATACCCTCTTTGTCTGATCAACCAATGAAGAGGAGGTAACGCACAGGTAAGTGTGTCTGTCTGCATGTGTTTGGTATTGTCTGTTTCCTTGATAAATAGGGTTGCTCGCTAGAAGCTGTGACCGGTGTCAAGGTCCATTAAATTTATATATGACTGTCCATCATATGGGACTCATCTCTGGAACACCTGTGTACATTCCTGGCATAGTGGTGGGCTTATTTCTCCTGGATATATTTTGGGCATTCTTGGTCTAGGTGTGCATCTGGCAGCCATCAATGATATATTGTGAGCATGGCCGACATAACTCTGGCTACTCCTGGCACAATTATGTCCATGACAGACGCAATGTGAGTATCTTGGCAATTACGGCAGCCAGCCTTCACCCACTGGTCCCTAGGTGGAATTGTGAGCATTATTGGAATACTAGAGGAATCCTTGGCATTATGGCGAGCACCCAAGTCATGTGGCTGTAGTGTCTGTACACATGAAGCAGATTCTGTCCATGCAAAGCATTTGTATGTGATGAAAATGACAAACTAATGTTTGGAGACGGTATCTACTTACAATTAAAACTAGTATTTTGAAAGCAAAATTGTTTTTTCAGATAGGAAATTTGTTAAATTTAGTCTGTTTGCACAAAATAGAATAGTATTTCATAGATAATTGTTTATTTTTCTGATATGGCGATGAAGAGACATGCTATAGAAGAGAAAATAGTTGCATTTCCAAAATGTATTTAAAACTGATAGCTGAATGTTAATTCAAGCTAAGTTGGGAAGGCTTTTTGCAGTGGCAATGCGCTTTGGGCCAAAGGGCAAGTTCTGTTTGGCTGTTTTTTTCATTAGCCATGCAGAGGAATTTAATATTGTTTGCGCTTTTCCTGACTCTTCTGCTGGTAACCCCGTCAGAAATGGTTGGGTAGTCACTGCTGTATTTTTAGCAGATGTGACACTATTGAACTGAGATAAAATTTGTTAGTAACGTGATGATTGTTTTTGAGCCAACGTAGCTCTTCTTATAGTAAAGCTTGGAGATCCCTGAAAAGCAAACACGTTTCTATTTTTCTTGGGTCAGTTTCATGTAATGTGCAATAAGTTTTTGTGTTTGGAATCAAGATTCTGCTTACAAAATCTATGCATCCATGTAGACAAAATTATGAAAACATCACGCCTTCCTATCATCAGTTAAAATGGTTTCTCTTTGATAACTGAATAGGGAGTACTTCGGTCAGCCCATGTCATGGAACTTTGAGCTTTGACAACATCTACATTTGATGCTACTGCCTATATTATACAACCCTTCAATATGCGATTCACTCTTTCTGCTAAGCCATTAGCCTGTGGATGACACAATGATGTCTGCCTGTGCTGAATTCAACAGTTCAAAAGAAGCCAATTACATTCCAATTATTGGCATCATCAACAAACTTCCACTCAGACAACAAACTTCCACTCATAGTTTTTAAAATAATAGTTACACAAATAAAAAGTCATCTCTGATCTAAATCTTGAGAACAGATGTGAAAACAATTAAGTCCTTAACTTATGCTGTGGCTTCACAGGAAAATTCACAGGAATGAGAGGGGCATTTTGAGACACTAAAGATTTGTCAGCTGATACACAAACGTCACAACCCTATACAAAAGCTTCTACATCTGCATCCATGATTGGCCACCAGAACATTTGCACTGTTCTTCTTGGTCAAAGTCCTACCAATATGTTCTTCAATGGAAAGACGCACTACATTACCAAATAACACACCAGGAGGCACCAGCTTGCTGTTACAACACAAAAAAACATCTTCTACAAATAACTCTTCTCTGATTTTCCAAAATTATTGTAAAGTAGATGACATGTTTTTTTTTCTTTAGGCCAGCCCAACTTAATGAAAAAATGATACATTTCTCAATTTGGTGCCATTTTTTTAAACCTTTCAGACATTCATCTTCGCTAATACACCCATGTGTGCACTCCCAAACTTCAACACTAGAAGGTATGCAGTCTTCCAGATCATCTTCCACAGTCTTTGTGAATGTCATCAATTGACAAACATGATAGACAGCACATGCATTCCTCTTATTTTGTATATGTTTTATATCAAGCTGATCTTAATTTATGTGAGCAGTGAGATGCCAAACATGTTGAGCAATTCATACTTTTTTCACCTGATAACATCTGTATGATTTTTTTGTGTTGGGTATTTTAAATCTGATACCCAATATAAATTGCTTATATTTTAAAACTGCCCATGTGCATGCTAACATTTCCTTTTCCATGATGGAATATTTTCATTCTGCAGGCTTTAAAGTCCTCAATGCAAAAGCTACAGTATTTTCAACACCCTAGTTGTGTTGTCAGAATGGCACCAATACTATACCCACTTGCGTCCACAACAATATTACAAACTAAATTGAGACTGAAACATTTTTAATGCCTTGGCTGTTCCTATGTCACTTTTTAACTCTTCAAATATTTTTTGTTTCTCAAACTTCCATTCATATTGAGCATGTCTTTTTAATAATTGCATGAAACATTCAGTCTTACTAGCAAACTTTTTAGGAACTTTGTGTAATACTCGCAAAGACCCACAAAAGATAATAGTTGATTGTTGCAAGTGGGAGCAGCAGCTTTAGTGACTGCCTCCATAAGATTCTTTTGGGGGCAAAATTCCATCACCCTTGATAAGGTGAACTAAGCACTCTATTTCCTTCTTCATAAAAGACCCCTTCTCTTTTTGTAAAGTTACTAGCTTCTCCATAAAATTAAACCATTTTTCCCCAAGTGGGATGTTATGTTCCTCATCATTGCTTCAAAAGGCTCTGGGCTTCATTACGAGTGTGGCGGTCTCTAGACCACCACATTACAACCTTGGCGGTCGTACTGCCAGGGAACCGCCATCTCAGTTCCTGGCGGTCTGGAGGTTGGTGGCGGTCCTCATGCAGGTCAGCACTGCACTTACGACCCCCTTTTCCGCCAGCGATTTCATGGTGGTAGCATTGCCATGAAAAGGCTGGCGGAAACTGGTGCAGGGGGGCCTAGGTGGGCCCCTGCACTGCCCATGCACTTGGCATGGGCAGTGCAGGGACCCCTCTTAACCAGCACCCTGCTAGGTACAGCATTGCTGCCGGCTCAATTATGACCAGGAAACAATGCTGTAGCCTGTTTCCTGCTATGCCAGCGGGCGGAAACTCAAATTTCCGCCTGCCGACCTAGCAGGCAACTCTTAATAACACCGGCGGGGAGGTCGCTGCATATAAGGAGGCCACCGTGATGGGATTTTGGTGGGCAGGCTTTCCTATTCGCCAAACTCATAATAGGGCCCTTAATGTCTGATGTCATGAAACAAATTGTACATTAATCTTTAAAATACGGAAGAGGTGGACGCCAACCCGAAGGCTGTCTTTTTAAACCAAAAGGCACCATCAAGAGTTACAAAATGCACGTAGAGCTGCAACACATTGGTCAATAGATTTATACTCGATTACAAAATTATGTACTAAACATAACATTGCCTCCTCATGGACCTCGTCAAGATCATATTCAGGAAGATGATCAAAAATGTTCTATCCCTCGCTACCCAGGCAGTAATATAAAATGGCAGATTTTCTTTGAGTATTGGACTTTTCCACATCAACTGCAGTAATGTAACTGCTAAACGTTCCATACCTGTTTTTGCACTTCTTCATAGGCTCAGCAATTGTGTCCAAAACCATGAGAGATGCATTTTTTCTTAATTTTTATTTTTTTGTAACTAAAATTAGCTTTTCACGTATATATGTGCCTCTTGGTACAGCATACAATGTTCTAAACAAGTAGTTAATCAAGAGAAACTGTAATCCTACAATCAAATAGGTTTGCATATTCCCAACCGAATACAACCACAACATAAGTCTTTAATAAATTGCTCTATTTATTAAAATGCATGCATCTGCATCGCAGATCAGATATATTTGGACACCATCCTAAGTTCCAAAAGTTATTTTTTTTATTCTTGAATTATATTTGATACTATTTTTGAGGTTGAGCCTAGACAGCACACAATGCCTGATGCTGCCTGCTGCTTACCATAGGTTGAAGGCAGTGTTGCTCTTATTTGCTGCCTCCTAACTGGTTTGGCAGCCGATATGTCACTTCCTGTTCTTAGCTGAAGAGCACCGGACAGTTTAATTAGGCATGGATTGTTTTTCTGTTGTTTGGACTGACTATTTTTCAAAAGTTTCCTGCCTCTCATGTATGTCAGTAAGCACTTGTGTTCAAATGCTTTCGTTTTCTGCAGTTGCTCTTCACTTGTTCTTTACTTTACATAATCAGTAAGAATATGTAGTTGTGTTGTGTGTGTGTGTTTTTATAATTTTTTTTTACTTTCTATAGCATGAAATCGACCTACGTATTGAATCCTCAACAGCAATTCTCCCTGCACAGCGGGAGAGCTGATACTACAATATTCACTGCACTCAGGAAACTCACCCATAATGCTTTAGGTTTTTGCCCTTAATTCAGTCGGTGGTGGTCGTAGGACAATGGGACCAGAACCAAAACATTCAGAATTATGTGTGTTTTCTGTCCAAACAGTCTTCTGGGTTACACTAGGTTACAGGGTGCCGTCTGCTTGGGTATTAATTGTAACACTCCTATTAAGCGAATGAGGAAACTGCCTGATAACAGCATAATTTGTTCTCCTTCTATACGTACTCTGTTTTCTAGCACCGATGACGATCTATCAAAGGTGTTTTGATTTTCTCTTAGTACACCACTGCCGTTTCTGTACATTAAACATGTCCACCACTTGCATGCTCTGCCTGCGCCCAACTTCTAGCAAATGGATGTCTGACGTGTTCAGTCTCTACTCTTAACATGGACGCAGATAGGTCACAGAAATTCACATTAACGAATTCCATGTCCCGGTTATGTTTTGTAGATGTGTGTGTTGTGAAACTTTGTAGCATACTTAGGGTATCCATTTATTTTTGAGGGTTCCGAACGCTGTGCGAAACCAGGTAAGTGCTATCTGTGAGAGTGATTAGTGTGGTGTGTGAAAGGCGCTGTACCATTGGCAGCAGTTGTTACCCACATGCATTTAGACACAATTCATCACATCGTTCACTGATGGTCCAAAGCCTGTTGCCGCTCATCGTCATTAGCATCCTACTCACCATCGAGCAGCCTCAGCCAGAGAATCATCCTCTGACTTCTCCCTACCTGTCATCCCCTTCCCGATTGTTGGAAATGGCCTTTCTGCAGGGTCACCCCAAAACTTTTTACCTTCCTCCTCCTATTTTTCTGACCTCATTTTTGCTGGCTTTAGGACTCTGCACACTTTACCACTGCTAATCAGTGCTAAAGTGCATATGCTCTCTCCTTAAAACATGGTGACATTGGCTCATACCCAATTGGCCTATTTAATTCACTTATAAGTCCCTAGTCAAGTGCACTACATGTGCCCAGGGCCTGTACATTAAACGCTACTAGTGGGCTGCAGCACTGGTTCTGCCACCCACATAAGTAGCCCTCTAACCATGTCTCAGGCCTGCCTCTGCAGTTCCTGTGTGTGTAGTATCACTGCCACTCCGACATGGCATTTAAAAGTACTTACCAAGCCATAAACTCCCCTTTTTCTACATATAAGTCACCCCTAAGGTAGGCCATAGGTATCCCATAGGGCAGGGTGCTATGTAGGTAAAAGGCAGGATATGAACATGTATGTACTCTATGTCCTGGTAGTGTAAAACTCCTAAATTCGTTTTACACTGCTGTGAGGCCTGCTCTTTTCTTAGGTTAGCATTAGGGCTACCCTCATATACTATTTGAGAGGTAGATCCTGATCTGAAAGGAGTAGCCAGGGCATATTTAGTCTTGGCAGAATGGTGATACAAAATCCTGCTTAATGGTGAAGTTGGATTTTCTATTACTATTTTAGAAATGCAACTTTTAGAAAGTGAGCATTTCTCTACACTTAAATCCTTCTGTGCCTTCTATTCCACGTCTGGCTAAGTTTAGCTGACAGCTCCATTGTGCATTCACTCAGACAACCCAAAACACAGAATGGTCAGTCACACTTGCATACATCTGCATATTGAATGGGTCTTCCTGGGCTGAGAGGGAGGAGTGCTTGACACTTACATGTCAAAGGACAGTAGCCTGCCCTCACACAAAGGACTGCCACACCCCCTACTGGTACCCTGGCAGACAGGATAGAACTGAAAGGGGACCTTGTGCACTTCTAAGCCACTCTTTGAAGTCTCCCCCACTTCAAAGGCACATTTGGGTATTTAAGCAGGGTGTCTGACCCTACCAACTCATACACTTCTGAGGTAGACACGTTTACTTCACAGACACTTCCTGGAGAAAAAACCCTGAACAAGAACATGCACCCTGGCAAGAAGAACTGCCTGGCTGCCTAAAGGTCTCACCTGACTACTTTCTGAGAAGGACTGCTGCCTTGCTGCTCTCTGGCTGTGCTGAGAAGTGCTCACCAAGGGCTTGGAAAGAGCTTGCCTCCTGTTCCCTGAAGTCTCAGGACCAAAAAGACTTAATTCCTGCAAGACGAACTACCTGTGCGGCGAAAATCGACGCACAGCCTGCCAGAAACGACGCACAGCCTGCATCGCGGTGAGAAAATCACCACACACTTAACTGGAATGACGCAGCCCAACTTCACAAGGAGAAGAATGACGCAGCGCCAGCGTAGCGCACGGAAATTCGACACACGGCCCACTGGATCAACGCAAAGACGAACCGGAACTATGCAGGCCGACTTCCTGAGAGGAATCGACGCAGTGCCTGTCGTGAGGTAGAAATTTCCACGCAACGCCCCCCAGATCGACACAGCCCCTGTGACTTCGTCCTGTCATCCCCGGGGCGTCTGAAAACCCCGCAACCTGAAGAGTTTGCTGCAAAATCGAACGTGGCACCAAATGTAGCATTAAAAAGCACCCCTCACCTGGAAATACAGGGTTTGCAGGTGCCTTTGTCATCAAAATTAACCCCTAAATAGGGGAATTCCTGAACCTTGCTAATTACTTGCTCATTTATCTGCAGCTCCCCCACCCTGTTGAGTGGTTTCCCAAAGACCATAAAATGTGATTTCTTGCACTTTATCTCTAGATCTAAGGCTGACGTAAAAGATTCATAGGCTCTAACTGCCTCTCAAAGGCCATTCATAGTACGGACCATGAGCACCGCATCATCCGCATAAATCAATACCGGGACATTATTACCATTAAGTTTGGGAGCATCCTTACATCGTTCCAATAAAAAATCAAACAATCCATTAGTATACAAAAGAAAGAGGGTAGGGGGCCAGGACACATCCCTGGCGCACACCCCTGCTAAGTTCAAAAGCATCCGAGCATTCCCCATTTGTCCCAACCCTCACATTTGCATTAGTTCCTAAGTGGAGGTACCGAAGCAACTCCACAATTTGGGGATCCATACCCAACCGGATTAACCTGTCCCACAGCTCAGTCCGATTTACCTTATCGAAAGGCCCAGCTAAGATCCATGAATGCAAGATATAGGGTACCTTTCCTGGATTGTGTATATTTCCCAATCACCATCAACAGGTTTAGACACTGTTCCTGGGTACCAAGCCCTTCCCTAAAGCCATACTGTACCCAGCTCAAACTTTCATTTTCAGCCATCCAAGCCTCAATGCGCCTTAAAATAACCCAGGGCAAACTTTTGGCCGAAGAATCAAGGAGGGAAATAGGGCGATATGATTTGGGATTATTTCGGTCCCCCTTTCTGAACACAGGAATAATACAAGCCGATCTCCAGGTGGCAGGGATTCCCACACTAACTGCTGCATAAAGGACACTTAACAGGATGGGCGTCCACAGCTGGGGACAAGATTTTTAAAGATCCATAGGAATTGAGTCCGGGCCCGGAGCTTTATTGCTAGCACTGTCATGAAGCGCCTCCCTTACCTCGTGGAATGTGAACCTGATAGCTAAATTGGGGAAATCATTAAGCTGTTTACCCCAATTATTTCCTAAAGAACTCCCCTGAAAGATTCTACAAAAATGATTCATCCAAACCTCATTGGCAATGTTACAGCCCAGGTCCTTAGATGTTTCTGATTCAAAGAGACCCCTGTTTACAACCTTCCAAAACAGGCCAGGGTTCTTGTGCTCTACTGTACGTTCCAATTTCTCCTAGGCTAGCTCCTTGAGCCTTACCTTTCTTGCCCTCAGGACACTTTTATACTGAGCCCTCACATCTCTAACACGGTCCTTATCTCTGGGGTGCTCATTTAAGGCCTTCCTCAGAGTTTTCTTAGCCTCATAGCAGGACTTACTAAACCATCCACCCTTATGCTTACGGGGAGACTGAGCAGCTAGAATCAAGCAATTTTTAAAAGCTTCATTCACTCTGAGCATTGCATCTATAACTTCCCCTGGACTGGAAGTCTCTGCCAGAAGTATACCTGTAATCAAATTTAGGTTATCACCCACCACCCTTACTACTACTTGCTGGATATTGGCCTGTCTCCAACCAACTCTCCTGCCCTGGTCTTTTATCCTCACCGAAGCTCGCCCTCCCCGTCTTGGTTTAATAGAGCCTCTGGAAAATTGAAGAGGACCGTGAAGGGGTTATGATCACTAAGATGCTCCTCTACCACCTCTCCACCTATAAAAACATTTTTTAAAGGTGGGGACACAAAAATATAATCGACTGTTGTACCAGCCCCTCTGCTTACAAAGGTTGGGAACTGATATGTACCCACCACTTCAAAATCACAAATATTCAAAAGACCCATATTCCGTAGGCCCTTTATGAAATCCCTGCCCCTGGGATCCTGTACACCCTCGACTGAATAAACCTCGCGATCAAACTCAAAAGGATGTACCACCGTGCTATGCCGTCCTATCTTGGCATTAAAATCTCCTGACACAACAGCACAGAATTCCATCCCCACCTCCTCCATTCTGCACTTCAGTATCTGGAGAACTGAGAGAAAAAGACCCTAATTTGGCACCCCAAGTCCCAAACAGTGTTATAGAAATTTACCAAGAGAACATTACATTTATTAGGAAAAACTACCCAGACAATCAGTATACCCTGATGGTTACAATTAATTTGATGCGCTCTCGCTGTTTTAGAGAATCGTATTAGGGTAACCAAACCACCTTTGGGGCGTCCTCCATGTGGCCGAGCGGCCGGGACTGCAAACCTATGATATCCATCCCAGGCTGCCTGCCCATCCGACCAGGTTTCCTGAAGCAAAATAAAATCATACTGAGCCAAAAACCTTGTCCATTCCTGGTCTAATAACTTTGTGTCATATCCTGCAACGTCCCATGAAATAAGACAGCACTTTGTGGTCTTCCCACCCTGGACCTCCCTAGTCATAACAGCATTGGGGGGTACTGCCAAGCTCTCTATATGTCTCCTTGCATAATGTCAATCCACCACCTCCAAGTCAGGAGTGCTAATAATATCCTTACTCCAACTAGTTAGCTGTGGAACACTCTGGCCTTGATGGGGATTCCTACGATTCCTAAGTGGAGACTCGGCACACTGTAGAGTATTATTATAAAAGTAACCCAAAGGGACCATACCAATATTTCCCTCTCTCTGGGAAGCCATACTTTGTGTTGAGAGGAGCAGTTGGGCCAGACCGGGATATCTACAATTTATAACGATACAATCCCCGTTTCCCACTTTTTCTTGGGGCCGAACCCAATCAATTCTTCTAACAAACAAGATATCCCTAAGGTCCTTACATGCAAAATCACCGTTTTTACTCAGCCAATGGCCAGTCTTATTTTCTAATTGGTCTGTAGATGCGCTGGAGCCTGGAACAAGAGCAGGAACGTCTATCAACACCACCACATAGGGGTTACAAGCCGGAGGGAGCTCCAAACAAACAAAGGGGGAACTTTTCTTCATCAAATGCAGATTTTGTATTCTGCCACTATGTTGAGACTCCCTCCCATTCTCCATAGGCCCACTGTCAGGTTGCCTACTGTAGGAAAGTACCATCTTGCCTGGCATGTTACCCCCATTTTTACATGTATGTCAGTTTGTTTTTGTCTATCTCACTGGGATCCTGCTAGCCAGGACCCCAGTGCTCATAGTTTGTGGCCTGAATGTGTGTACCTGTGTAGTGACTAACTGTGTCATTGAGGCTCTGCTAATCAGAACCTCGGTGCTTATGCTCTCTCTTCCTTTAAAATTGTCACTATAGGCTAGTGATCATTTTCACCAATTCTAATTGGCACACTGGAACACCCTTACAATTCCATTGTATATGGTACCTAGGTACCCAGGGTATTGGGGTTTCAGGAGATCCCTATGGGCTGCAGCATTGCTTTTGCCACCCATAAGGAGCGCAGACAAATCTTACACAGGACTGCTACTGCAGCCTGAGTGAAATAACGCACACGTTATTTCACAGCCATTTTACACTGCACTTAAGTAACTTATAAGTCACCTATATGTCTAACCCTCACTTAATGAAGGTTAGGTGCAAAGTTACTAAGTGTGAGGACACCCTTGCACTAGGAAAGGTGCCCCACATAGTTCAGGGGAATTTCCTCAGACTTTGTGAGTGAGGGGACACCATTACACGTGTGCACTACATATAGGTCAATACCTATATGTAGCTTCACAATGGTAACTCTGAATATGGCCATGTAACATGTCTAAGATCATGGAATTGTCCCCCCCAAGCCAAATCTGGAATTAGGGTGCCAATCCCATGCTTTCCCGGGGCTCCACTATGGACCCGGGTACTGCCAAACCAGCTCTCTGGGGTTTTCTCTGCAGCTACCGCTGCTGCCAACCCACAGACAGGGTTCTGCCCTCCTGGGGTCTGGGCAGCCCAGTCCCAGAAAGGCAGAACAAAGAATTTCCTCTGAGGGAGGGTGTTACACCCTCTCCCTTTGGAAAAAGGTGTTAAGGGCTGGGGAGGAGTAGCCTCCCCCAGCCTCTGGAAATGCTTTGAAGGGCGCAGATGGTGCCCTCCTTGCATAAGCCAGTCTACACCGGTTCAGGGATCCCCGAGCCCTGATCTGGTGCAAAACTGGACAAAGGAAAGGGGAGTGCCAACTCCCCTGTCCATCACCACCTCAGGGGTGGTGCCCAGAGCTCCTCCAGTGTGTCTCAGACCTCTGCCATCTTGAATCCAGAGATGTGAGGGCACAGTGGAGGCCTCTGAGTGGCCAGTGCCAGCAGGTGACATCAGAGACCCCTCCTGATAGGTGCTTACCTCACTAGGTGGCCAATCCTCCTCTGAGGGCTATTTAGGGTCTCTCCTGTGGGCTTTTCCTCAGATAACGACTTGCAAGAATTCACCAGAGTTCCTCTGCACCTCTCTCTTCGACTTCTGCCAAGGATTGACTGCTGACTGCTCCAGGACACCTGCAAAACTGCAACAAAGTAGCAAGAAGACTACCATCAACATTGTAGCACCTAATCCTGCCGGCTTTCTTGACTGTTTCCTGGTGGTGCATGCTTTGCGGGCTGCCTGCCTTCATCCTGCACTGGAAGCCATGAAGAAATCTCCTGTGGGTCGACTGAATCTTCCCCCTGCTCCAGCAGGCACCAAATTTCAGCATCACTGGTACTTTGGGACCCCTCTCATCCTGACGAGCGTGGCCCCTGGAACACAGATGGAGGACCCAAGTGACCCAGACTGTCCAGTAGTCCAACTGTCCAAATTTGGAGGAGGTAAGTTCTTGCCTCCCCTCTCCAGACAGTAATCCTGTGCACCGCGTGAACTGCAGCTGCTAGGGCTTCTGTGCACTTTTGCAAGGAATCCTTCCTGCACAGCCTAGCCCAGGTCCCCATCACTCTGTCCTGCATTGCTCAACTCGCTGAGTTGACCTCCGGCTTCGTGGGACCCTCTTTTGTAGTGTTGAGACGACCGCTTTGCTCAGTTTTCTTTAACCCGTGTTCAAGTACTTCTGCCTTCTTGTGCGTGGGCTCTCTGTGTTGCTGAGGGCCCCCTCTGTCTCCTCTCCCAAGTGTCAACATCCTGGTCCTTCCTGGGCTTGGGCAGCACCCTTTTTCCTCAACCGCGACCTTTGCAGCTAGCAAGGCTTGTTTGCGGTCTCTCTCCAAAGAAATGACTCTGCATCCTCCAGCACTCAGTGGGACATCTTCTGCACGAATGAGAAGTTCCTAGCACCTTTCGTTCTTGCAGAATCTTCAGCTTCTTCCATCCGGAGGCAGCCATTTTGCACCTTCATCCGGGGTTTAGTGGGCTCCTGCCCCGGGGGCTTTCACGACTCTTGGACTTGGTCCCCTTCCTTTGCAGGTCCTCAGGTCCAGGAATCCGTCTTCAGTGCTTTGCAGTCTCCTCTATCACGAGTTTAGTGTGTTTCTGGGGAAGTAGTAGCACTTTTCTCCTAGTTTTCAGGGTCTTGGGGTGGGGTATCTTGGACACCCTTAGTGTTTTCTTACACTCCCAGCGACCCTCTACACACTACACTAGCCTAGGGGTCCATTCGTGGTTTGCATTCCACTTTCAGAATATATGGTTTGTGTTGGCCCTAGGCATTTTGCATCCTATTGTATTCTACAGTGTTTGCACTACTTTCTGATTGTTTTACTTACCTGATTTTTGTTTGTGTGTATATTTTGTGTATTTTACTTACCTCCTAAGGGAGTATATCCTCTGAGATATTTTTGGCACATTGTCACTAAAATAAAGTACCTTTCTTTTTAGTAACTCTGAGTATTGTGTTTCTATTGATTTAGTACCTATATAAGTGGTATAGTAGGAACTTTGCATGTCTCCTAGTTCAGCCTAAGCTGCTCTGCTATAGCTACCTCTATCAGCCTAAGCTGCTCGAACACTAATAATCACCTAATAAGGGATAACTGGACCTGGCACAAGGTGTAAGTACCACCAGGTACCCACTATAAGCCAAGCCAGCCTCCTACACTTACCACCTCTTAGCCTGTTTTCTCCCCTAGAGCCTGTCGACAGGTCGTCTGGTGCAGCCGGAACAGTCTCCCCACAGAAACCCTGAGCCCCTGGATTTGCAAAGTTAGCAGGCTGCCGTGTGGCTCTCTCCAATGCCCTGGGAGCACCCTCACGTAGGAACGCCCCCTCGCACAGTTGGTTTTGACAACTAGGGTCCGCCCTCATCTGTGACTGTGCTGAGCCTCTCCTGCTCACACAGCCAGGAGACTGCTTTTTCAAGTACCAGCAGTTTCGCCAAAACCAGGGCCAAACTAGCCTCAATCATCTCCTTGAACTTCATCAGTAGGTTATTCACACCACAACCCGGGGGCTGGCTGAAGTCAGTGCCATCCATCAGGCACACAGAATTTGCAGACAGAGACGGTTTCGGTTTAATCCCGGCTTTCTTCAATGCCTTTTTTTTTTCAGGGGCGGCTACAGCTATCCAGGGGGCAAACTGGGGGAGTGACCATCAAGAGCCTCTTACTTTTCCTCGAAGGCCCAGACCCACCATAAGCCCCTGTTTCTGCAGGTAGGGGGATTTCAGAAACAGCACCTTGCTCTCTCCCAGAAGAAACCACCTCATCTTCCAAAACCCCCAGAGCCTCACTTGCTATAGAAGCTTGGCGCCAGTCACCCATTTCCAGAGATAGACTCCTCTCCGCCAGGTCAAGCTCCTTGGTCACTACCCCAACAGCTCTGGCGAGGAAGGGGTCCAGGGTTGTATTTGAGCTTCCCTGCCCTCCAACACCACTTTGGACCCCAGTTTGTAGGCCCCTTCTCCTGCCCATCCTCACAATGTACAGGGGATAACTTTTTTAAGGGACAGTAGGTCAACTACAGTCAATAGTAGAAGTTGAGATAGTGGATTCTAGCTAGGGAGGGAGCCAAAATGCACTAAAGCATGGCACGAATGCCTTTAAATGCCAAAACTATGTTCTCACACTCACCCTCCGTGCAGGAATTAAGAGGGGTGGCCCAGCCTCTATCGGTCGATAACAGGTAAGTGCGGCGTTGTTTAGACCAGCGCTTAATAGCGCTTACCGGAGTTGGCTCCGCCCCCTCCCTCCTCTTCACCTGGGACTCGGAGTCCCTTGGCCAAAGCTGCGTGTATGAATGTATGTGTATATATATATATATATATATATATATATAAATATATGTGTATTTCTAGAAAATTCTATATTCAGAATGTATGTTTATTTAGGGATGTGTATATATATGTAAATTTTTGTATTAAGTTTGCACTTGTTGTGCTTGTGATGTTGGTGTTCACCTGTTCGCCTCGAAGGCACGGTAAAAGTAAAAAAAAAGTGGGTGAAACTGACATCAGTATGCCGGCAAGGACTTCTTATGGCTTCAATGACGTCAGACAGCGTTGCATTTGGAGCCGTACCATTATGATATCCTCGTTGACATGGAGAGCTAGAAAGAAAAGATTTCCATTGAATGCTGGCGCATTTGGAGTATTCAAAAGGTGAAGAATCCACAGGTAGATATTGCATCCATCCGAAAAATCATTACCGGACATAAGTAACTTGTTCATTATGTACTATTTGGTAAACTGTCAGCGTTTCCTACTAATAAAAAGGGACAACTGCATAGATTGTGGCCATGTGGGTCCAAAATGACAAGGGCCATAGGCAAATAAAGAAAAGCTACAAAAGATAAGATTCAAAGTCAAAATCATGAATGTTTATTTAAGAATCATTATAGAAAACAAAACGATTAGTCAGGCAATTGAATAATTAATAAAATGTTCTAAGTATAGCGTTGAAGAGCCAATTGTCATAGGACTGCTCAGTAACAACAACAGGAAAGCTCTGTAAATATCTAAGTACAACATCAACAAAAGAACTGATATGAAGTCTGCCTCTGATGAGCGCAAACCAAACTCTGGTACACATCATTAAAAGCATGTTATAATTTTACAGGGAATCATGCCCTATGTATGGTGTGAAGTGGTAACATGGGCTGTACTAATAAATTACATTTGCAGAAACCAATAAACATTGTAGAAATTGTATAACATATAACAGGCTCACTCAGGGAAACCCGCCTCAAATGTATAATCTAACATCCTTTCACCAACAAACAAGAAAATGACACCTCAGCTTTGCATGTACTAAATGCGATGGACTCTTCGGAATCATTCACAGGAACAGGACAAGTCCTTGACTTGTTACTGAGGTAGGTGCATCCGAAAATTAATCTTTATTAATAAATCTGCTATATCTCTGTATACAGAAATACCTCAGCTATTTACAGCGCCACTGGTTACAGAGCAGAAATGCTGTACTAATTAGCTTGTGGCCAAAAAACAAGCAGAGGAGCCTGCTAACTAGAACAGCATCCTTGGCTATTTAACTGGCGGTCGGGTTAAAGAGAACTTTCAACTTTGTCAATTTGCCCGGCTGTCATTCACTTAATAATACTAAATCAAGTACAGAGGTACATTTCTTTGTACTTGCCCGCCTACCGACCAAACAGTTGCAATATCTTACATTCAGGCCTTGCGTTGCTGATTTGCAAAGAAACACTCCTATTTGTGCGGTAACGTCCTAGATAGCCGCCACCAAAGTGCTTCAAACGTGGTGATTTCTTGAATATTAGGAACTCTTTCTGAAATAAAAACGAACCTACCAATGTTTTATTTTTTTCTCGTTATAAAACATTAGTCTCAGTGGCTGAGTTTTCTCAAACTAAAGTTGAAAAGCTTCCAACACAACTGATACACGCTGTCCGCCGTCAAAAATTCTAGCGTGAGTGGAGGCATAAAGTCGAGGAGACATGGGCATGGAAAAGGGACTCGATTATCAAGTACTCATGCGCGTCTTACCGCTGTTCGAAAGCAATGCTCACCATTTTCGAGAGCGGTATTTCGCTTTCGAAACTAGAATGCAAACTTAAATTGACAAATAATTCTACACTTCTGTAGCTGATATCAACTATACTCCCATTACTGTGTGGAAGAGATTAAATAATGTGAACTTTACAGGTACCTCGATCCTTCTACTTGTTTGTTACATTTTGGCGAAAGGTATTTTCAAGCAACTTTGCAAATGACAATAAACTGTGTTTTACTGTAACGTTTTAGAGGGTTTCATTATTTATATCACCAATAAGTTTAGAGCTGCCCGTACCAAGAAGCCGTTTTGGTGACGTCTTTATTTCCTGTACGTTGTTATGGTAGTCCTTCTTCCATGTCGGCAAAGGCTACGGGTCCTGCAGGAGCAGGGAAGTGACAGCGGCTCGGATTCCCAAGCTTGCGCTTCCTGTGCGCTAACTCCGCCAGATAACAGCTTGCAGGAAGCCGAGCGCATCCTGCGGAAGCCATGGACAAACTGCCGCCCTATGAGCCCAGTTCACTGTCTGCAGCATCAGTAACCTCAGCCAGGAAACCCCCCAGACCTGCCGCGCCACCAGCTTTGGCGGTGGCAGCAGCAACAGTGAACCGTCAGCCAAACATCAGTGTCCGCCAGCCCAGCTTGGAGACCTTGGACAGGTAACTGGGGCAAGGCAAGGTGTCCCTTCTTTTCTCAGGGGTGATACCTGAGTGACAACGTAAAAAGGGCATCTTGTTCATCCAGTGGGTGAGTCCAAATGAGCAAGCAGTGGAGTGGATTTGGAAAGAGACGAGCAACCTGGGAGCACTATAGCGAGAGAAGCAACTGAGGGTTGTGCGAAAAGGGCTAACAAAAATCAGGGTGACCTAGAGAGGGCATCCGGGAGCACTGCAAAAAGAGTGGTACCCAAATAGCGGTGGGAAGACAGCGGCGACCTGGTGAAACTAAAAAGAGAGGATGCTGCGGCATACACTGCGACATAATAGAAAAGGAAAATGGGTGATTTAAAGAGAATTGTTGGGAGAATATATTTCCCTCATTCTCTTCTGCGGCAGCAGCAGAGGCAGTTACGGGCGGGAGTGGGGGGGGGGGGGGAAGCAGCCAAAATTAAGTCGTTTTTGAGGTTATAAAAACGTGACTTCCGTTTAAATCTGATCTATTGGTATGTATGCTACGGGGTACTACAAATCGAGAACTTGTACATCTAATCAGTCCAATAATGCCGTATTACGCTGTAGTGTAATGTATTGACTGGACCACAAGGCACGTTGGTAATTGCGCAGCGAGGCTCTTCATATTTGTGCCATGAAGATTGTAGTCTGGATACTCTGTTTACCCTCGAGGCTACAAAAATCTATAAATGTAAATAAAGGGACACTGTAAACTGACATACAATCAGATTGAAAGCTAAGTGTGGTACTTCGTAGTAGGTGCATCTTTGACCATTGCAAATGTCGTTGAAAACCAGACTACACTGAATAGGGGGCACTTCTCCCATAGCAACGATCCAGGGTTAGTAAGTAAGCAGTGAGTCACAGCGAAAGTGGGTAAATAGAAAGTGCTGCACGTATAGCTGCTGCCAGGGCGCACTGGTGACGGTGGCAACTCTAGGAATTACAGAGAGAATGGCTACCAGTGGATACTACCAATAGAGGTGGCAGCCAGATAGACTGCATAGACTAGTGGCAGCGGGGTACAGGGGGCAACGACGTAATATGACATACTGGCAGTGAAAACCGAGTGAGGTCTTGCAGACATCTATTCAGAGAGATTTTTCAAAGTTCTTTTTTGTCAAGTGCTAGCACTAAAGGTGGCTCCACGAGAAGAAAAAAATGTTACTGCACAGCTCTAGCTCATAAAGCCCTGTGTTAGGTTTGCTGAACGAGCAATTTAATAGTCTATGCAGAACTGCAGTTTGACTTGGGGGACCGTTTAAAAAGTATGTGATGCCAGTTAAAGCGATTCCTAGCACTTATGCGGACGTTTGTTGCTGAGGTAGGAACACACTGTCCTCAATGCTATATAGGGCCATATGTACGAACACATTTTCCCATAGACACAGTATGGGTAAAACCCTTTGCTACATCTGGCCCATAGTGCTGCAGAGGTCCTGTAGTATTGGCACAAAAGATTAGCCTAATTAAAAGAATAATTAATAATATGTTCATCAAATAAAAGTGCACCGCCCCACAGACACACGGAACAGAAGGTTTTTCAATAGTGGCATTACTACAGTGGCCCTCACATTTAAGAGATTATTTAATATATTCGTGTATACAGCGAATTGTCGCCCCAACTCATGCAATCATTTGTCATGCTACAAGAACAAAAGACAATTTAGGGCTCTACATGAAACCAAGTCCAACTTCAGACCATTCTGTGGCTTGTTCTTCGTTGCAAAAGTATTGGAAAGCATGGCAGCCAAACATATATCCTCAGACCTAAAGTTCAAACTCCCCGATATACCATGGTACTGCAAGCACTGCGGGATAGAACTGGATTAATAAATATAAGCATTTTCCCTATGTTTGGAGTGCGGTGAATTCAGTGAGAAGCACTTATTGTGGTCGATGTTACAGCCAGAGAAGCAACAACAGGTATTTCAGCAATGGATCGAGTCAGTCTGTGTAGAAAAACACCCAGTTGTTGCAGACTTCAGTGGCAAAGGCATTTTTACCCTCTGCTATTAAAAGGCTACACTTTATTTGTAAATCTTTAAGAATTGATTTTAACTTTCATAAATTCTCCCTATGTAATTAGAAGTGGCCTTTTTTTGCCTGATGCATTCTGGGTTGTAACTTCGCTAGAAAACCTACCACAGTCTGCTCAGCCATTTGTTGACATTTGCTCCATGCTTTTTCAACAGCTTTGCCCTTTCACTTAATTAGGTGGACATCATTGGTGAACTAGGATGTGGTGAATTCCTCTCGGACTCTATCCTTATCGCTATACCTATTTTGAATATAATACAGTAGTTAATGAAAGGAGCTCTGTTATGGTTGTGTCAGAGAGGACAAATAAGCTGTTGAGTATGGCTGGAGCAGGTCGTGGATTTTGGAAGTGTTTAAATGGTGGATTATGCGTTGAGGTGAGTGCTCATAAAGGATTTTTGAGGAAGAAGGGCACAGGTGGTATCTTGCTTGTCACTGGAGTCTTAAGTGGTTATGGGAGACCTCTAGCGAGAGCAGTGTAATGAGTGTGGTTTTGGGGCTGGAGGGATATTTCAGGAATTGGGATATCGTATGAGACTGTGTGGGGGAGAGAGGCAATCAGGCTCAATTTGACTATGTAAGAGGACATAGGCAAGAAGATAGCAACTTTGGAGATATTGGCTTGGGAATCACCATGGGTAAGAATTTTTGTTCATTTTGCGGATTTCCTTTAACCTTACTGTACTGAACTATTGAGCAAATGCTGCTAGGTTATCACCATGCATTTGAATTGTATTCTATAGCACTTTTTATTAGCATTTTAACAACAAACACAGAGCCCCAGTTTATGGTGAAGACTCATAAAGGTTAAACAGAAAACCAAAGCTGTCCCCAAGTACCACTGCTTTATCGAAAATCCACACTCCTACTATTTATCAAAATCATTCACTCCACCAAACCTATCCTAGAGGGATACCACAAACAACATATCACAAGGGTTTTAGAAAAATCTATATTATTTACTATACTAAATTGCACAATCCACTCCAGGTACAAAATGTTGTTCATAAAATATCACATAGTAAAAACATTAACAAGAACATTGCAGATGGTGGCTCAACAATATTGTCCATATGACAATATTATTGAGGCACCTTCTGCAATGCACTGGCTTTAAGATGTGTAAATGAATACATAGACTCCCAGTGATGTTTTAAGTAGAGGTGTCTGGAAACAGTGACAGAGTGTGTTGTCTCTATATATTGCCCTTGAAAATATTGTTGTCTTGTCTTGGTTCTTTTTGTTATCATGTATTTGAGGAATGTTGTTTTTAATGTTTTGAATATGTGATGGTCCTGTGGATGGAGGACTTATGCTCAGTATAGTTTAAGCTAAATATATGATGTTTGGTGCTCATTCCTGATCAAAAGCATGCTTGTCTGAACATTGTTAATTTATTTTTATTGGCCCGCATATCAAGATGATAATCTAATAGCTTTTCAGAGACTTTAAAAATGGCATCTAATGAAGAAATGATCTCATGAGAAGTTAGATTTTTCTAATTCCCTTGTTTACATATTGGTTTTAATATTGAGTCAAATCCTTGTTCTTGTAGCTCACCCTTTTCAATTATATGCATAAATAAATAACTTATAAAGGGTTTGGGCCCATAGATGTGGGTTTAGTTTAAGGTTCAGTTTTGATAAATCATCAGGCCCGGCGGCTCAATTATTGCTAATGCCCTTAATTATACCACCAGTTTGCGAAGAAGCTATTTTATCTGTCCACCATTTATTTCGTTCAGTCTGCATTTCTTTGCTCATTATGAGTGTATGAAGCACCCGCTGCTCTGCAGCAATACATAGGCAAACTTCAACATGCTTCTGCCAACTCCATCTGAGACAAGCCTCCAGAAGTGCTCAGGATCGTTTGCTTTTATAGTAGTATCCGTCCTTGCCCATGCTTTGAGCCTCACTTCTTTTTTCCTTCTATTCAAATATTGTTTATTTTTTTTATATTGACCAGCATTTTAATAGGCTGCTTCTTCCAGTTGGTGTTTTTCTAGGTTATATGTGCTTTCTGTGGCATTATGAACAAACCTCCAAATATTTACAATATTCTTCCTTCTGTATATGCATATCAAAGTTAACTGTACCAAGACATTAGCCATTAACATTTCAAAGCTTTTAGTAATAGTATTTGTACTATGTGTGATGGACCGTTAAGTCTTTTGTGCCTGCTCACAGTTTTATGTTATATTGCTCACCCATGCTGTTCTATATACCATCCTTTTATCCTTCTGGTCCTAATAATAATCTAATTTTCAGAGAAGGGTAGCAGAATAGAGAGCTAATCAGGTTCTTGCAAGAGTTGTCCTATTACATTTTTCCCTCTTACACCTTCTAGCATTTTGAAATACTATGTTGCCAACCTTTCAATCAACTGCATTTTCATCTAGCTCTGTTTCATTCATTCAGCTATTGAAGTCACCGCCTATAACAATGACAAAGTTGGTTAGTATTCTTCTTGTGTGTTAGAAATTGGGTTTCTGGTTGGTAGAAGTATGCACTCTGACCAAGCAGGATCCACAAGCCTGGTCAGGGTACGTCAGGTACACGCCATAAATTAACCTGTGCTCACCCGCTGGTAGCTTGGCACAGACAGAGCAGTCAGGCTTAACTTAAGAGGCAAAGTATTTGTGCAACACTTCAAACAGTAAAACAGTGAAAACATGACACAAAAGACTTCCTGGTTATTTAGCCTAATTTTATGAACTAAACAAGACCAAAATGACAAAAATCCAATAAGTAGAAGTCGAGATATGAATTTTTAAAGAATAAACTTGGTTGTTGTGCTTAGACGCATAAAGTGCCAGCCAGGGATATCTGACTGTATTGGACCGGGAAATCCAAAATTTCAGGCCGACTGTGATGGAGTACTGGTCAGATATAGTCCCAGGTAAATTTGACCTTCTCACGAATTGAGCCACAAGTCCCGTTCGCGGGGAAGATGTTTGCCAGGCGCAAGGAGAGTGTCCCTAGTGGTGGTCCGCGGGCTCAAAGAGTTGGCCAGGTGTGGCGGACTGGAGCCTCACTACGATGCTGGCTATGTAAAGAGACAAACTTGCAGCATCTTGTGCTATTCTTCATGTGAGCGGTACAGTTCCGGTGTAAGTGGGCCCATTCACAGTAGCTTGATTTCAGGAGCCAAAAAACACTTCTAAGCACTGGAGAGATGCCTCATGGGGTCAGGAGCTGGTTGAAAACAGGTCCAGGACCTGTAGCAGGTGGATTGGAAGTCTTTTGTGTTCCTGAGACTTCAGAAGAAAGGAGGCAAGGCCTTGGAGTCACTTTGGTTCTGGAATGGAGAGATGCAGGTCCAGTCCTTCTCACTTCCATGCAGGAGGGCTCAGCTGGTCCAGCTGGTCAGCTCAGCAAAGCAGAAGTCCAGCAGAGTGGCAGTGCTTGTAGCAGCACAGCAGTCGTTCTTCCTGGTAGAGTATCCAATGGGGCCTGAAGGGTACTGAGTTGGTGGTGTTGGAGATCCAGCACTTATACCCAGTTGTGCCTTTGAAGTGGAGGAGATTTCAAAGAACGGTCTTTGAAGTTCACAGGAGCACTCCCTTCCTGCCCTGGCTCCAGACTCTCTACATGGGGGTATGCAGCTCTTTGTGGCAGTTTGCTGCCCTTTCAAGAGTAAGTGTCAGGCCCTCCCTTCCATCCTGCCCCTGATGGTCCATCAAGGATCTTGATAGCTTACAGGTCACATATTAGCTCCTTTTGTGTGTTGTTGTCTAGAGGGAATGCACAAGCCCAGCTGTCACCCGACCCCAGACGTATACTGGAGACAGGCAGCAGGCACCAAATGGCTAGAGTAAGAAAATACCAACCTTCTAAAAGCGGCATTTTCAAAACTGCAATTTAAAATCCTATTTCGCCATAAATTGTGATTTTAAATTGTGAGTTCAGCGACACCAAATTTGACAAATCTATCTCTTCCAGATTGGTAATTCCCAGTAATCCCAATGTTATTCTATGGGAGAGATAGGCTTTGCAGTAGTGAAAATTGAAACTGGGAGTTGTTCACTACCAGGGCATTTAAAACTTAAAAGTACATGCCCTTCCTTTTAAATACATTGTATCCTGCTCTGTGGGTCGTAAAGGGCCTAACGTAGGGGTGACTTTCATGGATAAAAAGGGACGTTTTAGGCTTGGCGAGAGGCTTATCTTGCCAGGTGGACATAACAGTGTAAAACTGCACATACTAGCTCTGCAGTGGCAGGTCTAAGACATGGTTAGAGGGCTCCTTAAGTGAGTAACACAATCAGTGCTGCAGGCTCACAAGTAGCATTTCATTTACAGGTCCTGAGCACAGTTAGTGCACTTTACTGGGACTTAAAAGTGAATTAAATATGCCAATTGGGGTTAAGCTAATGTTACTATGATTTAGGGGAGATAGCATACACACTTTGGCACTGGTAGCAGTGATAAAGTACACCAAGTCTTAAAACCTGCAAAAAGGGGTCAGAAAATGGAGGAAGGTACGCAAAAAGTTCGGGGGAAGACCACCCTTAAGCTGTCAGGCCTAACATTCTGTTTCCCACTTCTCTCTTATTTGTGGACAGTTCTTCAGGAGATAAGTAAACATATAAAATTACCACAGAGTCAACATTCGTAACCATTTCAAAAAGTATTGATGGAACAAGTATTAGTATATTATTAGCGAAAGTGCTATATCAGTACACGCAGACATATTAATTTAAGTTTAATCAAAATTGCAAGGCAAACAACAATGTCTACCCTTTTTCACATGAGAAGCTGCCCTATGAAAAGCGAGATAGCATTTCATGTTTGGAGATGTGAGGGACCAAGTCTCTTGCACTTATATAAAAGAGCATTCAATGAGTTTTTAATGTTTGACAACTTCATTTATCTGTTATTTATCCCCAAATATATTCCATGACACAAATGTAAAATTCCCTTCCACTCAATTGACCAGCAGTCCTATATTTGCTCCTCTGACAAGGGAAAAAATAACTTACAACTGAGCTGGGTCTGTTCCTAACTCTTTCCAGTGTAATCATTATCAAGATTAAAGGCATTAGCATGTCAACATAATGCGTTTCTTCTTCAACTTTGTTTAACACTTTTCACATTATTAGAGAGTGGAAGGCTACCTGTGTGTTGTGTTATTGGAATTAAACACACATCTAATTGATTGCTTTAATATCTTTACTTGAAATACCATCCAACTTTGGAATGGTTGCGAACATTTTGGGTAGTGTGCTCCTATTTAATGTAATTGCTTTAATGGATTCCGTTCAGGCTCTGAGTAAGATACAGTTATTTGCGTTGTTCCTGCAAAGCACTTTTTTCCTTTAGCACCTTATTCTTATGATTAATTCCAGCCTTTGATTCAAAATCGGTGTTAGTATCGTTCCTGGCGCCCTCTGTCCTAAATCAAATCATTAACATTTATAAAGCGCGCTACTCACCCGTGCGGGTCTCAAGGTGCTAGGGGAAAAAGGGAGGGTTATCGCTGCTCGAACAGCCAGGTCTTTAGGAGTCTCCGGAAAGCGGAGTGGTCCTGGGTGGTCCTGAGGCTGGTGGGGAGGGAGTTCCAGGTCTTGGCCGCCAGGAAGGAGAAAGATCTCCCACCCGCCGTGGAGCGGCGGATGCGAGGGACAGCAGCGAGTGCGAGGCCAGAGGAGCGGAGGAGGCGGGTGGGGACGTAGAAGCTGAGGCGTCTGTTGAGGTATTGCGGTCCCTTGTCATGGAGGGCTTTGTGTGCGTGGGTGAGAAGTCGGAAGGTGATCCTTTTGCTGAATGGGAGCCAATGCAGGTGTCTCAGGTGTGCGGAGATGTGGCTGCTGCGGGGTATGTTGAGGAAGAGGCGGGCCGAGGCGTTTTGAATGCGTTGCAGGCGATTTTGGAGTTTGGCTGTGGTCCCGGCGTAGAGGGTGTTGCCGTAGTCCAGGCGGCTCGTGACGAGGGCGTGGATCACGGTTTTTCTGGTGTCGGCGGGGATCCAGCGGAAGATCTTGCGGAGCATGCGGAGGGTGAGGAAGCAGGCAGAGGACACGGCATTGACTTGCTTGGTCATGGTGAGAAGAGGGTCCAAGATGAAGCCGAGGTTGCGGGCGTGGTCTGTGGGGGTCGGTGCGGTGCCGAGGGCCGTGGGCCACCAGGAGTCGTCCCAGGCGGACGGGGTGTTGCCGAGGATGAGGACTTCTGTTTTTTCAGAGTTCAGCTTTAGGCGGCTGAGCCTCATCCAATCTGCGACGTCCTTCATACCCTCTTGTAGGTTGGTCTTGGCGCTGGCGGGGTCCTTGGTGAGGGAGAGTATAAGTTGGGTGTCGTCGGCGTAGGAGGTGGTGATGATGTCATGCTTGCGTACGATGTTGGCGAGGGGGCTCATGTAGACATTGAAGAGTGTCGGGCTGAGTGATGAGCCTTGGGGTACGCCACAGATGATCTCGGTGGGTTCTGAGCGAAACGGAGGGATGTAAACTCTTTGGGAACGGTTTGAGAGGAAGGAGGCGATACAGTCCAGGGCCTGGCCTTGGATTCCGGTGGAGCTGAGGCGGGTGATTAGGGTGTGGTGACAGACGGTGTCAAAGGCAGCCGAGAGGTCGAGCAGAATGAGGGCGACTGTTTCACCGTTGTCCATCAGGGTTCTGATGTCGTCAGTGACTGAGATGAGGGCGGTTTCAGTGCTGTGGTTGGTTCGGAATCCGGTTTGTGAGGGGTCGAGCAGGTTGTTGTCTTCCAGGAAGGTGGTCAGCTGTTTGTTGACGGTCTTCTCTATTACTTTGGCTGGGAAAGGCAGAAGAGAGATGGGGCGGAAGTTTTTTAGGTCGCTCGGGTCAGCCGCAGGTTTCTTTAGTAGGACGTTGACTTCGGCGTGTTTCCAGCATTCGGGGAAGGTAGCAGAAGAAAAAGAAGAGTTGATGACGGTCTGGAGGTGCGGGGCGATGATGTTGTCGGCTTTGTTAAAGATGAAGTGCGGGCAGGGGTCCGAAGGGGCGCCGGAGTGGATAGAGTTCATGATGGATTTGGTTTCTTCCGAGTTGATGTGGGACCAGTTGTTGAGGGTGATGGCCGTGGATGCCGGTTCGGTGGTGTTTGGTTGGGTCTGGTGTCCGAAGCTGTCGTGGAGGTCGCTAATCTTGCGATGAAAGAAAGTGGCAAGGGATTCGCACAGATCCTGTGAGGGCGTGACGGCGTTGGCGCTGGGGTTGGAGAACTCCTTGACGATGCTGAAGAGTTCTCTGCTGTTGTGTCTGTTTTTGTCCAGTCTGTCGGTGAAAAAGTTCCTTTTGGCAGCGCGGATCAGGTGGTGGTGTTCGCGGGTAGCGTTCTTGAGGGCGGTCATGTTGTCAGCGGTGCAGTCCTTGCGCCAGGCTTTCTCAAGGGCGCAACAAGTTTTCTTTGATTCTTTGAGGGTGTCAGAGAACCAGAGAGGTTTTTTGGTGTTGGTCTGTCGATGCGTGTGTTTGAGGGGAGCAAGGATATCTGCGCAGTTGGAGATCCAGTTTGTGAGGTTGAGGGCTGCGTCGTTGGGGTCGGTGGTGAGGGTGGGTTGGTTGGCGGCGAGTGCGGAGAAGAGTTGCTCTTCAGGGATCTTGTTCCACTGTCGACGAGGGATGGGTTGGGTGCGGAGGTGGCGGGTCTCGCGTCGGAATGTGAAGTGGACGCAGCTGTGGTCGGTCCAGTGTAGGGCGGAGGCGTGGCTGAAGAAGACGTGTTTGCTGGCGGAGAATATGGGGTCAAGCGTGTGTCCGGCGATGTGGGTGGCGGTGTTCACCAGTTGTTTGAGGCCGAGGTTGGCGAGGTTGTCGAGCAGGGTGGTGGTGTTGGGGTTGTTGTTTTGTTCCAGATGGAAGTTGAGGTCACCTAGGAGGATGTAGTCCGGCGAGGGCGTGCGGGGAGATGAAGTCGGCGATGGCGTCGCTGAAAGGGGCGCGTGGCCCGGGAGGACGGTAGACGAGGGATCCTCTGAGGGTGGTCCTCGGATCGGTACGAATCTGAAAATGCAGGTGTTCAGCGGCAAGAGGGGTGTCTTCGGTGGAGGTGGTGACGCTGATGGAGTCTTTGAAGACGATGGCGATACCTCCTCCTACCTGGTTGGTGCGGTCTTTTCTGGAGATCTTGTAGCCTTCGGGGATGGCAGTGGCGATGTCAGGGGCCGAGGAGGCGTTCATCCAGGTCACCGTGATGAAGGCGATGTCCGGTGCTATGGAGTCCAGGAGGTCCCAGAGTTCAATGGCGTGTTTGTGGACGGAGCGAGCGTTGACTAGGATGCACTTGAGGTGGTTGATGGCGCGTGGGCTTGTGGTCGTGGTTGTTGCGTGGTGGAAGGTGCGTTTGCAGGAGTTGCAGGCGAAGGGTCCATGGGTGCGTTTGGGGTGAGCTTGGAAGCAAGTGTTGGAGCGTCCTGGGTTGAGGGCGTGGAGTGTGGTGGGGTCGTAGCGGGTCAGCGGGGCTTGGGAGAGCTGGGGACCAGGGGTCGTGGCGCTGGGCGCGGGACAGGCGCAGACGGGCTTGCCTCTGGCGCGCCCACTGCGCAGTCGCGCAGCGGCCGCCATATGAGGTAGGAGGGGGGGGGAGGGGTCAGGTGGGGGCGAATGAGAGCTGGGGGGCGGGGGCGTGCAGGGGGTCGCGGCGGGAAAGCGCGAGGGAGGGGGGGACAGGTAGAGTGAGAAGAGCTGGGGGAGGGGGGTTTAAGGGTGGAGGGGGGTGAGTGTTAGGAGGTTTAGGAGATAAGGGAGAAAGATAGGAGTAGGGTTGAGAAGATAGGGGAGGGGGGGTTGTAGAGGTGGGTGAGGGTGAGAGGTAGAGTGAGAGGATAGGAAGATAGGTAATAGAGGGGGTGAGGGAGGGGGGGAGAGATAGAGAAATAGATAGAGAAAATAGATAGGGAAATCGATAGACAGGGAAATAGATAGAGAGATAGGAAGATAGGAGGAGGTGGAGAGTGAGGGAGTTAGATAGTGAGATAGAGAGATAGAGAGATAGGTAGATAGGAGGAGTGAGGGAGGTAGATAGGGGAGATAGAGAGGGGGATGCGAGTGGGGGAGGGGGATGAGGCAGGAGCAGGAGGGCAGGCGCGGGGAGAAGAGGACAGAGGAGGCAGAAGAGCCGAAGGCAGAAGACAAGAAGAACAGAAGACAAGAAGACAAGAAGACAAGAAGACAAGAAGACAAGAAGACAAGAAGACCGGAAGGAGAGAAGAAAGGAAGATCAGAAGACCGGAAGGAGAGAAGAAAGGAAGACCGGAAGAACACAGAAGAACACAGAAGAAGATACAGAAAACGAAGAACAGAGGGCAGAAGACCACAGAAGAAGATGAGGAAGAAGAGAAGAAGAGTGAAGACGGGGGAAAGAAGAGTACAGAAGAAGATTACAGACGAGGAGCGAGGAGGAAGAACAGAAGAACAGAGAAGAAGAAAAGAAGAAAAGAAGCAGGAGCAGGAGAGAGAGTGAGTAGCGCGGGGCAGAGCGAGGGGCTGGGAGGGGGGGGGTACTTACTGTGAGGTGGGTCTCAGGAACTCAGGTACTCAGGAACCTGGAGGAGCTGCAGGGGGAGTGACCTACCCTTGGGTCAAGGGTCGCTACCACTGTCGCGCAGCGGCCGCCATATGAGGTAGGAGGGGGGGGGAGGGGTCAGGTGGGGGCGAATGGGAGCTGGGGGCGGGGCGTGCAGGAGGTCGCGGCGGGAAAGCGCGAGGGAGGGGGGGACAGGTAGAGTGAGAAGAGCTGGGGGAGGGGGGTTTAAGGGTGGAGGGTGGTGAGTGTTAGGAGGTTTAGGAGATAAGGGAGAAAGATAGGAGTAGGGTTGAGAAGATGGGGGAGGGGGGTTGTAGAGGTGGGTGAGGGTGAGAGGTAGAGTGAGAGGATAGGAAGATAGGTAATAGAGGGGGTGAGGGAGGGGGGGAGAGATAGAGAAATAGAGAAAATAGATAGACGGGGAAATCGATAGATAGGGAAATAGATAGAGAGATAGGAAGATAGGAGGAGGTGGAGAGTGGGGGAGTTAGATAGTGGGATAGAGAGATAGGTAGATCGGAGGAGTGAGGGAGGTAGATAGTGAACGGGTTAGATAGGGGAGATAGAGAGGGGGATGCGAGTGGGGAGGGGGATGAGGCAGGAGCAGGAGGGCAGGCGCGGGGAGAAGAGGACGGAGGAGGCAGAAGAGCCGAAGGCAGAAGACAAGAAGAACAGAAGACAAGAAGAACTGAAGAACAGAAGACCGGAAGGAGAGAAGAAAGGAAGATCAGAAGACCGGAAGGAGAGAAGAAAGGAAGACCGGAAGAACACAGAAGAACACAGAAGAAGATACAGAAAACGAAGAACAGAGGGCAGAAGACCACAGAAGAAGATGAGGAAGAAGAGAAGAAGAGTGAAGACGGGGGAAAGAAGAGTACAGAAGAAGATTACAGACGAGGAGGAAGAACAGAGAAGAAGAAAAGAAGCAGGAGAGAGGGTGAGTAGCGCGGGCAGAGCGAGGGGCTGGGAGGGGGGGGGTACTTACTGTGAGGTGGGTCTCAGGAACTCAGGAACCTGGAGGAGCTGCAGCGGCAGGGGGAGCGACCTACCCTTGGGTCAAGGGTCGCTACCACTGTCGCGCAGCAGCCGCCATATGAGGTAGGAGGGTAGGGGGGGGGGGTTCAGGTGGGGGCGAATGGGAGCTGGGGGGCGGGGGCGTGCAGGAGGTCGCGGCGGGAAAGCGCGAGGGGGGGACAGGTAGAGTGAGAAGAGCTGGGGGAGGGGGGTTTAAGGGTGGAGGGGGGTGAGTGTTAGGAGGTTTAGGAGATAAGGGAGAAAGATAGGAGTAGGGTTGAGAAGATAGGGGAGGGGGGGTTGTAGAGGTGGGTGAGAGGTAGAGTGAGAGGATAGGAAGATAGGTAATAGAGGGGGTGAGGGAGGGGGGGAGAGATAGAGAAATAGATAGAGAAATAGATAGAGAAAATAGATAGATAGAGAAATCAATAGATAGGGAAATAGATAGAGAGATAGGAAGATAGGAGGAGGTGGAGAGTGAGGGAGTTAGATAGTGGGATAGAGAGATAGGTAGATAGGAGGAGTGAGGGAGGTAGATAGTGAACGGGTTAGATAGGGGAGATAGAGAGGGGGATGCGAGTGGGGGAGGGGGATGAGGCAGGAGCAGGAGAGCAGGCGCGGGGAGAAGAGGACGGAGGAGGCAGAAGAGCCGAAGGCAGAAGATAAGAAGAACATAAGAACAGAAGACCGGAAGGAGAGAAGAAAGGAAGATCAGAAGACCGGAAGGAGAGAAGAAAGGAAGACCGGAAGAACACAGAAGAACACAGAAGAACACAGAAGAAGATACAGAAAACGAAGAACAGAGGGCAGAAGACCACAGAAGAAGAAGAGAAGAAGAGTGAAGACGGGGGAAAGAAGAGTACAGAAGAAGATTACAGACGAGGAGCGAGGAGGAAGAACAGAAGAACAGAGAAGAAGAAAAGAAGCAGGAGCAGGAGAGAGGGTGAGTAGCGCGGGGCAGAGCGAGGGGCTGGGGGGGGGTACTTACTGTGAGGTGGGTCTCAGGAACTCAGGAACCTGGAGGAGCTGCAGCGGCAGGGGGAGCGACCTACCCTTGGGTCAAGGGTCGCTACCACTGTCGCGCAGCGGCCGCCATATGAGGTAGGGGGGGGGGAGGGGTCAGGTGGGGGCGAATGGGAGCTGGGGGGCGGGGGCGTGCAGGAGGTCGCGGCGGGAAAGCGCGAGGGGGGGGACAGGTAGAGTGAGAAGAGCTGGGGGAGGGGGGTTTAAGGGTGGAGGGGGGTGAGTGTTAGGAGGTTTAGGAGATAAGGGAGAAAGATAGGAGTAGGGTTGAGAAGATAGGGGAGGGGGGGTTGTAGAGGTGGGTGAGGGTGAGAGGTAGAGTGAGAGGATAGGAAGATAGGTAATAGAGGGGGTGAGGGAGGGGGGAGAGATAGAGAAATAGATAGAGAAAATAGATAGGGAAATCGATAGTTAGGGAAATAGAGAGATAGGAGGATAGGAGGAGGTGGAGAGTGAGGGAGTTAGATAGTGGGATAGAGAGATAGAGAGATAGAGAGATAGGTAGATAGGAGGAGTGAGGGAGGTAGATAGTGAACGGGTTAGATAGGGGAGATAGAGAGGGGGATGCGAGTGGGGGAGGGGGATGAGGCAGGAGCAGGAGGGCAGGCGCGGGGAGAAGAGGACGGAGGAGGCAGAAGAGCCGAAGGCAGAAGACAAGAAGAACAGAAGAACAGAAGACCGGAAGGAGAGAAGAAAGGAAGATCAGAAGACCGGAAGGAGAGAAGAAAGGAAGACCGGAAGAACACAGAAGAACACAGAAGAAGATACAGAAAACGAAGAACAGAGGGCAGAAGACCACAGAAGAAGATGAGGAAGAAGAGAAGAAGAGTGAAGACGGGGGAAAGAAGAGTACAGAAGAAGATTACAGACGAGGAGCGAGGAGGAAGAACAGAGAAGAAGAAAAGAAGCAGGAGCAGGAGAGAGGGTGAGTAGCGCGGGGCAGAGCGAGGGGCTGGGAGGGGGGGTTACTTACTGTGAGGTGTGTCTCAGGAACTCAGGAACCTGGAGGAGCTGCAGCGGCAGGGGGAGCGACCTACCCTTGGGTCAAGGGTCGCTACCACTCCTATGGGTACCTTTACTACACACTCTTACCGCTCTTGGCCTCCTTATGATCATTAATGCCTTTTGCCTTTCCTAGTACAACTTTACCACCTCTAGTGTACTAATTTGTGGCTTTGTCCATTTCGTGTTTGGAACGTCTTATCTTTGTCATTTAAAAAATGTTTCATTCTATTTTTTTAAGGTGTCATCAATATGATTAAGATATAGTTGACGTTGGTTGCCATCTGTGTTGTCTTACATTGAATTTTAGTGTTTCCATCTTTGGAACCTGGACAATAGATTGTACTTAATTATCATCTTTATTGTTTACATTTACTACTGACCCTAAGAGTTTTGGTTTATTTTTTATTTGCTTACGTTTTTGGGATTTTTCTTTAGTTAGCTTTCATATTCAAGGTTTGTGATACTAAGGCAGTCCAATCAACCAGTAGGGGATCCATGACGTAGTCTGTATGGGTGTGCCAAATTATATATTACCTGTAGTAGTGTATGACCAGTGTTTCCATAGCAGGTTTACCTCTAATGTTTTCTGTATTAGTCAAATGCACAAGTTGAATTGTTTACTGCTTAGCAGTACAGATCAAAGTTTCTAAGATCACACATAATGTAGAGTGCATCAGATACAGGATCTCCATAACTGCCTTTGAATGTACCATTTGAACAGTTGAACCTTTCATAGAGGGCATAGACAGTGTAATGTTCAAACCAGTATGAGCTTCTGATGTACTGTTGTTCTCTTTTAAATCCTCCAAACCTCCTCGGGAGTTGTCCAAGCTGTTAAGGATGAAGCAGTCGTTCAGGGAGCTGTTATATTCCTGACTATTAGTGATACCTACAAAGCCGTCAGTATTGGGGTTGAGGGAACCTTTAACATCTTTTATCTTCCTCATAAGTAAGATCATCTTCTCATGTGCACCACCCCCAGCCATGGGAGCACTTGCCTGTTACCCATTACCCTTTTCATAATTGCGTTTGAAGTCTTCAATAGAAGTTTTCAAGAGGATAACTATGTTGCTATTCTGTTTTTCTTCAATAGCTTGCTTTCATTTGGGTCTGACCTCTGGTTTCCCTTTGCCAGTACCTTCAGTGCTGCCATTTACCTGCATTTATTTCTTGTGCTTTTAAAAGCTTTGACAGGTTTTTCAACCACTCTAATTTATTGGTAAGCAGAGCATGGTTAGGTTGACTGCTGGAAGCCACCCCGCGTTGCACACTTTAAGTAACTTTTGCACTGCCTTCACTCAAGGGGACACAATTGATACCCAAATGGGATCGGTTCCATAATAATAACAAGGTATTAACCTTACACCAAATGGTGGTGATTTGTGATTGGTAATTATTGAAAGCACATACGTTTAGATTCCAACCACTGTGTAGATTAGAACAATTAGTCCTTAAGAATTGCCATAAGATCAGTATTGGCTTGGAACGCCAAGAAAGAAATTGACCCACTAAGCTATTGAAGATCACAACCTCTCTAGAAAACTCCCATTCTTTTAATTAGACAAGTGGACACATCTATAAAAATTCCTCTGAGGACCACCTAGTCTATTTTATCCTGCACATTCCTTCACACTCACAACTTTGTATTTCTGATCTACACCACTAGCCGCACACCCTTACTTGACATACAACATTTTACATAAAAGATCTCCAGCGAAGAGCCTGTCGGGCATTGCAGCATCGGCTCGATGAGGAACAGGCCCTATGATGAAGCATGAAACCCTTCTGCAGGGGTGTGGAATTTATTAAACTATCTACTTGTCCAGGGGACAGGTTGCTTCTCAAATCTACTTGTCCTGTAAAAAGATCTACTTGTCCCTTTGGTGCCATGTAGTGTGGCGACAAATTATGGCAGCAATTAATAGCCTCTCTGATTATGCCAGGGCTACTACCATAGTAGGGCTTGAATACTTGGAGTTTCAATCCCTACTGTAGCAATTTCCTTATTTTGCCACCTTTCTGCAGATCTGCATACTGGGGCTGGAGGAAGCAGTAAGCAATAGTTCCAGGGCTGGAATGCCTTTGAGTCTGCAAACCTACTAACCTGCATGTTTTAAAGATTTTTACCAGCTTCTCTCTAATATTTTCCCATAATAAGAAAGGTTGGACATTTACTCCTGACAATGGCAGAATTAGAACTTCTTCCAGGGTTGGGAAGAAAGTGGCTGGAGGGAAAATGAACTTGCAAATGCTCAATAGATTTTCACATGAGCAAATCTACACATCGTATTTACCCACGCTAAAATACAGTTCACAAATATTTTATAGGGGTACGACATATACCATGGGTGCACTTTTGTGACTTTCTTGAAGAATTTGGGGCCACAAGTAGGTAGGTTCAGATTTGTGACCTGCAAATTGCAAGTCGCAAATCCGAATGTAGGATGGTGTCCTTGACACCATCTGTGATTCGCAAGGGCTTCGCAAATGCCCACATCATGAATAATCATGAGGTGGGTCGCAATTTGCGACCCCCTCACGAATGGTGGCCTGCTGGAGACAGCAGACCACCATGTCTGTGACTGCTTTTCAATAAAGCAGTTTTTTTTTTTTTTTTTTTTGTAATGCAGCCAGTTTTCCTTAAAGGAAAACGAGATGCATAACAAAAACGAAAAATGAAACGTTTTCGTTTCATTTTTTCAGAGCAGGCAGCGGTCCGCAGGACCACTGCCTGCTCTGAAAAAATGTTTACAGTGACATTCACAATGGGGAAGGGGTCCCATGGGGATCCCTTCCCTTTTGCGAAAGTGTTATCACCCATTTGAAATGGGTGCAAACTGCGATTGGTTTGCGCCCGCGTTCGCGGTCACAAAACAATCCTACATTGCACTGCGAGTTGCAATTAGGAAGGGAACACCCCTTACTAATTGCGAGTCGCAAACCCGTTTTGTGATTCGGTAACCAGGTTACTGAATCGCAAAACTGGGTTTGTGCATCGCAATGTGCTTTTTGCACGTCGCAAACAGCGAAAGTCGCTGTTTGCGACATGCAAAAAGCTACCTACATGTGGGTCTTGGTCCCTAATTAGGTCTGGTGTTAACAAAGACATTTTGGTTTTATTAAACTTCTATTTCTCTCTCTTTCGGCTGGCTTTACTGTGAGTGATCGCATTCTGCTCTTCCACAAGGAGCATATTGCCACACAAAGTAGTTTTGTTCAGTGTCAGGAACTACAGTGGCAATCAGTGACGTAACGAAACTGGAGGGTGCCCCTTTGCAAAGAACATGGAGGAGCCCCCTCTCCACACTCACTCAGGGCAGGTGCTGTGCTGACGGGGCCCCCTGGAGGGCGGCTGCGGGGCCTTTGTTATGCCGCTGGTGGCAACGTGTGCTTTAAGAGTTCAAAAACTTTTTGGGGGGTTTTGCCAATGTTTGTTACAATGTTGAGGGCCTGGTAGCTCCCACAACAATAAAGTGTTACAAAAGCCATGTCAAAACAAGACACGCATTGATGAAACTAAAAGACGTATAAAAGTATGTCAGATCAGTTGGCTTTGTCAGTGTTTGTTTATTTTCATGCTTCCCATAATTGTGTTGAAAATGGTTACACTGATTTTCCATTAGAAATATTTTTGGGAAATACTAGCATGCATCAACACATTTTACTAAATGACACTTCATTTGCATATAATCAGAGAGCATTCTGGGAGCATTATACTTAGCCTCTTAGTCTAAACTTTTCAAACATGTGTGTACACGTTTTTTTTTTTTTGTACTGGAACCAACGGCAGTAGTGAAGTGTGACCTTAAAACATTTCTTTACAGCACGCACCCTAATAATGAAGGCTTTCAAATAATGAACCATAAATACAAGTTCGAACAGCATTATCTTTTGGAAACACATTACCTCAACTGCAGAGAGTTCAACTCTCTGTAAACAGGCAGCCAAAGGGTTTGTGCTGCAGGGGGTTGGGCCTACTTGTCCCAAGGACAAAGTAAACATAAAAACTTGTTGCCCTTGACCCCAAACAAGATGTCCCGGGCGTCGGGCGATAGGAATTCCACATTCATGCTTCTGGGTGTGTGCAGGCTTTTGCTCCGGAGGGACCAGACCTCTTCTGGTACCTCAACCTGGAACCATACCCATTTCATTCTTAATCTTTTCTTCAATGAGAACAACATACCCTTGTTGTGACATATAATAGTGGAGAGTCTGGTGTCTGTAAGTGCTCAGTGGCTGTGACATTTGACATATATACTAGCCTTGAAAGTGAAAGCCAAAGAGTTTTCTGCAACGTTTCGATGACAGCAACCAAATACTCTTTCTCGCTGATCTAAATGGGTTTGTATTAGTTGCTTCTAAATACCTTGTTGTTAGTTTTATGTTTTCTTTAGTCTTAACATTGCATTGTGAGCCTTCTATCTTGTTTGTTTTGTTAATTATATTGTCTATTGGTTTTGATTTCCTTGTCGTGAGTCAGAGATGTGGAATTCCTATAACCCCAGTCCCAGGACATATCATTTGGTGTCAGGGACAGCAAGTTTTCATATTTAATTTGTCCTTGAGACATGTAGGCCCAATCCCCTGCAGCACAAGCCCTTTGGCTCCAGTTTCCAATACATTATGGATCAGGGAAGGGCATTGTCTGCAGCTAAGGTAATATTTTGTGTTCATATGTTAATGCTGTTCGTACTTGTATTTAAGGTTCATTAATGCAAAGCCTTTATGATTAAGATAAGCGCTCTTATAAAATGTTGTAAGCCTCAGACTGCACTAATGAGAGTGGTTCCAGTATAAAAATGTATACACACGTTTACAAAGTTTAACAATTTGAGCTAAGTATATTGCTCCCATAATGCTGTCTGATCGATACAAATATTTGTAAAATCTTGACAGCAAGATTGATGATTCTTTGCTTTCAAAATCAATTGTTCACAATAAATGCAGTTAGGTAAAAATCTAAGTTTTAATAACCTACTGTGAAATGTTAGCTACCACTTCTTTGAAGTATCATTTAGTAAAATGTGTTGATGCATACTGATATTTCCCAAAAATGTTCCTAATGGAAAATCAGGGTAACGCGTTTCAAGAAGATTATGAAAATAAACAAGCATTGGGAACGCCTAAAGGTCTGACATTAGTGGTTAGCCTTTTGGTTCGGTCAATATGTGTCTTGTTTTGACATGTTTTTGTACTTCTTTACAACTATGGGAGCTGCTAGGCCCTCACCATTATAACAAACCTTGCCAAAAATAAAAATTTAATTTTTGTTCTCAAAAAGAGCACATTGCTACAACATTCCTGGCACTGAATAAACTACTTTGTGTGCCGATTTCCTCCCTGTGAAAGAGCAGAATGCTGTCACTTACAGTGAAGCCAGTTGGTAGATAGAGAAAGAGACAGCATTTTAATAAAGCATAACATCTTGGAGACCACCAGACTTAATTAGGGGTGCCAATTCTTA
The DNA here is from genome assembly GCF_031143425.1 of Pleurodeles waltl. NCBI lineage: Eukaryota > Metazoa > Chordata > Amphibia > Caudata > Salamandridae > Pleurodeles > Pleurodeles waltl. The sequence goes on along the minus strand of NC_090438.1, from coordinate 201,572,504 downwards.
AAGAAAGTCACAAAAGTGTACCCATAGTATATGTCCTTGCATTAGTGCAGATTTACAGCTTGCATGAATTCACAAGAATTTTCAGCATTAGGCCAGGAAATCGTACTCCTACAAAATATCTGAGAACTGCATTTTAAAATGAGTAACTAAGCATGTGTAGATTTGCTAATGAGAAAATCTGTTGATCGTTTACAAGTTCACTTTCCCTCCAACCACCTTTTTTCCCAACCCTGGAAGAAATTATACTTCTGTACTTATCAGTAGTGAATGTCCAACCTTTCTCAGTATGGGAAAAGAATAGCGAAGAGTTGGTGAAACCCCCTAAAACATGCATGTTAGTAGGTTTGCACAGACTCAAAAGGACATTCCAAGCCTGGAACTATTAGTTACTGCTACCTCCTCTCCCAGTGTCTAGTTATGCATAAACGTGGCAGTATAAGGTAAGTGCTAGTATCCAAACCCTACCATAGTATGAGCCCTGGCATAATTAGAGAGGCTGTAATCAGAGTTCCTATATAATGCATTGGTGCCATAATTTGTTGCCGCATTACACGGCACTAAAGGGACAAGTAGATTTTTTAAAGGGCAAGTAGATTGATGAAGCATCCTGGCCCATGAATAAGTAGATATTTTATTAAATTTCACAACCCTGAGTGAGTGGCAGGCTTACTTTCTTCTACCGTATGCGCCGACACTCTAGCCCCTCTCCGGCTGATATCGGACAAATGTGTATCTAAGAAAGCCAGCTGGTTCACTACCGAACTCCAAGAATCAAAGCGTACCTGCAGACATTTAGAGAAAATGGATGAACAGCCAATCCAGTGAAGACCTCTCCTCATTCAGAGCCGCAACCGCTGCCCACCGATGAAAAATCCAGAGCGCAAGGAAGGACGCACTCCGGGAGTGCATAAACTCCTCCGCACACAACGCAAAGGAACTCTTCTCAGTCATCAACGAGATTCAGACCCTACCCCCTCCGAAGCCACCAGCATCCCCCGTCACAGGACCTCTGTGACAAACTTGTCTCCTTTTTTCACCACAAGATCCAGGACATCTACGACAGCTTCCTCCCAGAAAATCCTGGCACCAGGACCTGCGACTGCCTCCCCCACCTCACCCCAGAATCCCCCCAGACCATCCGTGACTTGGCCACACTCGCCACAGAGGAAACAGTCAACATCATGAACAGCACCCACTCCGGAGCCTCCTTGGATCCCTGCCCGCACCACATATACATAAGAGCCAGCGCATCCATCGCCCCCAAGCTTCGTAACGCAATCAACTGCTCCATTAGCACGGGCTCTTTCTTTGAGGACTGGAAACACAATGAAATATGCCCTCTCCTGAAGAAACCTTTGGCGACTCATCAGAAATTAAGAATTTCCGGCCCATCTCGCTGCTACCCTATCCCGCCAAAGTACTAGAAAAAGCAGTCAACGCACATCTACGGAATTTCATTGAGGCCAACAACTCCCTGGACAGCTCCCAGTCCGGCTTCCACAGCAATCACAGCACGGAAACAGCATTCCTGGCAGCCACCGACGTCATCCGATTACTCTTAGACCACAGCCACACCGCAGTACTCGTACTCCTCGACCTCTCAGCAGCTTTCAACACTGTCTCCCTCAACACTCTGCACGCCAGACTCCACAACATAGGAATCCACGGAAAGGCCCTGGAATGGATCCACTCCTTCCTCTCCGGGATGACTCGGAGGGTCAGACTCCCACGTACACCTCCAGACCCACATGAGTGCCCCAAGGAGCCTCACTGAGTCCCACTCTGTTCAACACTTACATGGCCTCTCTTCCTGCCATCGTCGGAAGCCACGGTATGAACATCGTGTCATATGTTGATACCACACAACTCAGCATTTCCCTCACCGAAGACCCGGACACAGCAAAAATGAACTTTCACTCAGGAATGGAAGCCGTTGCTACTTGGATGAGAGAAAGCTGCCTCAAGCTCAACTCCGACAAGACAGAGCTCATCATCTTTGGAAACGCCACCTCAACTTGGGATGACTCCTGGTGGCCCCCATCCTTCAGCGCCCCCCCGCCCCCTGCACTGACCGAGCACGCCCGTAACTTAGGAATCATCCTTGACTCCTCCCTATCCATGATCCGCCAAGTAAACTCTGTCGCCTCCTCCTACTGGCACACACTCTGCAAACTTCGGAAGACCTTCAGATGTCGCAAGACAGTCACCCATGCCTTATTCACGAGCAAGCTCGACTACGGCAACGCCCTCTACGACGGCACCTCAGCTAGGAACATCAAAAAACTTCAACTCATCTAGAACGCCTCCGCCAGACTCATTCTGTACCTCCCACACCGAGAACACATCTCCCAACACCTGAGGCCCCTCCAGTGGCTACCGGTCGAGAAGAGAATCACCTTCAAGCTTCTCACCCACACTTACAAGGCCATACACAACGCAGGACCAGTCTACCTGAACCACCACGTTTCCTTCCACACCCTCGCCAGATCCCTCCACTCTGCCCAAATGGCCCTGGCCACAGTCCCTCTCATCCGCAAAACCACTGCTGGAGACGATCTTTCACCTCCACTGCAGCAAAGAGCTGGAACAACCTCACCCTGCACCTCGGACAAAGCCTGTCACTCGCCATCTTCAGGAAGAAGCTCAAGACGTGGCTCTTCGGATGAGGCCCCTTCCTCTTTCTCCCCTCTACCCCCCCAAAAGAGGTTGTAACCTAATTTTTTTTTTTTATTTTTTTTTTTACATGTTCTTTCGTTCCCCCTTTCATATATATTTTCTATTAATCTTATTCAGGCGAACGTGTATTTTTTTATGTATTTATTATGTTTAATACCCCGAAGACCACGTGTACTTGTCTAACGGAGCTCTATACAAAACAGAAACACAATGTAAAATCAGAAAATATATAATATGGGTTGTATAAAAATCAATTGTAAGACGGAACCAGTCTTAGTGATGATGCAGTTGCAAAGAAGGTTTGCTTTTAACATGTGCTATTTTTGCATCTGAGAGATATGAGTCTAACTGCTAAATATGATTTGGCAGCCAGATATGGCCTTAAAAGTAGGTTTGCAAGTGAGGCGCCATTATTTAAACTGCATACTTTGTGGAAATTAATGTCACTTGATTGGTTGTTGGAGGTATAGGCAGTTACCCCCAGGTCCCTCTAGTCCTCATCCCATTCATCACTAATTGCAGATAACTAATTCCACGACAAAAAAAAGAACATGAGGAATGCTGGGGTAACCACTCCCCAGCATTCCGCCTGTTCTTTTTTTATGTCTTCTGACAGGACGGGGACTTGGGGATGTTGTCCCTGCCAGGCTTGGACAACTGCTGTTCCTGAGGCTTTTCCCTGCAGTCTGCTGGGCTTGCTCTGAAGGTGCCGCCATTTTGCCTCTCTGTGGCCGCTGGGCAGACCCTTGTTTGCCAGTGTGTTGTCCTCTGGCTCCCTTGTAGGGTGGCAGGTTGCCGGTTTCTGCAAGTGCGCTACCCTTCCCCGGGGAAGATGTGGGTTTCGGTCCCTTGTCTTCTTTCCAGTGGTGGCAGTCTGCTTGGAGAGTCTCCTAGTCAGCTGGGCAGCTGGGAGCCTTGCGGAGGAAGCAGGAAGCCGGGTGCTTGCCTGACTTCCTCCTTGGGACACTGTTGTTGCCGAGTATGTGCGGGAGGTGTGCTTTCGGCTCAGCTGCTGGTGTGTTTCTGGAGCGAGTACCGCTTGGCGGTTTCTTCATTTTCTGTGGGCTGTGCTTCTGTTTGGTGACTACTATGGGCTACCACCATGCTGCAGTGATGGGGGGCCTGTTCTCCGGTGTCAGGGGGGCCAATGATGGTGCTTGCACTTTGTGGCTGCTTTCTCCATGGCAGGACGGTTCCGGGGAAAAGAAAAAAAAATCGGGCTGGATGGCAGCAGAGACTTCTCCGTAGTGGCTCACCCCTCCGCCATGCGGCACTACGGTTGGTCTGGGTCAGGCACGCGGTTCCCCCCACTCTGCAGGTGCCGCGCTCCCTATGCATCATTGGTATGTTCCTCTGCCATGTATGGTGGGGTTGTTGTGGTGCCTCCCTGTTCTTTGTATTTGCGGGGTTGCACTGGATGATACGCTGGGATTGTGCCGTCTCCCTTGTGTGTTTGTCGGTCTGGGTGCTTGGCAGGTAGGACAGGGGTCGCTTGGGTCTGTGCTGCCTCTTCCGTCTCTGTGTGATGTCTGGTTCTGTTGCCGCTCCCCTCCTTTTTGGTCCAGGCTGTTGGTTCTTTGGGGTGCCTTCGGCTGGCTCTTCCAGATGGTGCCTGCTGCACTCTGCTCTTGGCAGGTTTTGGGGGTTAGGTATGATTGATTCAGGTTTGGGCCTCCGCTTGTGCATGCTTTGGGCTCTTGGCCTCCCATGGCGTTTTTTGGCCTGTGCCCTGCTGTCTCAGCTTCTTCTGTGCTGTTTTGGGAGCGTTGGTTTTGTTCGCAATGGCTTTGTGTGTGGCTCTTGTGACTGTTTTGGTGCCCTGCCTTTTTATGGGTGAGCACAAAGTGCTCCGTCCATTCTGTAATCTCTCTTTGGGCTTCAAACCACGCCCATGCCACGTCAGTCACTTACATTGGTTTGTGGGCTTGCCTTTTAAAATCCGCTTGCTTTCATTTGTGAAATGTTTAGCCCACCTACACAGCACCGGTAAAGTACCAAAAACATACGAGGCTCGATGTTTTCAGCCTGGAGTCCGGACCACTTTATCTGTTTATTTTCCATGCAGTGTGATCGTTCTGCATTGTACATAGCGCGATCGTGCTGCGTTTTATTTTGCTTAACAACGCAAATAGCTCTAACTCGAACAAATGCGAGACCCGTTGCATTGAAAATGCTTGTTTCTCTTCCAGCCTTCTTCATGTCCCACCAGGGTGGTGTGGCTCCTATCCTGGCATTTTTGTTGTCTCTCTTCTCCTTTTTTATGGGGTGCTGTCATGTGTTTGGCACTCTGTGAGGCGAGGGTCCAGGCATTTCTGTCTGTGTCTCCTCCTTTCCCTCCTGTTTCTTTCAGTGCTGTCTCTCCTTCGTGGTCCCTTTTGACATCTGTTGGTGTGTCAGTGTTTCGATTCCTTGTCTTTCTGGAGTTGCCTCCATGTGTGGTCCCCTTTTCGGGTCCGTGCACAGAGGGCTGTTTTGGGATTGTATGTATCCCTTCCCCTCTTGTCGGGCCTTTGCAGGCCCCTGCCTTTCTTTTATTCTCGTAGGTACTGCTGTTTCCCGTAGCTGGTGTTATGGCCATGGTTTTGCTGTGTGTCTTCTGTCCTGGTCTGTTCAAGTTTTTTTTATCCCTCATGGTATGATGTTGGGGTTCTGGTTGGCCTGTGTCTGCTCTTGGTTGCGGTTCCTTGCACATTGCTCATCCTGTACCTTTTTTTTGTTTTTTGTGTGTACAGCCTTGTCCTGGTTCTAGCCTCTCGGCCCATGCCATGGGGTTCTGCTCCGGTGATGGCTGTTGTCTGTTCTCTCTATGGTTCCGTCTCTTTCTTGGGCCCGTCCTTTCTCCTGGCAGGATGTGCTCTGTGGGACAGTCGCGCTCCCGCTTGGTGTTTCTTTTCAAGCCGGTTCTGCCGTGGCCAGTCTGGTGGGCATGCTCCTGGGTCTTCTTGGGGTTAACAGACCCTTTTCTTTGCTGTCTCTCCTCACTGTCTGCTTTCCAGGCAGCGCTTACTGCGTGCTCTGGGTCTGTATCCTGTTCACATGGGTGGTTTGTGGCCACCCAAATGCCACCTCCCGTACTGGGGTTCCTACCCCTTTGATGGGGTCTGTTCAGAGGGGGAGTTTGTCCTGAGGGGTTCCCCTTTCTGGCTGCGGTCTCCTTTTTGCGGGGGTGGGGATCGTGTCACCTTCTCCCTCAGGGGCTGCTCCTTGCCTGTGCTTCAGGAGTGGCTTGTTGGGGCTTTCACATGGTGTTCCTCCCTTCAGTGGACTCCTGCTGTTTGGTTGTTGCCTGCTTTGGTATGGTGTGGGGTGTTTGTTTACGTTCTTCTGGCCTCACAAGCCTTTCTCTCCCTGTTTGTGGGCGGTTTCCTTTTCAGCCTGGGACTCTTCCATTGTTTCTTGGGTTTCCCTGTCTCGATCTCAAGTCTCCGCCGTAGATGTTCTGGGGGGAGGTGAGATGGAGGTGTGTGGATTCCCCTGGTGGTGCTTTGTCTTCTCGGGAGGGGGAAGCTTTTGTTTCCTTCTTTGTTCGCTTGCTCTTTACTGCCCTGTCTGTCTGTCATGGTTCCTGCTGCTCCCTGTTTCTGGCTGTGTCTTTGGCTGGAGCCGGCTGTTGCAGCAGTCCCCATCCCAGGTTGGTGCCTCTGTTTCAGACCCTGGCTCTGGGGTTTCGTGGCCAGTGTTCTGCCCTCGCCGCTATTTTTGTCGACTGTTGAGTTGCTTCTTCCTCGCTCCTTCTGGGTTCTTCTGTTGCATCCGCTTTGTGTTTTTTTTCCCTTCTTGTTCCTGGTGTATCCAAAGGCTTTGCGGGTGTTCTTCAGCCTGTTTGGGCTGTTTTTGTTGCAGGGGTTTCCTTGCTTCTGGTTCTGCCATGGCTCCTCCCTGGTTCTTTGTCTTGGGTGGTCGCCTTCTGGTTTCTCATTCCTGTTGGCTGGGCCTTCTCTTGGATGCCATTGGTTCCGCTGGTCGTGCTTCGGGCAGGTTGTGTCCCGCTTCATTGGGTGGCCTCTGGTGGTGCATGCCGGTGGTCTTTGGTCTTCCAAGGGTTGTTGTTTCCTGGTCCCTCTCCCCTGTTGTTTTTCTCTGGTTTTTTTGGAGGGTGGGATTGTTGCCTCTCTTTCTTGGCGGTGCAGTTGCCAGGAGTTGAATGGAGGTTGCCCAATGTCTAGGGTTTCCTTCTTCCGTGTACTGTTTCATTGCAGCTGGGCCTCAGCTGCTGTGTGATTACTGTGATCTTCCATTCTTCACCCGGCTTGCTTCCTGTCTCCAGGGTTTGATCCCCCTCTTGTTCCTCTTGTTCGCAGGGTATCAGGGGTTTTGGGGGCCCTGTCGGTCCCCTGGCCCTGGTGTCTGTTAAGCTTCTTTTCCCAGGGGGTGTTGTTGCCCAGTTTCTGCCTTGCTTCCTGGACGAACTCCGGGTGGTGTTTGCTTGTTCTTGGTTTACTCCGAAGGGCGTGGTTTTACGTCCCCATGGGGTTGACTGTGGTATGGCGTTAGTAGCTTCCTTTTTCTTCCACTCTGTTCCTGTGGCAGCTCTCCGTCTGGTCGTTGTCTGGCATGGCCTACTATGATTGGGCTTCCCTGGTTTCTGGCTGTAGCTGTGCGGTGTTTTGGTCTATGAGCCTTTGGTTGGGCTCCTGTGTGACTCTCTCTGGAGGTGGCTGCTGTTCCACTTTTCTCTTTTTCGGTGGCCTCTTGGTTGGCCCTATCTCGGTTGGGGGGGCTGCGGGTCCTGTGCACTCGTTGGATTGGGGTCCCCCTTTTGTCTTATTCAGCCTATGGAGTAATTTTTGTGTAGTAGCTCTTCCTTGTTCCTGTGGTTCCTTTTTTGTTCCGTTGCTTGCGGAGCATCATTTTCCTGCCTTGGATTCTCAGGGTTTGGATGTCTGCAGTCGGCCTCTTCCTTCCAGGCTTTGCCTTGGTCTTTGTGGTTGTTGTTGGGTCATGCCTAGGGGTGTTTCGTTGGTGGGTGTCTTTTTTTTTTTTGATCCATCTCCTGTGTTGTCTGTTGCACTGGCTGTTGTGTTGTTTGGTCTTCCTCCTCTGGGGGCGTTCTTGAGCTGGTCTTCAGGGTTGGTTAGGGTCTTCTGGGCTCAGTCTTTGTCTGTCTCCCTTGTGCACTGCCACTCTGCTGGCGGCTGTTCCTCTGCTCCTTGGATCTGGCCCGGTCGCTTCCTTTCTGGTTTGCGCCCAGCCTCTGTTTTGGCTTCGGAATGGGGTTTGTTGAGATGCTTAACTCTATGGTGTTTTGTTTGGTATCCCTTCTTGGGGTGTTGTGTTGGCTCTGTCCGGGTTTCAGAATGCTGATTTTTGCCTGCTTGGGTATTCTCCAATTAGTGATGAATGGTACTGTAGGAGGCTGGACTGGCTTGTAGTGAGTACCAAGGGGTACTTACACCTTGCACCAGGCCCAGGTATCCCTTATTAGTGTATAGGGTGTCTAGCAGCTTAGGCTGATAGATAATGGTAGCTTAGCAGAGCAGCTTAGGCTGAACTAGGAGACGAGTGAAGCTCCTACAGTACCACAAGTGTCATATGCACAATATCATAAGAAAACACAATACACAGATATACTAAAAATAAAAGTACTTTATTTTTATGACAATATGCCAAAAGTATCTCAGTGAGTACCCTCAGTATGAGGATAGTAAATATACACAAGATATATGTACACAATACCAAAAATATGCAGTATAGTCTTAGAAAACAGTGCAAACAATGTATAGTTACAATAGGATGCAATGGGGATACATAGGGATAGGGGCAACACAAACCATATACTCCAAAAGTGGAATGCGAACCACGAATGGACCCCAAACCTATGTGACCATGTAGAGGGTCGCTGGGACTGTAAGAAAACAGTGAGGGTTAGAAAAATAGCCCACCCCAAGACCCTGAAAAGTGAGTGCAAAGTGCACTAAAGTTCCCCAGAGGACAAAGAAGTCGTGATAGGGTAATTCTGCAGGAAAGACACAAACCAGCAATGCAACAACAATGGATTTCCAGTCGAGGGTACCTGTGGAACAAGGGGACCAAGTCCAAAAGTCACCAGCAAGTCGGAGATGGGCAGATGCCCAGGAAATGCCAGCTGCTACTGGATAGTAGAAGCTGAGGATTCTGCAGGAACTACAAGGGCTAGAGACATCCCCTTTGGAGGATGGATCCCCCACGCCGTGGAGAGTCGTGCAGAAGTGTTTTCCTGAAGAAAGACCGCCAACAAGCCTTGCTAGCTGCAAGTCATGCGGTTAGCGTTTTTGGATGCTGCTGTTGCCCAGGAGGGACCAGGATGTCGCCAATTGCGTCAGGGGACAGAGTGGGCGCCCAGCAAGACAAGGAGCCCTCTCAGAAGCAGGCAGCACCCGCAGAAGTGCCGGAACAGGCACTACGAAGAGGAGTGAAACAGTGCTCACCCGAAGTTGCACAAAGGAGTCCTATGCCGCCGGAGGACAACTTAGAAAGTCGTGCAATGCAGATTAGAGTGCCGTGGACCCAGGCTTGGCTGTGCACAAAGGATTTCCGCCGGAAGTGCACAGAGGCCGGAGTAGCTGCAAAAGTCGCGGTTCCCAGCAATGCAGTCTGGCGTGGGGAGGCAAGGACTTACCTCCACCCAACTTGGACTGAAGAGTCACTGGACTGTGGGAGTCACTTGGACAGAGTTGCTGGATTCAAGGGACCTCGCTCGTCGTGCTGAGAGGAGACCCAGGGGACCAGTGATGCAGTTCTTTGGTGCCTGCGGTAGCAGGGGGAAGATTCCGTCGACCCACGGGAGATTTCTTCGGAGCTTCTAGTGCAGAGAGGAGGCAGACTACCCCCACAGCATGCACCACCAGGAAAACAGTCGAGAAGGCGGCAGGATCAGCGTTACAGAGTTGCAGTAGTCGTCTTCGCTACTTTGTTGCAGTTTTGCAGGCTTCCAGCGCGGTCAGCAGTCGATTCCTTGGCAGAAGGTGAAGAGAGAGATGCAGAGGAACTCTGATGAGCTCTTGCATTCGTTATCTAAGGAAACCCCCAAAGCAGAGACCCTAAATAGCCAGAAAAGAGGGTTTGGCTACTCAGGAGAGAAGATAGGCTAGCAACACCTGAAGGAGCCTATCAGAAGGAGTCTCTGACGTCACCTGGTGGCCCTGGCCATTCAGAGCAGTCCAGTGTGCCAGCAGCACCTCTGTTTCCAAGATGGCAGAGGTTTGGAGCACACTGGAGGAGCTCTGGGCACCTCCCAGGGGAGGTGCAGGTCAGGGGAGTGGTCACTCCCCTTTCCTTTGTCCAGTTTCGCGCCAGAGCAGGGCTGAGGGGTCCCTGAACCGGTGTAGACTGACTTATGCAGAAATGGGCACCATCTGTGCCCATGAAAGCATTTCCAGAGGCTGGGGGATACTCCTCCCCAGCCCTGACACCTTTTTCCAAAGGGAAAGGGTGTAACACCCTCTCTCTGAGGAAGTCCTTTGTTCTGCCATCCTGGGCCAAGCCTGGCTGGACCCCAGGAGGGCAAAAACCTGTCTGAGGGGTTGGCAGCAGCAGCAGCTGCAGTGAAACCCCGGGAAAGGCAGTTTGGCAGTACCAGGGTCTGAGCTACAGACCCGTGGGATCATGGGATTGTGCCAACTATGCCAGGATGGCATAGAGGGGGCAATTCCATGATCATAGACATGTTACATGGCCATATTCGGAGTTACCATTGTGAAGCTAGACATAGGTAGTGACCTATGTGTAGTGCACGCGTGTAATGGTGTCCCCGCACTCACAAAGTCTGGGGAATTTGCCCTGAACAATGTGGGGGCACCTTGGCTAGTGCCAGGGTGCCCACACACTAAGTAACTTTGCACCTAACCGTTACCAGGTAAAGGTTAGACATATAGGTGATTTATAAGTTACTTAAGTGCAGTGGTAAATGGCTGTGAAATAACGTGGACGTTATTTCACTCAGGCTGCAGTGGCAGGCCTGTGTAAGAATTGTCAGAGCTCCCTATGGGTGGCAAAAGAAATGCTGCAGCCCATAGGGATCTCCTGGAACCCCAATACCCTGGGTACCTCAGTACCATATACTAGGGAATTATAAGGGTGTTCCAGTATGCCAATGTAAATTGGTAAAATTGGTCACTAGCCTGTTAGTGACAATTTGGAAAGAAATGAGAGAGCATAACCACTGAGGTTCTGGATAGCAGAGCCTCAGTGAGACAGTTAGTCATAACACAGGTAACACATTCAGGGCACTCTTATGAGCACTGGGGCCCTGGCTGGCAGGGTCCCAGTGACACATACAACTAAAACAACATATATACAGTGAAAAATGGGGGTAACATGCCAGGCAAGATGGTACTTTCCCCCCCCCCCCAAACCCCCCCCCCCAAACGAAGGACAATAAGACTAGTCATTACCTGATGGGTCTTCATTGTCTAAGTGGAAATATCTGGAGAGTCCATCTGCATTGGAGTGGGTACTCCCAGGTCTATGTTCCACTGTATAGTCCATTCCCTGTAGGGATATGGACCACCTCAACAATTTAGGATTTTCACCTTTCATTTGTTTTAGCCAAAGTAGAGGTTTGTGGTCTGTCTGAACAATGAAGTGAGTGCCAAACAGGTATGGCCTCAACTTCTTCAGTGCCCAGACCACAGCAAAGGCCTCCCTCTCTATGGCAGACCAACGCTTTTCTCTAGGGGTCCACCTCCTACTAATAAAAGCAACAGGTTGATCCTGGCCCTCAGAATTGAGTTGTGATAGGACTGCCCCTACTCCTAATTCAGATGCATCAGTTTGGACATATAATCTTTTAGAGTAAAAAGGGCTTTTCAGGACAGGTGCAGAGCACATGGCCTGCTTCAGCTCCTCAAAAGCTTTCTGACAGTTTGCTGTCCATAATACCTTCTTAGGCATTTTCTTTGAAGTGAGGTCATTAAGAGGGGCTGCAATGGAGCCATAGTTCTTTATGAACCTCCTATAGTACCCAGTGAGGCCTAAAAAAGGCTCTCACCTGAGTCTGAGTAGTAGGGGGAACCCAATCTATAATAGTTTGGATTTTCCCCTGAAGTGGTGCAATCTGTTCCCCACCAACAAGGTGTCCCAGATAAACCACCTTTCCCTGCCCTATCTGGCACTTTGAAGCCTTGATAGTGAGGCCTGCCTTTTGCAGGGCCTCCAAAACTTTCCATAGGGCGACCAGGTGATCATCCCAGCTGGAGCTAAAGACAGCTATATCGTCCAAATATGCTGCACTAAAAGCTTCCAGCCCTTGCAGGACTGTGTTCACCAACCTCTGAAAAGTGGTAGGTGCATTTTTCAATCCAAAAGGAATTACTGTGAATTGGTAATGGCCTCCAATGGTTGAAAATGCAGTTTTTGCTTTAGCATCTTCTGATAATTTGATCTGCCAATACCCTGCAGTCAAGTCAAAAGTGCTTAGATACTTGGCAGATGCCAGTGTATCTATGAGCTCATCTGCCCTGGGTATAGGGTGAGCGTCAGTTTTGGTTACCTGGTTGAGACCTCTGTAGTCTACACAAAACCGCATTTCTTTCTTTCCATCCTTGGAATGAGGTTTTGGTACAAGTACCACAGCAGAAGCCCATGGACTTCCAGAGTGCTCAACCACTCCTAGTTCAAGCATTTTCTGCACCTCTTGCTTTATGCAGTCTCTGACATGGTCAGGCTGCCAATAGATCTTACTTTTGACAGGCAAGCTGTCTCCAGTATCTATAGTGTGCTCACACCAAGAAGTGGTACCTGGCACAGTAGAGAAGAGTTCAGAAAACTGACCCAGGAGATTTATGCAGTGGTCTTTCTGCTCAGCAGTAAGACAATCTGCCAGTACAACCCCTTCCACTAGAGCATCGTGTTCTGTGGAAGAGAAGAGATCAGGGAGAGGATCACTGTCTTCTTCCTGTCCCTCATCAGTTGCCATGAGCAGGGTGAGATCAGCCCTGTCATAGTAGGGTTTTAGGCGATTGACATGGAGCACCCTAAGGGGACTCCTGGCAGTGCCTAAGTCAACTAAGTAGGTAACTTCACCCTTTTTCTCAACAATTGTGTGGGGTCCACTCCATTTATCTTGGAGTGCTCTTGGGGCCACAGGCTCCAAGACCCACACTTTCTGCCCTGGTTGGTACTGAACCAAAACAGCCTTCTGGTCATGCCATTGCTTTTGGAGCTCTTGGCTGGCCTGAAGGTTTTTACTGGCCTTTTTCATGTACTCAGCCATCCTTGATCTGAGGCCAAGTACATAGTCCACTATGTCTTGCTTTGGAGCTTTTAAAGGTTGTTCCCAACCCTCCTTAACAAGTGTTAGAGGACCTCTCACAGGGTGTCCAAATAGGAGTTCAAAGGGGCTGAAGCCCACTCCTTTCTGGGGTACCTCCCTGTAAGCAAAAAGGAGGCATGGTAAAAGGATGTCCCATCTCCTGCGGAGTTTTTCTGGGAGTCCCATAATCATGCCTTTGAGAGTTTTGTTAAATCTCTCTACCAGTCCATTTGTTTGTGGATGATAGGGTGTGGTGAACTTGTATGTCACCCCACACTCCTTCCACATGGCCTTTAAGTAAGCAGACATGAAATTGCTTCCCCTGTCTGATACCACCTCTTTTGGGAAGCCCACCCTGGAAAAGATTCCCAGGAGGGCCTTTGCCACTGCTGGAGCTGTAGTAGTCCTTAGAGGAATTGCTTCAGGATATCTGGTGGCATGGTCCACTACCACCAAGATAAACCTATTGCCTGAAGCAGTCGGAGGGTCAAGGGGGCCAACTATGTCAACCCCTACCCCTTCAAAGGGAACCCCAACCACAGGCAGTGGAATAAGGGGTGCCTTTGGAGTGCCACCTGTTTTGCCACTGGCTTGACAGGTTTCACAGGACTTACCAAAATCTTTTGTGTCCTCTGACATTCTAGGCCAATGAAACAAGGGAACAAGCCTGTCCCAAGTTTTAATTTGCCCCAAATGTCCAGCTAGGGGAATGTCGTGAGCAAGAGTTAGGAGGAACTTTCTGTACTCCTAAGGAATCACCAATCTCCTGGCAGCTCCAGGTTTTGGATCCCTTGCTTCAGTGTACAAGATGTTGTCCTCCCAGTAAACTCTGTGAGAGTCACTGACATCCCCATTTGCTTGTTTGACAGCTTGCTGCCTTAGACCCTCTAGTGTGGGACAGGTCTGCTGTGCCACACTCTGCTCCTCCCTGGCAGGCCCCCCTTCACCCAAAAGCTCAGCAGTGTCTGCTTCCAGCTCCTCTGGTGTCGGTTCTGCACAGGGTGGAAATTCTTCTTCCTCAGAAGAAGAATCCACTGTAGAGGGAGGGATAGTAGGTAGTGCTTTACTTCTACTAGCCCTAGCTTTAGGGAGCACTTGGTCCATTCTTCCAGGATCCAAGTCACCCTGTCCTTTTTGCTTTTTGGCCTGAGCCTGGTCAAAGCAAAAATATGCCCTGGAATGCCCAGCATTGCTGCATGAGCCTCCAACTCCACTTCTGCCCAAGCTGATGTCTCTAAATCATTCCCTAATAGACAGTCTACAGGTAAATCTGAGGCAACCTCAACTTTCTTTGGGCCAGTAACCCCCCCCCCCCCAGTTGAGATTCACAACAGCCATGGGGTGGCTAAGGGTGTTGTTATGAGCATCGGTTACTTGGTGCTGGTGACCAAGTAGGTGTTGTTCAGGGTGGACCAGTTTCTCTATTGGCACCAGTGTCCCTGTAGGCCTGAACCTCAACACCATTTATTAGGGGTAGTTGCTTGTACTTATCCATGTTAAGGGGACAAGCAACCAAGGTGGCTAAATCAGTAGCCCCCTCAGAGACTAACACAGCCTCTGTGGTCTCCCTAATCAGACCAACCCCAACTAAGTTACCAAAAGTGAGCCCAGCTACTCCCTTGGATTGGCTATTAGTAGGTTTGCTCCCACCACCACTGCTATTAGTAGGGACACTAGGTGTAGCAGTAGGGGTTGTAGTGGTAGGAGGTTTGGTGCTTTTCTTTGGACAACTGGGATCTGTTGTCCAGTTGCCTTTTATTTTACATAAATAGCACCATGGTTTATTTTCTTTGTTTTGATTTGAAGAGGATTTGGACCCACCACCCCCACCAGAGTGTTTTTGTGGGCCTGATGAAGACTCATTTTTAGATTTGTCCCCACCCTTGTCAGAAGACTTACCATCCTTCTTCTTATTGCCATCTTTGTCACCCCCTGTATGAACTTTTCTGTTCACCCTTGTTCTGACCCATTTGTCTGCCTTCTTTCCCAATTCTTGGGGAGAGGTCAGATCAGAGTCCACCAGGTACTGGTGCAACAAATCAGACACACAATTATTAAGAATATGCTCTCTCAGGATCAAGTTATACAGGCTTTCATAATCATTAACTTTACTACCATGTAACCACCCCTCCAAGGCCTTCACTGAATGGTCAACAAAATCAACCCAGTCCTGTGAAGACTCCTTTTTGGTCTCTCTGAACTTCATCCTGTACTGTTCAGTGGTTAAGCCATAACCATCCAGGAGGGCATTCTTAAGAACTTTGAAATCATTGGCTTCACTTTCTTTCACAGTAAGGAGCCTATCCCTACCCTTTCCACTAAATGATAGCCATAGGATAGCAGCCCACTGCCTTTGAGGGACATCCTGTACAACACAGGCCCTCTCAAGTGCAGCAAACCACTTGTTAATGTCATCCCCCTCCTTATAAGGGGGAACTATCTTGTGCAGATTCCTAGAATCATGCTCTTTTGCAGGATGACTATTGGGAATACTGCTGCTGCCACCATTGGGTTTCTAAACCCAATTTCTGTCTTTCTTTCTCCACTTCTAAGGACTGTCTATCCAAATCCAGCTGTTGCTTCTTGAGCTTCAGTCTGGTTTGTTCCACTCTCAATCTATTGAGCTCCCTTTCTGACAATCTGTCATCAGGGTGGGTGGGAGGGACATGTCTAGAAACAAAAGTATGATGAGAAAGGACAGAAGGAGACCTGGTCCTAACAGATGGCACCCTAACAGCTTGGCTCACAGAAACAGCACTTCTACTATGATGAGAAGGAATACTCTTACTGTGATGTGAGACCACACTATCTGTATGATGTGACTCAACATCAGTTCCAACTATGCTAGGTTGTCTGCTAGTGGGCAGGCTTGGAAGTTTCCCTCCCACTTCTTTTGCTAGGGGTGCCCCAGAGTCAGAGTGGGAACCATCAGCTAACTTTTCAACAGGAGTACCAGCTGTGGCCTTATCCTGTTCAACAAGCATATTCACTAACCGTTCTCTAGAAGGATTCTTCCTTACACTTAAACCTCTATCTATGCAGAGACTCCTTGCTTCTTTCCAGCTAAGGTTATCATAAGCAAGTTTGGACAGATCAACAGTTTGGCCTGTGCCAGACATTTTAGACAGTGTTTAAGTGACAGAAAAAGTGAGGAAAAAATGTTTTTCAGAACTTTTGAAAAGACAGAAAAAAAAACTTTTAAAACTTTTTAAGAACTTTTTAGAAAGTTTAGAGGTACTTTTCAGCACTTAGAAAAGAGTGAAAAGAGGAAATGCAAAACTTTGTGGTTAGGTGTACATACACTGAACTTGTTTTGTATATTTTTCTCTTATGAAAAGTACAATGACAAAAGTGGTAAGTAGTTGCAAAGGACTTATCCCACCGCTGCACAACCAATGTAGGAGGCTGGACTGGCTTGTAGTGAGTACCAAGGGGTACTTACACCTTGCACCAGGCCCAGGTATCCCTTATTAGTGTATAGGGTGTCTAGCAGCTTAGGATGATAGATAATGGTAGCTTAGCAGAGCAGTTTAGGCTGAACTAGGAGACGAGTGAAGCTCCTACAGTACCACAAGTGTCATATGCACAATATCATAAGAAAACACAATACAGAGATATACTAAAAATAAAGGTACTTTATTTTTATGACAATATGCCAAAAGTATCTCAGTGAGTACCCTCAGTATGAGGATAGTAAATATACACAAGATATATGTACACAATACCAAAAATATGCAGTATAGTCTTAGAAAACAGTGCAAACAATGTATAGTTACAATAGGATGCAATGGGGACACATAGGGATAGGGGCAACACAAACCATATACTCCAAAAGTGGAATGCGAACCACGAATGGACCCCAAACCTATGTGACCTTGTAGAGGGTCGCTGGGACTGTAAGAAAACAGTGAGGGTTAGAAAAATAGCCCACCCCAAGACCCTGAAAAGTGAGTGCAAAGTGCACTAAAGTTCCCCAGAGGACAAATAAGTCGTGATAGGGTAATTCTGCAGGAAAGACACAAACCAGCAATGCAACAACGATGGATTTCCAGTCGAGGGTACCTGTGGAACAAGGGGACCAAGTCCAAAAGTCACAAGCAAGTCGGAGATGGGCAGATGCCCAGGAAATGCCAGCTGTGGGTGCAAAGAAGCTGCTACTGGACAGTAGTAGCTGAGGATTCTGCAGGAACGACAAGGGCTAGAGACTTCCCCTTTGGAGGATGGATCCCCCACGCCGTGGAGAGTCGTGCAGAAGTGTTTTCCTGAAGAGACTGCCAACAAGCCTTGCTAGCTGCAAGTCGTGCGGTTAGCGTTTTTGGATGCTGCTGTGGCCCAGGAGGGACCAGGATGTCGCCAATTGCGTCAGGGGACAGAGGGGGCGCCCAGCAAGACAAGGAGCCCTCTCAGAAGCAGGCAGCACCTGCAGAAGTGCTGGAACAGGCACTACGAAGAGAAGTGAAACGGTGCTCACCCGAAGTTGCACAAAGGAGTCCCACGCTGCCGGAGGACAACTTAGAAAGTCGTGCAATGCAGGTTAGAGTGCCGTGGACCCAGGCTTGGCTGTGCACAAAGGATTTCTGCCGGAAGTGCACAGAGGCCGGAGTAGCTGCAAAAGTCGCGGTTCCCAGCAATGCAGTCTGGCGTGGGGAGGCAAGGACTTACCTCCACCCAACTTGGACTGAAGAGTCACTGGACTGTGGGAGTCACTTGGACAGAGTTGCTGGATTCAAGGGACCTCGCTCGTCGTGCTGAGAGGAGACCCAGGGGACCGGTGATGCAGTTCTTTGGTGCCTGCGGTAGCAGGGGGAAGATTCCGTCGACCCACGGGAGATTTCTTCGGAGCTTCTAGTGCAGAGAGGAGGCAGACTACCCCCACAGCATGCACCACCAGGAAAACAGTCGAGAAGGCGGCAGGATCAGCGTTACAGAGTTGCAGTAGTCGTCTTCGCTACTTTGTTGCAGTTTTGCAGGCTTCCAGCGCGGTCAGCAGTCGATTCCTTGGCAGAAGGTGAAGAGAGAGATGCAGAGGAACTCTGATGAGCTCTTGCATTCGTTATCTAAGGAAACCCCCAAAGCAGAGACCCTAAATAGCCAGAAAAGAGGGGTTGGCTACTTAGGAGAGAAGATAGGCTAGCAACACCTGAAGGAGCCTATCAGAAGGAGTCTCTGACGTCACCTGGTGGCCCTGGCCATTCAGAGCAGTCCAGTGTGCCAGCAGCACCTCTGTTTCCAAGATGGCAGAGGTCTGGAGCACACTGGAGGAGCTCCGGGCACCTCCCAGGGGAGGTGCAGGTCAGGGGAGTGGTCACTCCCCTTTCCTTTGTCCAGTTTCGTGCCAGAGCAGGGCTGAGGGGTCCCTGAACCGGTGTAGACTGGCTTATGCAGAAATGGGCACCATCTGTGCCCATGAAAACATTTCCAGAGGCTGGGGGAGGCTACTCCTCCCCAGCCCTGACACCTTTTTCCAAAGGGAGAGGGTGTAACACCCTCTCTCTGAGGAAGTCCTTTGTTCTGCCATCCTGGGCCAAGCCTGGCTGGACCCCAGGAGGGCAGAAACCTGTCTGAGGGGTTGGCAGCAGCAGCAGCTGCAGTGAAACCCCGGGAAAGGCAGTTTGGCAGTACCAGGGTCTGAGCTACAGACCCATGGGATCATGGGATTATGCCAACTATGCCAGGGTGGCATAGAGGGGGCAATTCCATGATCATAGACATGTTACATGGCCATATTCGGAGTTACCATTGTGACGCTACACATAGGTAGTGACCTATGTGTAGTGCACGCGTGTAATGGTGTCCCCACACTCACAAAGTCCGGGGAATTTGCCCTGAACAATTTGGGGGCACATTGGCTAGTGCCAGAGTGCCCACACACTAAGTAACTTTGCACCTAACCTTTACCAGGTAAAGGTTAGACATATAGGTGACTTATAAGTTACTTAAGTGCAGTGGTAAATGGCTGTGAAATAACGTGGACATTATTTCACTCAGGCTGCAGTGGCAGGCCTGTGTAAGAATTGTCAGAGCACCCTATGGGTGGCAAAAGAAATGCTGCAGCCCATAGGGATCTCCTGGAACCCCAATACCCTGGGTACCTCAGTACCATATACTAGGGAATTATAAGGGTGTTCCAGTATGCCAATGTAAATTGGTAAAATTGGTCACTAGCCTGTTAGTGACAATTTGGAAAGAAATGAGAGAGCATAACCACTGAGGTTCTGGATAGCAGAGCCTCAGTGAGACAGGTAGTCATAACACAGGTAACACATTCAGGGCACTCTTTTGAGCACTGGGGCCCTGGCTGGCAGGGTCCCAGTGACACATACAACTAAAACAACATATATACAGTGAAAAATGGGGGTAACATGCCAGGCAAGATGGTACTTTCCTACAGGTACAAGGACTAGAGGGACCTGGGGGGGGGGGGGCAATGAAGATTACTGGTAAGTAATAGGACATTACTACACACGAGGTTTATGCATGGGTCTAGGGGAGTGGCGATTTTAATGAGGAAGTTAGCACCGTTTGATAGGGATAGGTATCGAGTTTTCAGACAGTTTTGCTATGCTACAGTCTTGGTAAGATGTGGAAGCGTAGAATGTTGTGATTAAATCCATTAACTGGGAATAATGGAAACTGAATTGAGCATCATTAATACTGTTCTACATTGTCTGTCGTGGACTGTGATCACAGGTGCACAGCCCCCTGAATAGTTTGCTGGATTACTGCTTTACTATGGCTGCCATGTTTGTTCTTGCATGTATACGTTTCCAAAAGTAAAATTGCATGCTTGCCAAAGCCAGATATATTGGCTTTGCATTGCTTGTTTAGTTAAGTGTTGGGCGTATGCATTTGTGATCGGCTGAAGCTTCAGTCTATTCTTTTTTTCGATTCCTTCCAGTTACACTTGGTTTTACTTTGCGGTACTTAAGAACCCCTGGAGCTTTCCTTTTCAAGCCGTGCATTAATGTTCAGTTTCTACCTAGTAGCCATTGAGACCTCCTTACTGACTGCATTCTGCCCTGCTCTAGAATGCCCGTGTTGCCTTCCTCCTGTGTTAACCTATGAAACAAACTGTCAGCTCTCAGGAACAGAAGGGCATTTTCTTCTGTGCCCAAGTCCCTTGTGTCTAACATTTTGTAATTTCTAAAGACCTTGCATTGCACTGAGTGCATTGTAACCTTGGGCCACCGGTGCAGGCCCCCGATAGACTTGAACATTTATTTGATGCTTTGCTCATCAGTGGGTACTTTTGGAGTCTTCCTTGGCTCCTTTTTTTAATTTCAAGAGCTGTTTATATTTAACATATCTATACTCCCTGCTTGTGAAAACGACTTAATGAGTTGACACGTATTTCCTTTTGGTTTAACGTATCCTTTATCGAACTGACCTTTAATGTTTGTATAGAAACTGTTTAGACGTGATTCTGCTCTTGGGCCCCTTGTTCATCAGAGTGATGATTGCCTTTAATAACACGCCATATACTTTCATCTGGTTAGACATAATGGATCATAAAAGTTCCCTGTTTTTCATAATATATGCATTTTAGGGAGGTTATCAGCTGTCAAGAATATGTAATTCTTCTCTGATGATTCTTGTACGATGCCCCTCGTTGATTTTTTACAGTATCTTTTTAATGTATGCGCCTTTTTTAACAGACCCTGTGGACAAAATGCATGTACAGTGTGGGCCAACAGCCTACTGCAATGCATTGCAGTAAAATAGTGACTCATCTGTAGATTGCCTTTGGGACCATGAATCTGGTGATAGGTTGCAGGTTTCCCCACTAAGTGAAGGCTACTAGAGGTACAGCTAACCACATTAACAGTCTTAAGAACTATCATGTCTGTTCTGATATATGATGAGTATCTGGATGCCTCCAATTGACAAAGAACACAGACGTCCCTACACATTTTCGTGACGGTGTTAGTATTGTTACAACCTTGTGCTTGTCAGGAGTACTCATGTTATACACACAGTGAAGGCTGTTGTTCAGTGGTTTTTGACAGTACCTAGAAACTCAGTCTTCTCAAGCCTGGAGTTATGTGATCAGTTTGTAATTATGCTTCACTCCCTAGTTCTTGATCCTGATATTTGCTTGTACCGTAACTCCCTACAATATTTTTAAATACTTCATGTCCTCATGAACGTTATGTTTTCTGTAGTTCCTTGTTCTTTAAGTTCCCTTCACCCCTTAGCCATGAATCATATGGATTTTTACTGTCAACTCCAAAATCCCACTTTGAATGTGCAAATCAAAATTCTGCCAAGAACTAATGTGTGCCCATATACTCCACTGTTGCCTTACATATTGGGTGACTGGTATCTACTCAACACCTTCAGAGCAACCCTCTGTCATGTTGTGTGATAATTGCCACACACTATTAAAATGTTACATGTCTTTTTAGATGTGCCTAGTTGCTTTAAATAATCAGTGTCCATAATGCTACAACTGATCAACAGCTTCATTGCACCACTCGACCTATTTTGTTTGTGCAATTTGTGTCTTGTACCCCTGAAGTGGGAGTTTGGTATTGGCTCAACTTACTAACCTGTGCTTCATTCTTTGACTGGACCCTTCCTTTATTGTACATATCTTTTTTTTTTTTTTTTTTTGATAAAGAGAATTTATTAATTTTCCATAAAACAATTGTGCTTACAGTACAACATGATGCCAACGCGCATCAAACAATAATGGTCAAATCCTCGGTCCCTGCCTCATTTTATTACTAAATATTGCTCACCATCAACGCTTAAAGGCCTGCTACGTCCTCCCACTTCCCCCATATCTTCTTGTGTTTGTGTAAACAGCCTCTGGCCTCGTACACTAGTTTCTCTCGCTGCGCACACCAATCCACACCCCGTCTCCACTTAGCCAATGTCGGAGCCACCCTGGCCTTCCAATCTGCCATTATATCCCTTTTGGCCACTAGACATGCCACCCCTAAGAAGGACCGATCTGCTCTTCGTAGCTCTGTGTCTCCCATGACCCCCAGAAGGAGGGGCAGTGGTGACCTCTTTACCTCCTCCTGTAGGACCCGGGATGTCTCCTGCACCACCTTTTCCCAATAGGCCGTTATAGTCGGACATGCCCATACCATGTGGTAGAAATCGGCTGTATGATACCTGCAGCGGGGGCATTCCGCTGTGGGGCGGAGGCCTGCTTTATGTAACATGGCGGGTGTGAGGTATGCAGCATGTAGGAAATAGGATTGTATTAACCGGAAGCGTGTGGCCATTGTTAGGGAGCGTGGGGCCATTAGTGCTTCTGTCCAGTCCGCTTCCTCCATGGGTCCCACCCAACTCTCCCACCTTTGGCGAAGCTCTCTCAGGGGTCCCCCAGCGGCGGTGATTAAGGTGCGATAAATCTGAGAAACCCCTCCCCTTCCCAGGTCTCCCATCAGTGCCTTGGCTTCCATGGGGCTATGTTCAGGTATGGTGTCTCCTGTCTGTAGGTGAACTAGTAGAGCGTGGCGTAACTGGAGATATCGATGGAATTGTGTCTTGCTTAAGGAATATTGTTTCTGGAGGTCTTGAAAAGATCGTATGTGTGACCCTCTCCAAATATCTCCCAGTGTGGAGATCCCTATGGTGTCCCATTTTTGAAAGCCCTCCAGACCTGCCACATGTATCAGCTGCTTTCCATGCCAAAGCGGGGTTTGTTGGGTTAGACGTCCCCACCACCCCGTCACTTTCTGGGCAGTACGCCATCCCAGAAGTACCACTTTGGTCACATCTGGGGTCCCTCGGGGTATCGGGCTCCCGTAGAGTGTGTCAAGGATCCGTGGGTAGCCCATTGTCTGTAATTCTAGTTGGTATGCGAGGTCTGTCCATCCACCTCCCATCCAGTCATTGATTACAAGTGTGTGCATCGCTAGATAATAGTATTGAATTTTCGACATGCCCAGTCCACCCTCATATACATCCCTCTGACAGGTTCTTAGCGACAATCTTGTACGTGAGCTACTCCATATGAATTGGCGTGCTAAAGAGTCCATCTCCTTGAACCATCTCACGGGGATGGGGAGTGGGAAATTCTGTAGGAGGTATAAGAGCCTGGGGAGGATCATCATCTTGTACAGCGCTATTCTACCAAGTAGATTCAGGGGGAGGGCCTTCCAGCGCAGAAGGTCGGTTTTGATTTTCTTTGTAAGCGGCGTGACATTGAGTTCCCACGCTAGCTCGGGGAGAAGTGAGATGTGTATCCCGAGGTATTTGAAGCTGTTTTTCCGTACAGGGATATTTCGTTGCCAATCTATACAGTCGCGTGCGCAATGAAGGGGAATCAGCAAAGATTTGGCTGGGTTCAGGGTCAGTCCTGAGGCTTCCGCGAAAAGTCTAAGGATCTCTAGAACGCGTGGGCCGCTTTTGGATGGGTTGGAGATGTACAGGAGCACATCGTCCGCGTACAAGGCCACTCTGTCCTCCGAACCAGAGGGCCAGCGCCAGCCCTCGATCAGTGGATCGCTTCTCAGTAATATCGCCAGTGGCTCTACCACTAGTGCGAAGAGCAGGGGAGATAACAGGCATCCCTGCCGAGTCCCACGGCCAATGGGGATTGGATCGGAGACCACTCCATTCACCCTGATACGGGCAGTCGGGTTAGAGTATAGGAGTTTCACTAATCCCCGGAATTTAGGTCCAAGCCCATTTTTATATAGGACCTGTTCGAGGTAGGACCAATCTACCGTATCAAATGCCTTTTCGAAGTCGAGTAAAAGCAGTGCCAATTGTGTATGCGATAGCGCCTCGCGGTGTGCCAAAGCAAGGTGTAGTCGTCTGATGCAGTGCCTTGTGCTACGGGTGGGCATAAAACCACACTGATCAGGATGCACCAGCGTGGGCATTACCTCCTTCAGTCTGGAAGCAAGGATCGAAGAAAGCACCTTGACTTCCACATTTAGGAGCGAGATAGGCCGGCACGCCGAACAGTGTCGTGATGGGGGTTGGGTTTTGGGGATCACCACAATAGTGGCTTGATCAATCTCTGTTGGGAAGCGGCCTTGATTCTCCGCTTCTTCGTACATGTTGAGCAGGTGGGGGCCCAGAATATCACTACATTTACTGTAAAATTCCGCTGGAAAGCCGTCGGGGCCTGGTGTTTTGCCTGATGCCAGGCCCGATATTGCGCTGCAGATCTCTACAAGACCAATGGCCTCGTCCAGTCTGTCTCTCGCCTCTGGGGATACCCCGGGAAGGGTAATCTCATTTAGTAGGGGGGACTCTCTCTCAACAGCAGGGCGTGGGTGTCCAGCGTATAGACGGGCGTAGTAGGAGGCGAAGCTATGTGCGATTTCCACTGCTGTTTTGACAAGGGTGCCCGAGTCATCTAAGATCTCCGGTATAATTCTGTTAGCCATGGGGCGGGTGGCCAGCCAATGCAGTAGCTTCCCGTTCTTATCCCCCCATCCATAGATTCGGGCTGCTGAGGCTCTCCACATGTGCTTGGCCGATTCTAGCATTATATGTTTGATATCCTCTCTTACCCTGGTCAGTTTCCTCATAGTCGAGGCAGATGCCAAGTTTCCATGTTGGCATTCGAGTCTCCGGGCCTTGTTCTCTAGCTCGGTGATCTGTGAGTTTTGATCCCGTTCACGGGACCGAAGAATGCTTCTGGCGTGACCTCTAATAGTGGCCTTGCAGGCAGCCCATAGCATTCCCGGGGACCGAACCGAGCCCTCATTTAATTCGAAATACTGGCTGAGGTGCGACCTGATATCTTGGGTATACTCTTTATCTTGTAAGTGCCACGCATTCAAGCGCCACATAGGCCGTCTGGTAAGGTCTGCTCTGCCCAGTCGGATTCGTATTGGTGCATGGTCGGAGACCCCCCGTGGAAGAATCTCTGCCCCTGCGACTTTTAAGAAATCTAGGGCGGGCATGAACACCAGGTCTATTCTGGACTGCGTCTGGTGGGCTGCCGAAGTATGTGTGTATTGGCGTTCTCTGGGATGCCAAGTGCGCCACACTTCACACAGGCCGAGGCTCTCCGCCCAATTACTTAGGGCTGAGGCCCGCTTGGATCTATTTATGGTAGTTTCCCCAGAGATGTCCAGCTTTGGGTCAAGGACCGCGTTGAAGTCGCCACCCAGTAGGGTGGTTCCTTGGGGTAATCCTGAGGTTACTCAGTGGAGCGAAAGTAGGAAGGAGTCAAGATTTGCCGGGGGTGCATATACGCATACCAAGTTTAGCGGCTGTCCGTGAAGAGTCCCTGTGACTACCATGAATCTACCTTGTGAGTCAGATTGCGTGGAAGTGATCACCATGGGCAGAGATCGATGGAGCAGAATAGCCACTCCTCTAGAGCCTCTGGAAAATCCTGCATGGTATACCCTATCGTATCCTCCCCTCGCAAGCATAGGGCATCTGGACCCAAGAAGATGGGTCTCCTGCAGGAGAACCACTGAGGGGGAATACCTGCGGAGGGTATTAAATACTGCCGATCTTTTGATCTTGTCTAATAGGCCATTTACATTCCAGGAGAGGACCTGGGTTACTGAGGACCAAGCGTGAGGTGTGCCGATGTTGGGCATGTTTGGATGTGTGGGTGCAGGCCCTGGGATGACCATTTCGAACGTGACTGCGAAATTCTAAATTTACAAACCAGGCTAACTAACTTGTCGCCTCTTAAACGTAACTTAAACTTCCCCTTCTCCCTGAACTCCCCCCCCTCCCCATACTCTGCCCCCGGAAGCATCTGTCGCCCATGTACCCAACCAAAACCAGACAGCCAGTGGAGCTGTCGTTGGAGTGGAGTGATGGACCCCTCCTTTCCTTCGGATCAATTGCAATTAGCAGTCACAAATCAAGCGTTCAACACCATACTCTAGGAAGTCTTCGGTGCTATCAATGTTAGTCTCGCCAGGGGTCGCCTGAGTGGATCAAACGTAGCCCGAATCCCCCCACGTCTCGCGCAGGGGCCTCACATATCCCGTCAGCCGAGTACCGGAGACTGACTCAATCGCCCGTCCTCGGCGGGCTGGGACGGTGTCCGAGGCATCGGAAGAGCCTCAGTGCTAGTCTCGGTATGAGGATTGGGGTCCCGGGCTGTTCCATCCTCTGCCGGAGCGATCGAGTCTTTCTGTCTGCCTCTCCGGGATCTGGTGCGTCGTCGGCTCCTCCGGGGCCCCCCCGACGGCGAGGGCTCGACATGTGGGGTTCTTCCAGTGGTTATGGGGGGACCCTTTCGGGCTCCGATGCCCTCCTCTGTCAGCCAGTCCCAAGCCTCCTCAGGAGATTTAAAAAAATAAGCTTTCCCAGCCATGAGGACCCTGAGGTGTGCGGGGAAAAGGAGCATGTACGAGAGTTGCATTGCCCTAAGTTTTTGCTTAACATGTTCGTACGACCTACGGCGGGTTTGGACTTCTCTGGTGTAGTCCGGGAAAATTAGGATTTTGTGGTTTTCCCACTGCGTACCGTCTTGCCGCCTTGCCTCCCTGAGGATATTGTCTCTGTCCTTAAAGTTAAGGAATCGTGCGATCATCGGGCGCTTCGGGCCGCCCGGGGGTGGGCGAGGCGCGAGCGCCCTGTGGGCTCTTTCAATTGCAAACAGGGGCGAGAGGGATTGGTCCGGCATCCAAGATTTAATCCACCTCTCCAGGAATTCGACGGCCTTGTCATCCTCTATGCCCTCCGGGAAACCTATGAAGCGTAGGTTGTTGCGTCTGGCCCGGTTTTCCGCATCTTCTGCGCGGCGGTGAAGCTCGCCTGTTCGGGATTGTAGTTGGGCCACTTTGGTTTTGAGGTCAGACAAATCACTTTCGGTTTGGGAAACTCGGGTTTCCACCTCCGTAATTCGAGTTACTGCATTCCTAAGGTCCTGCCTAATGAGGCCCATGTCCACTCGCACCTCTCCAATTTTCGTTTCCACAGCCATCTGCGATGATTGAATAGCTTGGAGAATGGCACTCACCCCGTCTGGGGCCGGGCCCCCACCAGCCACTTCTCCCCCTCCCTGTTGGCCCATCGTAGTCGTGAACTGGTCGATTTTTTGTTGGGAGGGCGGAGGTTGTTTGTTCGTTTTGTCTTTTCCCATCGTGGCACTTGAAGCGGGTGTCAGGTGGGCCACACCTTCTTTAATGCGGTTTCAAGCCTGAGAATTCGGTGTGTTGTCCGGTGCCTTGGACTGTATGGGGGTTCGCAGTGTCCGATCACGCAAGGGCGGCTAGCGTTGGCACCGTTGGCACCTTCTTTTCAGGTCCCTTTCTCGCTCTCTCCATCGGGGTGGGGGGGACCCGTCCAAGACCCAGACCGAGGCTTCTCCACCTTAAGGCCTCTCTGCCCCCGCCGTAGGCCCCGTTCCGTCACGACCGGGCTCTCAATCTCTCGAGTCGATTCTGACCAGGGTATCCGAATGTCCCAAGGTGTTGTTCTCTACTGCTCAGCCCGCAGTCTAGGTTCTGCCGCAGTCCAGCCCGTGCTCCGTCTGGATCCGGGCCCGAGGGAGGTAGGAACCAGGCCTCCAGGCCCTCAGGCCCTCTCCCGCCGCTGCAAGGATGGGGGGGGTGGGGATGTCACTGCTTGTCTTCTCCCCTCCACCCCCTTCCGATCTCCGATTTACATCTTTGCCCCCCCGGGGCACCACCTGGATCTCCGGTCGTGTCCTGATCCCCAGCACGCCTCCAGCTCCTAATTCCAGCTAGGAGAAGGACCCCGGGGGAAAGGGCCTCTGCAGCGGCCTCAGTGCGGTCCCGCAAGCTGCTCGGGCCGCACCCGCGCCTCCGCGCGTCGGCGCGGCGCCGCTCACCCGCCGTCTTCCGCCTCGACGAGAGGCGGGGGGCTCGTCGGCACTCCAGCGGCCGGGATCCACCGCCAGAGCACGCCCCAGCCCTCTCCGGGCCTCCCGCCGCTCTCCAACCTGCAGCACTCGTCTCCGGCGGGGCTCTCAAGCCCGTATCAGCTCCGCCGGGTGCATCTCGCGCGGCCGCCATCTTGAACACTTCTTCACGGGATCGGCCGGACCGCTATGTGAAGGCGGGACGCCGGCTTCCCACCAGATCGCCCCAGCAGACCTCTCTACGGGCCCCCGGGACGCCGGGGAGCCATGTATAGCATTTTTTGCTCCCTTGGACCGCGGTAGTTAAGGGCGGATGACGGAGGGGCCCAGAGCACTCTCAGAGTGCGACCGCCATCTTGACGCCCGAAGCCACGCCCCCCTATTGTACATATCTTAATGAGCATTGCTTTGCCCCCTAAATAATCAAATGGTTCACTCCATTATTTTGGTCACCTTGTAAAATAACTTTCCTTTCCAAACTATTTACAGCCCCAAAGAAGTAAGTTACAAACATTTGTTCATATGATTTGCTATTTTCATCATATTTCTCTACTTAGCACTTCATAAAGCTTCACTTTTTTGGGGTTATTTATATTACTCACTACTCCATATTGTCACACACCTCTGCTCTTACTCAACCTTACCACCTCAGTTATCGACTGACTAAACAAACCAGCTACCAGACACTTCATGTATTCCTCTACACTAAATGGCAAAAACCTATGGTTGCAAAGAGCACAAACCTAAACATTTCCCTCTTTCTTTCAGTCTATGTAACCCTCAGTCTGTGACAAGTCATTGTATTCTCAATGTCCCCACTGCATTTTGAAGCTGTCATGCGACCTGGAGAGTTTCAAAAGATTCTGCCACAATTGCCACTCAGGACACCAGCCACATTGCCGTCCTCCACATTTTTCACAAGAATCGTAAAGGTTGAAGAGTAGGTATGCTTGATGACACCTGTTAAACCTGGCAGCTCTTGCCGTGGTTTCCCTGTACCTTTTGCTTCTGACCTGCTGTTTTTGGACCCTGTGCTGTAATTCATTTTTTGCTGGTTTTGATACTTTGGACACTATACCACTGCTAACCAGTGCTAAAGTGCAAGTGCTCTCTATCTGAAGGATATTGGTAATTGGTTTTCCATGATTGGCACATTTGATTTACTGGTAAATCCCTAGTATAGTGCACCATGTGTGCCCAGGGATTGTACATCAAATGCCACTAGTAGGCCTGCAGCACTGATTGTGCCACCCACATGAGTAGGCCTGTAAACATGTCTCAGACCTGCCACTGCAGTGTCCGTGTGTGCAGTTTTAAACTGCCAGTTCGATCTGGCAAGTGTGCCCCCTTGCCAGGCCCAAACCTTCCCTTTTTACTACATGTCAGTCGCCCCTAAGTTAGGCACTAGGTAGGCCTATGGGCAGGGTGCAGTGTATTTAAAAAGTAGGATTTATACACTTGTGTTTTACATGCCCTGATAGTGAAATACTGCCAAGTACGTTTTTCACTATTGCAAGGCGTCGCTCTCCTATAGGTTAACATGGGGATTGCTTTTAAATATCTTTTTAACTGCAGTTTCCCATTGGGAGCAGATAGAGATTTGGAGTTTGGGGTCTCTGAACTCACTATTTTAAAATACATCTTTTGGTAAAGTTGGGTTTTAGATTGTTTTTTTAACCATTCTGTGTCTCTACTTTGCTGCTGAATCCATGTCTGGGTCACATTGACAGTTGAGCTGTTTGTGAATTCACTCTAGACAGTGACACAAAGGGAGCTGAGATATGTCCTGCATATCCCGATGAGTCTTCCTGGGCTAGAGTAGGGACAGAGGAGCTGACACATGCACTTAAAAGGGCTCTACCTACCCTCATGCAATACAGCCTCCAACCCCCTAGAATGTGACTAGGGCATGGCAAGGAAGGGGCAGAGTCTTGTGCACTACAAAGACTTTCCTTTGAAGTGTAAGTATTGGACTGCTGACCCCACAACTTTAGATTACTTCTGGTTCAAGAGGAACTTCTGCCACGGAGAAGCACTTGATGCTTGAGGAGGACCTGCCACTCTGCCTGTTGCTTTGCTTTCCTGTGCTGGCCTGCTGCTGCTGCGTCTGCCTTAAGAGGGGAAGGGCTGGACTTTTATTTCTGAAATCCTGCTTGTGAAGTTTCCCCAAGGGCTTGGACTGAGCTTGCCTCCTGTTAAGAAGTCTCCGGGACATAAAAGACTTCACCTGCGAGCACCTGGTTACTCCTGCTGAGGACCCTGACTCGCCAAGTGGTGCCAGTCCAGTTCCTGGGCCTTTGGGAGTGAAAGCTGGCTTGAAACCAAGAAAGACCAGGCACACCGACTCCAGACAACTCCAGAACCGGCACCACTGCCTGCAACTCGAAGCCGTGTTCCCTGCTGGAGTGCGATGACTCCAACTGACGTCGCAGGCCAGACGCTGCCACAGCCTCTAGACATCGTGAGTTCAGAGTGCCGTGTCACGTACGTCTGTGATACCTGACTCTGCTGTGGCACCTGTAGCCTCGTAGCCGTGACCCAGAGAGGTCACCCCACCACCTCTTAACCCCCTGGATCCAGCGACCCCGTCGGATCGTAAGGAAACGATGCCTCGCCCCAACGCCACATCACCTCTCCTGTTCTGCAGTAAGGAGGCAATGCCGCACCGGATCCAGTGATGCCTTACCTCCCCGACTCCGTGCACCAGCCTGTTTTCCTCATTACCAAAGATACTGTACCTGGGGGTCCGTGCAACTCCGAGACCGTCGCCGCCCTACCTGAGAGTGGCGTCAGACTGTTGGGAACTGCTCCGTCAACAATGTCATGATAGCCCGAGTTGGAGCTATTGTGTTTCTGCGTGTTTTTATTGGGATTTAATCTTTTAAATTCATATTTCTGCTTGTGGAGGTTGGAATTTTGTCGTTTTGGTCTTGTTTGATTTAGATAAATATTGGCTTTTTTTCTAAACTGGTGCGGAGTCCTTTTGTGGTGTCACTGTGTTACTGTGTGTGTTGGTCCAAATACTTTACACATTGCCTCTGAGATCAGCCTGACTGCTTGTGCCAAGCTACCAATGGGTGAGCAGGGGTTATCTGAGCTGTATATCTCCCTTACCCTGACTAGAGTGAGGGTCTCTACTTGGACAGGGTGCAAACTGACTGTCAATTAGAAACCCCATGTTCGATGGCATCTGTCGCTGTAGATACGCATGTTTTGCAATAGCTCGCCATCTGGTGTTGGGCCGGAGTGTTACAAGTTGTTTTTCTTCGAAGAAGTCTTTCGAGTCACGGGACCGAGTGACTCCTCCTTTTGTCTCCATTGCGCATGGGCGTTGACTCCATCTTCGATTGTTTTTTTTCCGCCATCGGGTTCGGACGTGTTCCTGTCGCTCCGAGTTTCGGAACGGAAAGATAGCTAATTTCGGAAGATTTTCGTCGGTATTGTTGCGTTCGGGATCGGCGTAGTTAGATTCAACACCGCGTCGAAGGATCGAAGAGCTCCGGTGCCCTTCGGGGTAGTTTTTCGATCCCCCGTCGGGGCCTGGTCGGCCCGACCGCGTGCTGAAGAACGCCGATGGAACGGACCCCGTTCCGTTTCTGCCCCAAATGCCACAATAAATACCCCTATACAGACCAACACTTGGTCTGCAACCTGTGCCTGTCACCTGAGCACAGTGAAGACACCTGCGAGGCCTGTCGTGCGTTCCGGTCCCGAAAAACACTCCGAGACCGTCGAGCCAGAAGACTTCAGATGGCGTCCGCGCCGACAGCCCACCGAGAGTTCGAGGAACAAGAAGAGGGAAGGCACCTTCTCGATCCAAGACTCAGACTCCGAAGGATTCGACGATACACAAACTGTGAGTAAGACGTCGAAAACCACTCAGAGGAAGATTTACAAGGCCCAGGGGACGCCACTGCCACCAGGCCATGGCTCCACCCATAAATTTGGTGACCGACCGTCGGCACCGAAAAAGGCCCAATCAGTGCCGAGATCGTCCGACTCCGGTCGAGACACCGGCACGCAGCCTTCTCGGGACCGAGAAAGTGCTGGAGACAAGCATCGACACCGAGATGCCGGTGTAGACACAGCTCGACGCCGAGACAGCGGCCCCGAAGAAGATCGACGCCGACAGGTTTCGGCCCCGAAAAAGAAAAAAGTCACCTCGGAGCCGAAAAAGGACGCAGACAAAGTTTCGGTCCCGAAACAAACTGCAACCGACCCAGCTTCAGGCTCTTATACAGAAGAGCACTCGCTAACCTCCCAAATGCAAAAGCATAGGTTTGAGGAAGAGTTACAATCAACTGATGTGGACCATACGCAAAAGCGTATTTTCATACAGCAGGGGACAGGGAAAATAAGCACCCTTCCCCCTATTAGAAGAAAGAGAAGGTTGGAGTTCCAAACTGAACAGACACCACAACCAAAAGTGGTGAAAAGAGTTACCCCACCACCCTCTCCTCCGCCCGTGATTAACGTCTCACCAGCACAAACTCCATCACACTCCCCAGCTCACACCACCATGAGCCAGGGTGACCAAGATCAAGACGCATGGGACCTATACGACGCCCCAGTGTCAGATAACAGTCCGGAGGCATACCCTACGATGCCATCTCCACCAGAGGACAGCACCGCGTATTCTCAAGTGGTGGCTAGAGCAGCACAATTTCACAATGTAAGCCTCCACTCAGAACAGGTCGAGGATGATTTTTTATTCAACACACTCTCCTCCACCCACAGCTCATACCAAAGCCTGCCTATGCTCCCTGGTATGCTCCGGCACGCAAAAGAAATCTTTAAGGAGCCGGTCAAAAGTAGGGCAATCACACCAAGGGTGGAAAAAAAGTATAAGGCGCCTCCTACAGACCCGGTTTTCATCACTACACAGCTGCCACCAGACTCTGTCGTTGTAGGAGCAGCTAGGAAAAGGGCCAACTCCCACACATCTGGAGATGCACCACCCCCAGATAAAAAAAGCCGCAAGTTCGATGCAGCTGGTAAGAGAGTCGCAGCACAAGCTGCAAACCAGTGGCGCATCGCGAACTCCCAGGCACTACTTGCGCGCTATGACAGGGCCCATTGGGATGAGATGCAACATCTCATTGAACATCTGCCCAAGGACCTACAAAATAGGGCAAAACAAGTGGTTGAGGAGGGACAGACCATTTCCAACAACCAGATCCGCTCCTCCATGGACGCTGCAGATACAGCTGCACGGACAATTAATACATCTGTAACTATCAGAAGGCATGCATGGCTCCGAACGTCTGGATTTAAACCAGAGATTCAGCAAGCAGTTCTCAATATACCTTTTAACGAAAAAGAACTGTTCGGTCCAGAAGTGGACACAGCGATTGAGAAACTCAAAAAAGACACGGACACTGCCAAAGCCATGGGCGCACTCTACTCCCCGCAGAGCAGAGGGAATTACAGCACATTCCGTAAAACACCCTTTAGAGGGGGGTTTCGGGGTCAGAGCACACAAGCCAGCACCTCACAAGCAACACCGTCCAGTTACCAGGGACAGTATAGAGGAGGTTTTCGGGGACAATATAGAGGAGGGCAATTCCCTAGGAATAGAGGAAGATTTCAGAGCCCCAAAACCCCTACTACTAAACAGTGACTCACATGTCACTCACCCCCTCCACACAACACCAGTGGGGGGAAGAATAAGTCATTATTACAAAGCATGGGAGGAAATCACTACAGACACTTGGGTTCTAGCAATTATCCAACATGGTTATTGCATAGAATTTCTACAATTCCCTCCAAACATACCACCAAAAGCACAAAATTTGACAAAACATCATTCCAATCTCCTGGAGATAGAAGTGCAGGCACTATTGCAAAAGAATGCAATCGAATTAGTGCCAAACACACAAATAAACACAGGAGTTTACTCACTGTACTTTCTGATACCAAAGAAGGACAAAACGCTGAGACCAATCCTAGACCTCAGAGTAGTGAACACTTTCATCAAATCAGACCACTTTCACATGGTCACACTACAAGAAGTATTACCATTGCTAAAACTACACGACTACATGGCAACTTTAGACCTCAAGGATGCTTATTTCCATATACCAATACACCCATCGCACAGGAAATACCTAAGGTTTGTATTCAAAGGAATACATTACCAATTCAAGGTACTGCCTTTCGGATTAACAACCGCACCAAGAGTCTTTACCAAATGTCTAGCGGTAGTCGCTGCACACATAAGAAGGCAGCAAATACATGTGTTCCCATATCTAGACGACTGGCTAATCAAGGCCCATTCGTTAATAGAGTGCTCAAATCACACAAATCATATCATACAAACCCTCTTCAAACTAGGGTTCACCGTCAACTTCACAAAATCCAACATTCTGCCACGCAAGGTACAACAATACCTAGGAGCCATAATAGACACATCAAAAGGAGTAGCCACTCCAAGTCCCCAAAGAATTAAAAATTTCAACACCATCATACAACGCATGTATCCAACACAAAGGATACAAGCAAAGATGGTATTACAACTCCTAGGCATGATGTCTTCATGCATAGCCATTGTCCCAAACGCAAGACTGCACATGAGGCCCTTACAACAGTGCCTAGCATCACAGTGGTCTCAAGCACAGGGTCATCTTCTAGATCTGGTGTTAATAGACCGCCAAACTTACCTCTCGCTTCTGTGGTGGAACAACATAAATTTAAACAAAGGGCGGCCTTTCCAAGACCCAGTGCCACAATACGTAATAACAACAGATGCTTCCATGACAGGGTGGGGAGCACACCTCGATCAACACAGCATACAAGGACAATGGAACGTACATCAAACAAAACTGCATATAAATCACCTAGAACTTCTAGCAGTTTTTCAAGCACTAAAAGCTTTCCAACCAATAATAGTTCACAAATACATTCTCGTCAAAACAGACAACATGACAACAATGTATTATCTAAACAAGCAAGGGGGGACGCACTCCACGCAGTTAAGCCTGCTAGCACAAAAGATTTGGCGTTGGGCAATTCACAACCAAATTCGCCTAATAGCACAATTTATACCAGGGATCCAAAATCAACTCGCAGACAATCTCTCTCGAGATCACCAACAGGTCCACGAATGGGAAATTCACCCCCAAATTCTGAACACTTATTTCAAACTCTGGGGAACACCTCAGATAGACTTGTTTGCGACAAAGGAGAACGCAAAATGCCAAAACTTCGCATCCAGATACCCACACAAACAGTCCCAAGGCAATCCCCTATGGATGAACTGGTCAGGGATATTTGCTTACGCTTTTCCTCCTCTCCTTCTCCTTCCTTACCTGGTAAACAAACTCAGTCAAAACAAACTCAAACTCATATTAATAGCACCAACTTGGGCAAGGCAACCCTGGTACACAACGCTGCTAGACCTATCAGTAGTACCCTGCATCAAATTGCCCAACAGGCCAGATCTGTTGACACAACACAACCAAAAGATCAGACACCCAGATCCAGCATCGCTGAATCTAGCAATCTGGCTCCTGAAATCCTAGAATTCGGGCACTTACAACTTACCCAAGAATGTATGGAAGTCATAAAGCAAGCCAGAAGGCCATCCACCAGGCACTGCTATGCAAGTAAATGGAAGAGGTTTGTCTGCTACTGCCATATTAATCAAATACAACCATTACACACAACTCCAGAACATGTAGTGGGTTACTTGCTTCACTTACAAAAATCTAACCTGGCTTTCTCTTCCATTAAAATACACCTTGCAGCAATATCTGCATACCTGCAGACTACCTATTCAACTTCCCTATATAAGATACCAGTCATTAAAGCATTCATGGAGGGCCTTAGGAGAATTATACCACCAAGAACACCACCTGTTCCTTCATGGAACCTAAGTGTTGTCCTAACTAGACTTATGGGTCCACCTTTTGAACCCATGCACTCCTGCGAAATACAGTTCCTAACCTGGAAGGTGGCATTTCTCATCGCCATTACTTCCCTAAGAAGAGTAAGCGAGATTCAGGCGTTTACAATACAGGAACCTTTTATACAACTACACAAGAATAAGGTCGTCCTAAGGACCAATCCTAAATTTTTGCCAAAGGTTATTTCACTGTTCCATCTAAATCAAACAGTGGAACTTCCAGTGTTCTTTCCATAGCCAGATACCATAGCTGAAAGGGCACTACATACATTAGATGTCAAAAGAGCATTGATGTATTACATTGACAGAACAAAGAACATCAGAAAGACTAAACAACTATTTATTGCATTTCAAAAACCTCATGCAGGAAACCCAATATCAATGCAAGGTATAGCCAGATGGATAGTTAAATGCATCCAAATCTGCTACCTTAAAGCTAAACGACAGCTGCCCATTGCACCAAGGGCACACTCAACCAGAAAGAAAGGTGCTACCATGGCCTTTCTAGGAAACATCCCAATGCAAGAAATATGTAAGGCAGCCACATGGTCTACGCCTCACACATTCACCAAGCACTACTGTGTAGACGTGTTATCTGCACAACAAGCCACAGTAGGTCAAGCCGTATTAAGAACATTATTTCAAACTACTTCCACTCCTACAGGCTGATCCACCGCTTTTGGGGAAATAACTGCTTACTAGTCTATGCAAAACATGCGTATCTACAGCGACAGATGCCATCGAACTGAAAATGTCACTTACCCAGTGTACATCTGTTCGTGGCATCAGTCGCAGTAGATTCGCATGTGCCCACCCGCCTCCCCGGGAGCCTGTAGCAGTTTGGAAGTTACCTTCAAATATTTGTATATGTATCATCTCAACCTTAAATAGGTACATACTTAGTCACTCCATTGCATGGGCACTATTACTACAATTCAACTCCTACCTCACCCTCTGTGGGGAAAAACAATCGAAGATGGAGTCGACGCCCATGCGCAATGGAGACAAAAGGAGGAGTCACTCGGTCCCGTGACTCGAAAGACTTCTTCGAAGAAAAACAACTTGTAACACTCCGGCCCAACACCAGATGGCGAGCTATTGCAAAACATGCGAATCTACTGCGACTGATGCCACGAACAGATGTACACTGGGTAAGTGACATTTTCATTCTAACAGCATCCATAATCTCTTTTCACCAACTCAAACTGGTGAACCTTTGCCTTAGTGGTTGATCTTGGTCTTATAGGTGCTCCCTCATCTGTAATTCTTGATTTTGACCCTTGAAATCTGGTACCTGCGTGGAATGCACTCTGCTAGCCATCACCAGTAATACCTCATTCGTGATCTGTTACCAATTTGGACTGAAACTAGTCCACAATGAACTCTGAAATTGCCCAAATAAACTCTTTAATGGATTTTTGGTAACCCCCCCCCAATTAAGTGACATCAAGGCTTTGGGGCACTCGACTCTTGACATCCTAGGACATCACAAATCTGCTTGATGAGACCTACACATGCAGTGGTTTTGGGTTACCTCTTTAGGATTTGCTTGATTCTGAACAACCTGGGCCAATACGTGTTGATTCTTGTACCTAAGTTTACTACATTACTAATGCAGACAGCAGGCACATTGTAGCAAATCTCATACATTGTATATTAATGTTTGGTAGCTCTGTCCCTTTACCTCATTACAGGAAATACCATCTGTAATATACTGGAGAGCTCCAGAAGTTTGCCAGGGATACCAGAGTTCTTCCTTCTAGTACACATTTGTCGATAAGGCACCATGTTTTTGTAGTCTACGGCCTTACTGCATAAGTGGTATAAATGGGTTTGTATCTCGTCTCCAGAAAGTGCTAGGGTATTTAGCTATACTGTTTTATTAATAATTGCAGTTGCTACATTTTCCTTCCTGTGAAAGAAATACCTACCTGTTTTCAAAGTTAAGGGGCATTGAGTGTGAGGGTATTTAGTAGAAGTCCAAACCCTCTGCCAGTTCCTGTATTAAAGCTTTAACTGTTCACCGTCACTATCCTTGGAGTGTTAAGCGTACAAAAGGAGTAACTTTTTGTACCAGTTGGAGTGATATAGTAATGAAGACTCTGTTATGCTAGTGGTGCAGCGGTAAATTACAGTACTTTCCATGCGTACTGTCCAGTAATTACTGCCTACATCAGAAAAAAGTGAAAAGCCCTCATACAGTAATTCACACTATTTACCATTTTCAATGTATTTGGATTTTTATTGAATTTCTAAAGTTAGCACTTAAAGTAGAGCACTTTTGGAACACAATGTAAGGTTCTGATAGAATTTACAACACCAAGGTTCTAAAAGATAAAAAACATAATTTACTACACACTGCCAGTCTAAGTGACTCTCAGCATCACTAGTTCTCAACTGTGCTTTGGTTGGTGCCGCACACAAAGGCTGTGGAGCTACCACTCTGCAGGCCCCTTTGCTGTTCCTCATCTGTTCTTTGATGGATCATTTAGATCCTGCTCCTCTCAGCTGGCTACAGACCGCAGTACTCTGAAGTGCTCCTCAGGCTACTTGGTGACACAGTTGTGGCTGTGCAGCTTGAGTCTGTCTACATCAACAACAGCTCCAGATAAGGTAAGCTGTACAAGACAATAAAATAAAGGTGGTGCCGAAAGAGGTTCTGATAGCTTCCGGGACAGTGTCTATAGCACTGTTGGTGGAGGTAGGGTGCGTGAGAGGGGAGTGGAGGGAAATAGACACAGGAAAAAAAAACAGCAGAATTTCCAGTCACTAGTGTCATAAGGTAATTCTTCCTACCCTGTGTTAGTTATGATGCCCATTCCTGGTATAGTTGTGATCATTCTTTGCATATTGTGAATACTCATGGCTTAATGATCCAGCTATTGGCATAATTCTGACCCTGGTATTTTAGTGAGTTACCTGCATAATAATGGTAATTCTTGCCAAAATAAGGCCATCCTTTGCATGATGGTGGTCATTTTAACACAGTACTAGTCCTGGCATAATAGTAACAATTCTTGGCAACGTGTGGATACCCATGACATGATGGCACACACTTTTGGCATAATGCCTGTGCTGACATTGTGGTAATTATTATATTATTGTGGGCATCCATGGCATGATGACTCTTACCCTTGGTGAAAGGCTGACTCTGACATAATATTGTTCATTCCTGTTATAATGTACATAATCCAATATA
Source organism: Pleurodeles waltl (assembly GCF_031143425.1). Taxonomy (NCBI): domain Eukaryota; kingdom Metazoa; phylum Chordata; class Amphibia; order Caudata; family Salamandridae; genus Pleurodeles; species Pleurodeles waltl. The sequence goes on along the minus strand of NC_090438.1, from coordinate 201,533,722 downwards.
ATGCAGACAACCTGTGGTATAATCCTGGCCTTAGATGACCTTGGAATCATGGGGGCTCCTCTTGGCATATTGTGCCATTACATGGGGGTTATGCTGTAGATGGTAGGTTGGAACAATATTTGATGGGTTGAGGAACAGAGGACCATTAATTTGAAAAGGCCCAGTCTTAGGCTGCGAAAACAGTTCAACAAGTCCCATTCATCCACCAATCCTCTCTAATCAAAGTAGCTTTTCATTCACCACTGCTTTCATTCTTTCATAAATCTATTTATTCATCCAAGCGCCCATTCTTTCATGCGCTCCTTCACTTTTTACATACTCATCCATGTACTCCCCAAACATCCACTCATTCACTTACCATTCCTTATATCCATTGTACAAACCATTGACTCATTCTCGCATTCACGTTCTTGCAGAACTATAGACATATACTTGCCAATCCACAAAGGAGATAAAACAGCCAAACCTATTGATGTTGTCAGTGCTTGGTTTTTAATGCTTGCTCTTGTTCTTTTATGATTTTTTTTTTTCTTGTGTGGTTTTCGTAGAGCCAACAAACTGGAACTCTCCTAATACTGGCTTCATACCCCCTCCCGCCACCTCCCAATAACACTGAAATCTAGCACGCTTTTTGAAAAGGCCACAGGGTCCTGGGACCTAATAGGGATTTACAATTTTCTGACAAATAATCTAGACTAGGACACCAAATCAAAGAGAAAGTATGCTCTCCTGGTGATTTGGCGTCTCGGAAATCTTGTATAAAGGTCTCCCTGCTAACAAGTAGTCTATAAAATACCAATGTAATTCTGTTTCTCCTGTTTAGACCATTTTAAATGAACTACCTGAAGTGCATAGCTCAGTAGTATACGGTAAAATTGAAACTGCCTAATTCCTTCTGTCTTATCTAGTTGACACCCAAGTTTGGCTGCGTACCTCAAACTCTTCCCTCTGCTATAAAGTCTAAAACAAATATATTGAAGGTCAGATATTTTAGTTCAACCTGTACAGCCAAAGGCTGGAGTAAGAAAAGCTCTTTTGGTAGAATGAACATTTTAATAGTTATGTTCCCACCCACGTTAGTGATTAGTTATGCCACTGCTTTAGGTCTCTCTTAATTTCCTGCACCCGAGGTAGGAGTTGACTGTGTATAGGTCCGATAGCGAACCCATAAACTGTATCCCAAGATATTTGATTTTAAACACAGAATTGGCCTGAAGCCAGCCTATATCTTCCATTTTAATGTAGATATTTAGGTCCTCAAATGTATGCAGTTTGAGTCTAAACCCTGATACATAGCAGAATCCCTGAAGCTCTAGGAACGGATGCTACAGAGATCAAATTGATTCTGACCAAGATACAGTCTGCAAACTGGGTCCATTAATCTGACCCTAGTTACCCCTCCTCCCCCAGTATATTTACTGCTTGCCTTACCCTCTGTGCAAGTGGCTCAGGGTCGAGCACAAACAACAGGGAAGAGTGGGCAACCATTTTAGTGACCCGCTGTATAGCAATTCCTCGAACAGCCCTCTGCTGTTTATCCTTATATTGGCCTATGGTGCTGCATTTCCTGCTTGAGCCATGTTTAAGAAATGCAATCCAAAACCCCTTGACCTCACAACTTTTCTGAAAAAGCTCCATCTAACTCTATTAAATGTTTTCTCAACATCTAAGGACAGCAACAGTAAATCTTTGTCTTTTACTGGCTATCTCTACTAGATGTATCACATTTTAGTGTTATTTCCCGCTTGCCTATTTGCTATGAAGCCCTTCTTTCCCTAGCTACCACTCTAAATCTCTGTTTCTGTGTAGAGAGGTGCACTCTTGTCAAATATCTGGTGGACTGTTAGACTGAGAAGCAGGCACTACAGTTTGGTGTCTACTTCACTGTCCTCTGCCTTATTTGACTGAATAACTAATTTAAGCACCCCATGTGTGTATAATATCTGGTGGTCTGTTCGACTGAGAATCAGGTACCTTAGTTTGGTGTCTACTTCAACATTTTCTGCCTCATCTGGCTGGAGAACTAAATTAAGCACCTAATATATGTATTTCTCAGTATTGTAACTTCAACTCCCTGGAACACTCCACCAAATTCTGACAATGTTGCAGCAGGAGCTCATCTCTAGTCCTTCTACGTGACCCTGGATAATTACTTTTAGGTCCACCTTGACTTGTTTATTGGTTGATCCATCCAGGTAAAACTCCCATTCACAGTGAGTAGTTACGGCCCTCCTAAAATTCTCCTTTTAACTCCTCAGTTCAGGATGAGGATTCACCCTAAATTCCTCGAAAGAGCTCTACTGTGAATTTCCATTTTATAAGGACATCACAAAACCCCTTGTTGGTGCCATGGCTGTAGGCTATCAAAGGTCTGAGGGTGACTCAAAAAGCCATTTGTCTAACCCACAAGTGGTCCTGCATTTTTTGTCAGCCACATAGCAACCCAGTGTTGCTCTGGTGCTCTGCATGAAACTAGCACGTACCAGCCAACCTGGAGTCAACAAGAGCGTTGTTGTACCCCATTGTTGTTTATCCATGATGGCCTGATCAAGTCCTGCCAAAGTGCACATCTGAGATTGCTGTCAGCTCTGCAGGGCAGTAACGTGCATCTTCTTCCTTCATTTAGTGCTCAGGCCATGAGGCTTTCCCTTGTTTGCTGCTCCCCGGCTGGAGTACTATACTGCTAAGGTATACTGGTCTTCTGACCCCAGTCTCTCTTTGCTTTAAGTGAGTTTGCCGCTTCTGCCTGCTGCGGCTCAAAGCAAAGTTCTCAACTCCAGTGCACTGGCCTACACTGGCATGTGCCCTGTAGGATGCAGCCTGTACTTTCCTGGCTATCTTAATTAACATTGAGGCCTCAGCAAAATCTTCTGCTCCTGCTACATTGCTCTGACATTACAGTGTAAGACGTTCAATCTCCCGCTATCTCACCTGTTGACCTATTAGGTCAGATATATATGTTCTCCTTATTCCGCACTGTATTAGAACTCCTTGTGGGACTGACTCTGACTGTATTTGAGCTTTGGGAACTGCTGGCAAATAGGCCAGGGCTTGGATGTGAAAATGAACCACATTATAGTGTCACTGTTTAAACATTGATATACTTGTAAAGAACTGCACATGTTTTTTGAAAGCCCAAATATGTTTTAAATTGTTTCACTGTACAAACATGACAGGAAATTTCTCTTGCAATGATTTGGAAAATAACGTAAAAGGATTGGGTAGAGGAATGGTATTAAAGTTTGACTGTAATAGGTTTTTAAAAAATGATCTTAACACTGGAGGTGAAGTCCAGTAGCACTGGGTAGCTTGAAGTTTGGTTAGTTGAACTAATGGTGCCGTAGTGACTGACATTTTTCTCATCTGATTACTTTACTTTGTTCCTACAGCCCTACTGGTTCTCATGTGGAGTGGTGTAAACAGCTTATTGCTGCTACAATTTCCAGTCAGCTTCCTGTTCCGTCAGAAAATGTTTCCAGAGATTATAGGGTAAGTTATGCCATTCCCTTAGTCAACATTCCAGACTCTCCAGGGTATAGTCCCATTATAATTTAATTTTACACTATGAAAAAAGAAAGCATAGCAGTAGCACAGACCATACTTTTACCTTAAATTAATTCCTAATCAAAATATTCTTATCAGTTTATTTAATTTAAAAACAAGCATTTGTAAAGCCAATATAGCAGGTGCTGGCTAACAGCCTTTTCACTTTTCAATGCTTAATTGTTTTGCCATCGGTTTTGCAAAGCTTTGTTATTGGGGAAACTTTTGGGACCTCCTAAATCTAAAAAAAAAAAACAGTTAAAAGCAAAAATAATTATTTGGTCTTGAAAAGAACACATTGTCCTAATATTCAGTGGCACTTAAGGGAACTTCGATTGCATTCTGCCCTTTCAAAAGGAGCACATCTACATACAGTCACAGTGAAGGTGGCCAATGGCTAAAGTGGGCTGACCCACTGCCTCGTGCTTTATGCTGTAATGGGCGGATGAAAATTGTGAATGAAACAATAATAGTCAAATGGGTGAACAGGGCTGCCTGAAACTCCCTATAGGGACATATAATATGCATAAAATATTAGTAAAGTGGAAGGTCTTGTCTAATGCCAGACTTGGAGATTCCTCTATAGACATCAATGTGGTCTTCTAATCGGAAAAAAACATTTAGAGAATGAGTTACACCACATAAAAGGACTGTGCTGTGTTTCTCATACAGTGAGCTGTGCTGTTGATTTAGGTTTCATACCAATTAAAGTCAGAACATGACCATGACCCTGACAATGTGAACATTTGGGCCAGCAGTTAGGAAGGTTACCTTCAACATATGTTGACTTTCTAGATCAGAAAAATCAGAGGAAGGAACAAGTTGCAGTCATTGGCTGAGATTCACAAACTCAGACAGCCTTAACAATATCTGCCAGTGAACAAAAATGAAGAAATTTAAAACCTATTGCTGTGAAAAGTGACTCTGGGTGGCTGGAGAATGATCGATGTTTGTTGAGTCATCATATTGGCTTTATCTTTTCCTGGTGTTTTCTTCAGATTTGTTAGTTACTTAGCTGAGACTAGTCTAATTGCAGTTGTTTAAATCGTGAGATTAAACAGGTCTCCACTAGACTGTATAGCTTGGCACACAACTGTATAGCTTGGCACGAGTCTCACAGCTCAGAGTTTGCATGGTTGCTCACAGATTAATTTTATATGGATTTCTTTACCATTGGAGGAGAGCCCACCAAGGCTGTTTGTCAGATCACAAAGTCCCATAGCATAGCACTGGTTTGCCCTAGTCAAACTGTCAGTATCAGGTTTTTCTTGGTATTGTATGAAGAAGCTGCTAATAAGTACACCTGAGTATTCTGATGGACTCTTCTCTGTCCTCCTACACACACACTTCTGGCAAGGTGATCTCTGGCCAGTAGCCCTAAATCAAGGCATGTATGAGAGTTTCTATGAAGATACTCTGATATACCAAGTGCGGTGCCAAGCACAAGTATTTATTCTCTTGCCAAGCCTTCATAGCCCAGCTTCTAGACGGTCGCTGTTTCCGGTCCTCAGTGGTCTCTGCACCAGCATTTCACAACCCAGTATTGTGGAATTTTAAGCGAAGGCCAATAGTGTTGCATCATTAATAGAACAGTATAGCAATAGCACAACACCACACTTCTCCCCTCCATGTATATCAACAACAACAATAATGAATAATGAGAATTGTAATGGATAAAGTAAAAGGACCAAAACACAAAAGAAAAAAAGAAAAAAGAACAAAACAGGACAAAATAAGGAATCATATAATACTCCAGTAAATATATTATTCACATATATAAACCTCTAAACTGATTATAAATTTACTAAATCCTCCTATAAGTATAGGGAATTATTTGCCACTGGCTACCTGTGGAACAATGCAAAGTGAACATTTCTTTGATTCCCTTAAAATACCCTGATAGTGGCCTCACCAGAAATGTCTACAACTACTGTCCTGGTAAACCTTTCTTAAGCCTCTCTCAGAGCTAATGCTTCCATTCCAGAATTCAAAACGTCCATATCACCACCAAATTTACATTTAAACAATCTGGAAGCCTAGCGCTCTCTACCATCACTCAAACATACAGCAGTACCCAGTAGCTTCTCCCCCCTCAAAGGTGATGAAAACCTGCTCTCTCCCTTCCTTAAGAAACCAGTCTTTAACTCCATAAGATTTGTCGTAATTGTCCTTGTACACAGCCTGTGCATGGGTTATCTTTCTCCTAACTTCGCTAGTTGACCACTTCAGTACTCTTGATTCCGTCATCCAAATGAGGTTACTTTCTTTAGGGATATTCTATTCATCAAAACAAATTGGCTGTAATAAGTACTCTCATGCAGTGTGATTCTATAAGCCCAAGTCATGCATAGTTAAATTATGGTTAGCACCATGTCTAGTTAAATAATTCCTAAAGTTTTCTGAAGTGAACTGACTACAATTATCACTAATTACAAATTGCCTTCTCCTTGCAACACCATCCAAGAACTTTAATTCCGCACATGGATTTACCTTGTACACCATGGCTACTTCTGCCCTCTTTCAGGATTAGTCTACCATGGCTAACAGATATTTCACATTACCATCTTCCTCCTGAATGGGACCGATTACTTCAGTATCTAGGTTTTGCCAAGGCATACAAGGGGCTTTAATTGAGTGTAAAGGATATCTGAAGTGAGTTTGTGACTTTTCAGAATTGATTCACTCCGCACAATTGCAGGCCTTCATTTCCCCATCTATATCACTGCCTAGCTACCAGTAAAACTCTCAGATTCTGTGCTTAGTTTCACTATTGCCTTTCATGTCCCTCATGACAATAGTCTACAATCTTGTTTCACAAGGAATCTGGTGGAATAATTCATTCACCTCTCATCACCAATTATTCTGTATTTACAGTTTCTTTCTTATCTCCCAAAACCCCTTCAAATTAGTCTCCAATTCCTTCTTCTTAGGCCAACCACACTTACAATAGTAAATCACTTTCAGTAAGTGCTTAATCCTTTTCAGTTCCTCCTTTCATTCTGCTTCTCCATACAATCCCTTTGCAGTAAGCACCTTTGTTAAGGGCTTGTGATCTCACCTCAACATCATGGGCAGCCCCATGTAAACTTTCGGAAGTTTTCTAATCCCCTCACATAACCTGAGGTATCCTTTTTGATGAAGAATGTTTCTCTTCAACAAGAGTTAAGGTATGGGAAGCAGATGCTATCATTACTTCCTTGTCTCATTTGTCAAGCTGAGAAAATACTGTTCCCAAACCCCTTGCACCACATGATTGCGAATAAAACATTTTCAAAAGTGCAGTTAAACCCATTCAGAGGTGGTGCGTTGCAAACAACAGTCTTTACCCCTTTAAATACTTAATGGCATTCTGAAGACCAATGGACCATTTTCTAGCATTTGTGACAATAATTTTAGATTCTATTAAGGGCATGGAGGCGAGCATTATGCTTTCTTTATGTTGAGGATGAAAAAAACAGCAGTCAATCAAAAACAGTAAAACATATAAACATTCACTACATATTCCATGAGGCCCTGTGAGCCACACTTCTATTATAGTCCACCAATAGTATATGGATGTAACCTGCAAATCACGAAGCACCATCTTGATTGCCTTTTTTGCTTTAAGAACAGTTTAATTAGACAATTTGAGTCCATTACAGGAACAGGTCACAGAACCAGGAACCTTTAATGAAGAATCCAACAAGTTCCAGAAGAGAATGGACATCTCAGGAAAACCATAGACCCAGGACACGTCAGCCTTGCTTCTGATTGGAGCATAAAATTAAAATGGAAGATCTGAATTCAAAACGTAAAGCCTGAAAATATCACAAGGGTGGGTGCAATAGAAAAGACATCATCCAAGATCACATATCATATCAAACTTACATTGTCACAACATCTTACCTGACCCTCACTTTTGTGCCCTTAATAGCTATCCATACCACTGGCCTTGCCACTGGAACTGGAGATAACGCCTGTGTGGAGTGAAAACAGGCACTGAGCGGTAGACGTGTTTGTGATCCAGACATCCTGTCTTTCTCTTGAAGCGGATCTCGAAAAAGGTGAATACCTTCCATTTTGAAATGTCGATAAATCACCCAGGGATTGAACACTCCGAGATTGAGGACCAATCTCTGATCTCCACCTTTTCTCTGGACCAGAAAAACATTGCTGCAGAAGCCTCTTGAATATGGAAAACTTGGTGCAATAGCTTGCTTTGTCAAACGTTTTTGAATCTCTGAGTCTATAAAAGTCATATCTAGTTAGGGAAAAAAGGAGGGGGGAGGATGCTTGCATTGGTGCTAACAACAGTTCTATATGATAGGCTTGAACTGTTTCCAACACCCAAAAATCTTTCATAATCTTGGTCTAATTGTATACAAAATGTCTTAACCTGCCACCCAAAGGAAGATTTGACATAAGAGGAGCTATCATTACCTGCTCATTGGTTGTTGGAGGCTTGATTGCCTCTGTTGACACCTTTATTATATCGTCCTCTGAAGCCTCTGGACCTGGAGGAGAAGAAGCCTGCTTGGATGGGGTCTTGCCAATAACCTCGGCGTCTGCAGACAAAACCTCTTTGAGGACCTTGTTGGTTGAAGCAGCCGGTTGGACGTCCTCTGTCACCCCGGCCAAAAAGAGTGTTGAAGACTTTCTTTAGAGAGACTTGTTTGTTATTGAGAGGGGCAAACGTATTTACAAACTTGCCGATGTCTTTGACTAATCTGTCTCCAAACAGCTGCCCTTCTGCTAGAGGACCTGGTTCTGCAGTGGCTAATTCCACCAACTGGGGATCAAGCCTGAGCAATACAGATTTACGTCTTTCCGATGCAAAGGCATAGTTTGTGTTGCCCAGAAGACAAATCACTCTGGGGGTTATTAAAACTTTGGAGGAGGTGTTAATCCGTCCCAAAAGTGACGGTAAAGTGACGGATATACCACCAGCCGTATTACGAGTTCCATAGGAAATAATGGACTTGTAATACGGCTGGTGGTATATCCGTCACTTTACCGTCACTTTTGGGACGGATTAACACCTCCTCCAAAGTTGTAATAACCCCCTCTGTGTCCACCCTTTTAATACTTCAGAATTGATGGGAGCACCTGTGTCTTGAGAATTGAGGGCTAACTCCAAACGTTTTGCCAGAGGGCCCGACACATCCAACAGTTTATCTTGACAAGGTCGGAGAGCTCCGTCCATCTCTTTTTTGGGATTTCTAGAGAATTTCTTTAGGAAACTGAGTATGGTATTGTCAATGTCTGGGGTTTGGGCAGTTTTATGAGGAAGATCAGATCTAGGGCACTCCGTCCGGAGTGTGGCTCAGACTTCTTTCTTGAAAGTTTTGCACAGATGTTGCTGCATTCAATCTGCTTCTGCAAGAGGTGGAGTCCAGTCAAAGGACCTGGGGTGAATGGTGTCTGCTGTTCAAACGTGAATGGAGTGGACGGGGTGGAACTGTGACAGGAGGAGGAACATTTGTGTTTCTTGGAATGCTTAGAGGATTTGGACTGGTAGGATGGAGACATAGGAAGGGTTGACTTAGTACTGTACCTGTGTTCATCTAACACACCTTTGGACAGTTTATTGTAGGCTTCAGAATGTGGCCAAGAAGGATCGGGCAGAGGCTGGGGGTTGGGTTATCTGTGAGGAAGGAGAGGGAGTCTCAGCATGCCCAGAAAGTTCTTCGGGTCTTTTTGATATGGGCTTGTAGGGCTGACGAAATGGCCTTGTCAATGAAGCATTGGACAGATTGGTCACTTACCTCGACAAAACCATAATCATAGAAATAATCTTTGCCCTCTTTAGGCCCATAGGCCTCTAGGCCCTGGTCCTGGTCCAAGGGCTCATAATCAGACATGGTTATAAGACGTGAAGGCTCTCTTTTTAGGTCCTCAGAGAGAAGCAAGGGTCAGAAAAGTGAAAGCCAGAGGAAGAAAAAAGACGCAATAGCAATATTCTTTATAATTTTACTGCCCTGGGGTACTCTCAAGTACCGGACGTCTGTGGAAGCATTTGCTGGAAGAAAGCCCAGTTCAGAAAAGGATGAAGTGTTCCAAAAATTATCCTAAAACAGGATGTAGAGGGGAAATATTCATCAAGCTCACTTGCCCCAAAACCTTTTTTTTTTAAATGCCTGTGCTTCTCTCTGTTGTTTCAGCCCGCATGAGATGGCACCAACTTGAAGATTCTCTTAAGTTGCTGAACGCAAAAGAAAAATGCGTTGCCAACTTCACGCGCAGTGGAACGGAATTTAGATTCCTGTGAGCTACTTCAAATATTTTAAAGGCATATGCAAATATTGCATATATTTAAAAAAAAAACACTTGGAAGAGGGAAATGGGGATGAGAGGTGCAAAGCGCACCTGGAGAAAGACATGACAGACTGAAGTTGGTCACTGGGAGAGTACATCACAGATAGCGCTCGTGACCACTGAAAAACAAGAGCTGTTAGAAGCGAGAAAAGCTTCACCAAAATAAACAATAATCATGTGATCAATACAATAATCATATCCATTTTAGCGTAACATACAAAACAGAGAAGCACTTACCTTGACTGCAGAGCAGTTAAGAAAGAGGCAATCAGGATGGTGCTTCACTGCTTTGTAGATTACTTCCATATTGATGGACTATGATAGAGGCGTGGTTCAAAGCCTAATGGGATATGTAGTGTATGTTTACATGTTTTACTGCTTTTAAATGACTGTTTATATGTTTTACTGTTTTTAATTGGCTGCCATAGAATCAAGCTTGCATCCCTGTTTCAACAGTAGTCTGATGGAATATTCTCTTTCTGAAAAATTCCTTATGAAGTTTGAGTAATATTCTGCTAACCCTGGAAATGCTCGTACCTCATCCTTACTTTAGGAACTGGAGCTTCTTCTGTAGCTTTAGAAATTCTTTTTTTAGGTTTAATTCCTGCTGAACTAACTTCATGGCCTAACTTAACCCTGTGGGCTTTAGAATTTCTAAAAACATTAATCAAAACTGCGCAATATTTCAGCTTTTTATTTACTCTCATCGTAACTATCAAAGTACATCATGTTTTTTGGAAACAAATGCCATTTTTTATTCTCCCTAGTCTCACCATCCTAAAGTTGATGCCACTTTTTTCCCCCACATACAGTTTTCATTCTGCTACTCTTGCTTTAAATTTAAAATTGTGTTACTTGTAGCCAAACATATATTTTAGTTTCTCTGGTGAAATCACCTGTCTTATGTCTGTACTTTCAAGCTCTTCACTAATTAATTCACAACAAATACTTCCTTACATTCTTATTGCTTTTGTATCAGGTGAAGCTGAATCTGCAACAATGTTCATGTTTATCCCTCGTATAGAGACTTCACAATTAGTTTTCTTCCTACTTTCTTGACTTAGAAAGCGTTTGTTACACTCAAGACTTCAGCATCATCATTCTCTGATTGAGGATCCTCTGCCCTTTGTTGATGCAAATTTCCTAGGATACAGTGTACCCTATTGCTCTTCCTTCCCCTCCACACACTGAAGAAGGGGCCAGTAATACCACACCTAGCAAACTGCTGATCGACAGCAGGACACGTCTTATTAGAAGCTACGTGCTCAAAGGCTTCCCCATCTGTAGCATGTACCTTTCAAGTTGCTAGTTTCTCCTGTTTTGCTGCACCCTGTAAACCTTCCTACAACTGGTTCTTGTTGTTTTTTTGCTAAATCACTTTCCTCTTTATTCCTGTATAACTTTCCTACTGCAACTTTACTTTCACTGTTACTGTTTAGAACAGCTGTAGCGCATCTACCCGTACTTTCTGCTTTTTTAACTCTTGCTGTCACTTTCTTTAGTTCAAATTCTCCATAACCCATAATCCATCTTGTATATTAGAGCTCCTACAATGCATAATAAACTGGTCTGACCTTGCCATTGAAATTTCAAAATCTACAGGTAATAGTTGTTTTTTTGTTTAAAAAAAAAAAATGCAAAGTCATGATTTTCAATTAGATTCTTGTTTCTGATGAAAAAGGGTTGTTGCTTTCAATCCCTACACATACAGTAGGTGCACATTAGTTATTTAAATCCTCCATGGTATGCGAAAATACACCTCATGACCTTCCTTTCTTGGTGTTATAAATGTTCAATCCTCCAAGACCTAGATAGTGGAGAAACGTCTTTTTTTTCTCAAGTGAAACTTCCCCCTCTTCAAATACAAATATAATTTTTAAATGTCGCCTGCCACCCCTCCGTTTATTGCAGGGTCATTGTCATTAGGCATGAAGGATTGCAGGGAGTCAAGTACCCCTCCCTGTCCTAAAAACTAACCCGACTCCCTGCCCTAAACCATAAAACCTACCCTGTCCTAAAAACTACCCGACCTCTGCTCTGAAACCTACCCCGCCCTGTCCTAAACATTACCCCGACCCCCGCCCTGAAACCTAAAACCTACTCCAACCTGTCCTAAAAACTACCCTGACCCCCCCCCACTCTAAAACCTACCTGGTCCTAAAAACTAGCCCGACCTTCTCGCCTGACCCTAAACCCTAAAAGCTACCCTGCCCTAGGTTTTAGGACACTAAAACCTACTCCTCCCTGTTCTAAAACCTAACCGACCCCCGCCCTAAACCATAAAACCTACCCTGACCCCCGCCCTAAACCCTGAAACCTGTCCTAAAACCTACCCTGTCCTGTCCTAAAACCTTCCCAGCCAGCCCTAAAAACTACCCCAACCCCGGCCCCACCCTAAAAGTTTCCCTGGCCTAAAACTTACCCAGCCCTGACCTAAAAACTACCACGACTCCCCACCCTAAACCCTACCCTGTCCTAAAAACTAATCGACTCTGTCCCAAAAACGACCCCACCCTGAACCCTAAAACCTACCCTGCTCTGTCCTATAAACTACCCTGACCCCTGCTGTCGCCCTAAAAATAAAACCTACCCCGCCCTGTCCTGAAACCTACCCTGTGCTGTCCTAAAAACGACCCTGACCCCAGTCCTAAAACCTACCATGCCCTACAACCTACCCTGTCCTATAAACTACCCCACCCTAAACCCTACTTTGCCCTGTCCTAAAACCTACCCCACCCTGTCCTAAAAACTACCCGACCACCCGACTTCCACCCTAAACCTTAAAACCCACCCTGTCCTAAAAACTACCCACCCTCTCTGAAAACTACCCTGATCCCCGCCTTAAATCCGAAAATCTACCCTGCCCTAAAAACTACCTCACCCCCACCCTAAAAGCTACCCTGACCTGTCCTAAAACTTACGCAATTCTGTCGTAAAAACTACCCTGACCCCCGCCCTAAAACTTAGCCTGTCCTAAAAACGAATCCACCCTGTCCCAAAAATGACCCCACCCACCATTCCCACCCTCAACCTTAAAACCTACCCCACTCTGTCCCATAAACTACCCTGACCCCCCTCCTTTGCCCTAAACCCTACCCCGCCCTGTCCTAAAAACAACCCTGACCCCTGCCCTAAAACCTACCCAGCCCTGTACTAAAAACTACTCTGACCCTCCCACCCTAAAACCTACCCTGTCCTACAAACTACCTCACCCTCTCTTAAAAACTACCCCAATCCCCCACCTTAAGTCCTAAACACCTTCCCTGCTCTGTCCTAAAAGCTATCCCTCTCCCACCCTATACCCCTAAAAGCTACCCTGGCCTGTCCTAAAACCTAAACAGCCCTGTCCTAAAAACTACCCTAACCCCCACTCTAAACCCTAAAACCTACCCTGTCCTAAAAACGAACCCACCCTGAACCCTAAAACTTACCCCACCCACCCTGTCCTAAAAAGTACCCGCCCCCTGCCTTCCCCCTAAACCCTAAAAGCTACCCGTCTTGTCCTCAAACCTACCCCGTCCTGTCCTAAGAGCTACCCGGACCCCGCACTACACCCTAAAACCTACCCTGTCCTAAAACCTACTCCTCCCCACCCTAAAACCTACCCTGCCCTGTACCAAGAACTACCCCTTACAGTCTTAAAAACTACCCAGACCCCACCCCCCAACCCTAAAACTTATCCTGTCCTAACAACTACCCGACCCCTAAAACCTTCCCTACCGTGTCTTAAAAAGTACTCTGATCCCTTGACTCCGTCCTTAAAACTGCCCCATACCCTTCACACCCAACTCTGCCCCACTTACCTCTCTCTCCTCTGGTCGCTACTCCTTCCTGTTCTGCCCGGATTGCTCTCTAGGCATGCGTAGTAAACGCACATGCGTGGTAATGGCAGAGTGGTCAATGCATAGCGTTGCATTGACCGCGTAGCTGTTGATGTTTCCCTGCACACAGTATCCATTGTGTGCCAGCCAACAACCAGTGCTCTCCAACTAACATCCAAACAGTAAAGGGGGTGTTGATAGACAACAAACGGGTTAGCTTTGCAGCGGCCCTGACAAAGTGCACAAGTTTCTTGGACATTGGAACTGTTTCAGAAAATTATAACTTAAAGAATCTTGCAGAACTCCCTTTTTGGAAAATCTCCAGAAAGCAGAGTGGAGCTTGCTAAAAGCCCGGACCATCTGAATGTGCCACGTATGACATGGGGACAGCTTGACCGCACAGCAGTCACATGCCACCCTCCTCTGTGAAAGGTGAATAAACTTGCGACAGAGTCTCTCACGTCAGCTTTACCAAAACGGTGTTTGCAGGACTGAGGCATAATCGGTCACATGCTAGGGCCACATTGAAAGCCCTCTAGGGTTGGGGCCATACAAATGATGTATTTGGTGGTAGAGATGGTTTCAATGCAGTCAAAGGTGACTGAAAGATTAGTAGTGCTGGATTCATCAGTTGCATGTCGAGATCACTTCTAAAAGTTTGTCGGGACTGAGGCAGAATCAGTAATGTGTAAGTCCTGCATCGGAATGGGCAAGGGAGTTGGAGAACAGTCAGTCACTCCCCCAGGCACCCTCATTTAGCTGACTTGATAAGCATATTGTGTAATATACACATTTACTGGGTGGGTCTCTTGGCTCTATTGACAGTTTATTTTTATGCATCTGAATGGTGCTCATTTTATCAACCACAAAAGTAAAACATTCAATCAGAGATTGGTGCACGAGAGGTATTGGTTCACTGAGCCGCCACCCCCAGCTTACTGCAATAATTTTGGAAAATGATAACCTCTCGTCTTAAAACATATCTTATAATCCTGATTTAAGTGAACAAGTTGAAGGTGAAACCATTCTGGATCCAGTACCTTTATTACGTTAGTCACCCTGTTGGTCTAGTGGCAATTTGTATATTTTTCTGGCCCTTCTCTGAGGTTGTAAGATCTCCGTGACATGGCTGTCCGTCTCTGCATTCCTATTTGTGCAGTAATGCTGTCCGCAAAGTGGCTTGTCTTCTATGCAAAGTGAGAGTGGGTGTGTTCCTGCCTCAGTGTTTTGATCTTTGTGGGATAGTGTTTTAATAGAGAGCTCTCTTGAACCTTGGTGTTTGATCGCAGTGCAAGAATAACAGAGTCTAAAAAAAGTCTGAGAAGTTCAGTTGTACCACCATTTAAACACATGATCTTTTTTACTGTGCGGAGGATAATGTCTTCAGTGACTGTAAGTCCCTCAGGGAATCCCAAAGCATATTTCAAGTCAGCTGTCACTAGGAGTGACATGACATATCTCATTGTAGCCTCTGAAGTGAAAGAATAGGCGTTCCCTGACATGCTTTATAGTGATGTGAAAGATAGCTCATGAGAGCTTTATTTGTGGGGAAGCAGTAAACCTCTCTGATTAAACTGACTTCAGAGTAGTAGGGACACATGTGGTGCTTGTTGCAATAGTTCTGTGGTGTGGCACACCTTAGCTTGTTCCACAACTGCCAGAGTTGCTCTTATGATACTGACATTAGGACAACAAAATCATGTGAAAGGTTAAGGAATGCATCATGTCAAGATGGCCAAGCTGGGGTTTGTTGAGCTCCTTAGTAGTTTACAGTGTCACACGGTATGTTATGTTACGTCTATTTATGTCACCCAGGAGAGTATCCTGGCACCAGGGAAGGAGTGTGCCTCCCTGCCAGTGCCTACTGGAATAGCTAAGTTTTGAGGTTTTTACAAAATGGTAGGATTGATCTGGCTGCTGCGAAATGCAGGGGGAGATCATTCCAGGCTTTGGTAGCCAAGCACAAGAAAGCTCTTCAGTAGCTCTATGGATGTGGGAACATGGGCGAGCAGGAGCTTGTTGCCCGGAGTTTTCTGGTCGGTGTCTGGAAGCCAATGTGGCTGTTCATATATGCAGGGCCTGGATCGGGTAGGACTTTTTAAGCCTGCGTGAGGAGCTTGAAGAATGTGCATTTGTGAACTGGGAGCCAGTGGAGGTCTTTGAGATGCGTGGAGAGATGAGTGCAGGTAAGTGTTTGAGCATGAGTCTGGCTGCAGCCTTTTGGATGTCCTGAAGTCTCTTGTGGTGATTCTGATGTAGAGTGCATTCCTGTAGTGCTGCTTGCTCGTGAGCAGGGCTTGTGTGATGGACCTTTGTGAGTTGAAAGGGAGCCATGTGAAGGTTGTTCTGAGTAATTTGAGTGTGTGGAAAGATGAGGAGGTGACCAAGCTGATCTGGCTGTTCAGAGAGATTTGATTGTCAAATACTATTTCTAGTTGGATTTTCAATTCTAGCTACTCCAGACCTTGTTCGGAGGTTCAAATTCCTGAAGTTATCATTAAGATATTTTTCTTCTGGCATTATTTCTTTTTGGGGTTCCCATGAGCTTTCAAAGCATTCTTACTGATTTTGCCAGATGTTGCATTTTAAAATAATTTGATTTATGATAGTAATACATATTTGCATGCGTACAACTGGCAAAGTGACTGTTTGCTTGATGTATGATAGCCCATGAAAGACCTGAGTTCTGCAGATTAATCTTTATTTGGTGGTAGCAACTTTAATGCTTCGGTATCTTTTGTAGTTATTGCACTTAACTACTACTTAATTTAGTTATTGTTTTAATGATTACCAGCAAGTTGCTGTCAGCAACTGGGATATTAATGTTAAATGGGGTACACTTATTATTTAACCAACACACCCAGTTAGCATACAAAATAGTTTTTAGAGGGCCTCTGCTCAGTCTGTGGCACAGACAACAAGCATTTTCCCAGAAAAAAGAAGGTTAAGTTTAAGGAGTACCAACAATTGTATAGTCAAGGAAACAACACAATAAAATTCATAAGGCAATAAAGAAAAATGTAATGAGCAAAAAGCCCTGAAAATGATTAAAATGGCAAAAGGGGTACTGAGTTCTTAATTTTTAAATCTTAAAGCGCCTAGAAAAATGACCAACATTGATGTTCAGTTCATGACTGACAGACCTAAGCATGATTTCAGTCAGACGTCACTAGAGCAGAGGTTAGGTAATCAAAGTGCACCACACTGGTCAAAGATTTTACTTTTGGACTTAGCGTTTGGAAGTTCAGAGTCTTTCCATTGGACAGTGTCCAAAGCCAAAGCCAGCGAGGCTCCCTCAAAATCCTGTACATCGACGCTGAGTTCCCCCTGAAACGGTTGAGTCTGCTGCTAAAAGCTCTGAGTGGGACATGGCTAGATTTTATAGTAGCCTAGGTTGCTTTACTGCTGGGTTTGATTTGCAACCTCACCACGGTCAAAGATTTTACAGACCCCTCCCAATAAAGTGTGGCATGAATTAACAAAATATGCAACAATTTGAACTTCGCTGCACACAGTTGTATTTTTTTGTGTGGCATTTTTGAGGCACTTTCATTTGTTAATATTTACTAACTGAAATCCATGCTACAGTATCCTGTTGGAAAAGGGTCACTTTGATCCTTTCCTTTGAATCTGCTGATTGCACAGAATGTGATTCACTTGCAGAGTGCCTCTGTAATGAGTTGCAGAGCAGTCCTCAGATCAAGCTTTCATTATGGTTAACTTTGATCAACAGGCTGTGAGAAGAGGAAGAGTAAACACCTCTGCCACCTGCAGCTCACACCTTATGGCACAGCATCAGTGCAGAAATCACTACATGAGGTGTAAAGGTGTTATAGAACAAACATTGGCAAAGCCAGTAGGTCTCACCTATACAAGAGGTATTGCCTTTGCCAGCATGTTTAGCCTTGTTCTACACCAGTGTATGTGTTGTTCAGCATGGCTAAAAGTGGTGTGGAGGGTCAGAGTGGAGTGGGGGAGTAGAGTTTCTTAGGATGAATTTGTCGGAGTGTCGTAGAGTGGAGTAGGAGGAGTAGAGTCTCGTAGAGTTCGGTGTTTCAGTGGCAGAGAGTGTTGTGGAGTGGGATGGAATAGGGTGGAGTGGGTTGGAGTGGATTGAGGCAGTGGGGTGGATTGGATTGGAGTAGAGGGGGTATTGGGTTGGGGTAAAGTGGGGTGGATTGGTGTGGGGTGGGTTGAAATGGGGTGAGTAGGATTGGGGTGGGTGTGAGTGGGGTGCTTTAGATTGGACTGATAGGGAGGGATCGGGTGGATCGGATTGGGGTGGATTAGTTTAGATTGGAGTGGGGTGGATTGGATTAGGATAGAGTGGGGTGGATTGGATTAGAGTGTGGTGGATTTGAGTCAGTGGGGTGGATTGTAGTGAGATTGAGTGGAGTGAACTGAAATGGGGTGGATGAATTGGATTGCAATGTGGTGGGATGGAGTGGATTGGAGTGGGCTGTTTTGGAGTGGGGTGGATTGGATTGGGGTGGGATGGATTGGATTGGAGTGGATTGGATTGGAGTGTGGCGGTTTGGATTGGAGTGTGGTGGATTGATCAGAGAGGGATGGACTTCATTGGAGTGGGGTAGATTAAAGTGGTTTGGAGTGGGGTGGTGGGGTGGATTGGACTTGAGTAGGGTGGATTAATGTCGACTTAATTGGACTGAAGTGGGGTCAATTACAGTGGATTCTATTGGAGTGAGATGGTTTGGGGTAGTGTGGGTGGATTGCAGTGAAGTGGATTGGGTAGCAGTGGACTTGATTGAAGTGGGGTGGATTAGAGTGGGTGGATTGGGTTGGATTGGTGTGGGGTGGATTGGAATGAGTGGATTGGATTGGGTTCTGATGGATTGGATTGGACTGGGGTGGGATGGGTGGGGTGAAATGAACTGGAGTGGGGTGGATTGGACTGAAGTGGATTGGGGTGGGGTTGATTGGATTGGATTAGTTAGGATTGGGGTGAGGTGTATTGGATTGGAGGGGGATAGATTGGACCGGGCTGGATTGGGGTGGATTTGATTGGCGTGGGGTGTATTGTGGTGGATTGGAGTGA
Organism: Pleurodeles waltl; assembly: GCF_031143425.1. NCBI lineage: Eukaryota > Metazoa > Chordata > Amphibia > Caudata > Salamandridae > Pleurodeles > Pleurodeles waltl. The sequence goes on along the minus strand of NC_090438.1, from coordinate 201,515,008 downwards.
GGGAATTGAGATGGAGTGGGTGAATTGGATTGGGGTGAGGTGGTTTGGTTGGAGTGAAACTGATTGTTTTGGATTGGAGTGGGCTGTTTGGGATTGGACTGGGCAGGTTAGAGTGGGGCAGATGAAAATGGGTTGGAATGGGGCAGGTTGTTTTGGACAGAAGTGGGGCAGACTAGAGTGGGGCAAATTGTTTTGGTCTAGAGTAGGGCAGATTGATTTAGATAGCAGTGGGACAGATTAGAGTGGGGCATATTGTTTTGGATTGGAGTAGGGTAGATTAGAGTGGAGCAGATTGTTTTGGACTGCAGCAGGGCAGATTGTTTTGGAGTGGTGCAGATTGTTTTGGATTGTAATGGGGCACATTGGAGTTGGGAAGATTATACTGGGGCAGGTTGGAAGGATTGGGGTGGCTTGGATTGGATTGGAGCAGGGTGGATTGGTGTGGCATGAGGTGAGGTGGATTGGTACGGATTGTAGTGGGGCAGATTGGAATGGGGTGGATTGGGGTGTACTGCACTGTTATGTGTTAAAGCATCATTTCAGAAATTACACATAATAAAGAAACAGTGTCGCTTTGCAATATTTAGAACAAGATAATGGTCATCTTTTGAGAACAGTGCCCACGAGCAAAAACAAAAGTAAACATGAGAGCAAAGTAACAAAAAACAACTTGGCAAAATAAAAAAGAAACTTAAAAAAAAAAAACTTTACAATTTTGTTTGTCCTGCTGGACACATTTTTAGCAGTCATAAGCCTTCCGTTTGCAGGACACTAGATGTTAAAAAGAACAAAATAGCACCTCAGTCACGTTGTGAGCAGCAGATGGGCACTGATTAAGTTGAATTAATCAGTGCTTGGTTCCTGCTTCACACAGAGGAACGGAATTGATGCTTGGGGAGCAGTGACGAATTATGAGACTGTAAAAAAAAGAAAAACAAAAAAAAAAGAATAGTGCCATGCAAGTCTACAAATGGTAAGGGACAAGCGGGCTCCAAACTCTACAGTACACAACAGAGTCTTGCAAGCGAGATGCATGCGCTTGCACATGGACTCATAGGCTCAACCATACAAAATTGTGGGGCGTTTTGGAAAAAAAGTGTTTCATTTTTAGAAAAAGGGCAGGTTTTTACATTTTGTGACTCACAAAATCTTGGAGGGTGTGGCTTTATCTTTGGACTTAGCCACAGTTTTGATTCTCAGAATCCACTAGCAGGAGTGGTAACCAGGTGTGCTTCACAAAGCTGGAGACCTTTATTGTCAAGTCCACCTGAACCAGTTTTCACCCCAGCAAAGAGCTCTGACCAGAACACTCCTGCATTTCTTGCCTGTTAAAGGTTTAGTTAAGTAGTTAGTTTAGTTAAGTTTACTAAAGGCTAACTGACAAAGCCCCATCAGCTAGTCACATTCTTCTGAGGTGAACATAAATTACACAGTTATTTCACTTTCCTCCACCCTACCAAAAACTTCCGGACATCCTGCCACTTTCTCCCCCTTCATCTGGTTTCCCACACTTGAGGCCCTGCTAACGGCTGTCAGTAAGATGGTGATAGTGGTTCTTTGCTAGCAGAGGTGGCCAGAGTTCTGTCACTGCATAGACGAAACCAGCAAACCAGTGGGAGGCAGTGGAGCTGGCAATTTATATTGATGTCTCATCACACACTTAAAGTCAATCAAATCTTTGAATTCCCTGTAAATAATCTTCAAGCTCACGCATAGTTTCCATAAGTATTAATTTTGTGTCTGTATAGGCCTTAATAATATTGTAAAATGTTTCATGCCCACAACAGTGTTCCATTGACTTTTTTTTTCTTTTGTTTTGTAAACTAGTGATTATGTATATTTCTTTTTAATGAAGATTGATCAGTTGGTGTTGCAGAAGTGAGCCTTCCCGAGAATGGTTTAATTATTTTAGTTTGTCAGTGGTTGGAGTGGTTTATGTATTCATTTATTTGGTTGAGCAGAAGCGTACAGCCTCTTGTATACTTTTAAATATACTTGTACTGCCATTCAATTTGTTCATGTCTGTGTCATTTAATAATCCTGACTTGCTAGTGGTCAGTCATGCCTATTTGTCCCTCATTTTTCTCTTTGGGAGCAGGGACCACCTACTGTATAATTCCACTTTGTCGTGTTCATGTGTGCTTTTGGGGACTTTTTTTTTTCTTTGTTTCCTGCTCCAGTGTGGTGAAGCTTCCCTTTTCATTTGCAGAGCATTCTTGCTCTCAGCTAAGCTTTGCTATAAACAAGGCTGTAAATCAGCCTGTTATCTTGGTCACATTTGCTCTTCCTCTCTCTGCGCCCTCTTTTGCTGCTTTCTCTCAGCTGCCTGGCTCCCATCCTTCTTTGGTTTCTGTTTACTGACTGTGCCTGCCCTGTGTGTTTATTTAATTACTTGTTTGCTAAGTACCCCCAACTCCCCCGAAAGGTATTGGAGACTTTACATAAGTACAGCTACATTACACAAGAACAGATTATTTTTTTGTATGCATGGCAGGATTAAGTGATGGTGAGCTGACACTATGACTCGAACCCAGGTCCTCAGTTCCAAAGTTGGCAGCTCTAGTCGTCGTGACACACCTTCTCCCTGTTCTACCACATTTCTGTGGAGCGCATGAGGTGTTCCAGTTCCTTTCATTGTTACAGTGCGGCACTCCGCACTTAATGTTTACCTCCTGATATAGACCCATGTGATTCTGAACATGTGATCTTAAAGACACTGCAGTTTGTGAAAATATTTCAGTTTGAAATGGAACCACATTTATTGTGAATAAAAAACAGGCATTCATGTGTCTTTCTAGGTCAAATGAGGAGATGGCATGTTAGTTCGTATGCTGGCTAAAATAGGAATCTCCTAAGTACAATCTTTACCTCTCTGCAAACTGCTGTTGTCAGAGTCTTCAAAGGCACCTGCATTTCTGCTCTGAAACAGACTGAGAAAAATGAGTGTTAAGAAAACTTAGTGACAGGCCTGCTAACGTCCGCATTCCAGGCTTCTGCCTGCGACATCACTTCGGATTATGACACCTCAGACGAGGGGCTTCCCAAAGAACATACGCCCAACTGTCAAGATGTTCTTTCCATTTGTTTTCTTGGGAAGCAACAGACTAGTATTGCCAACATGGAGACTGCAATCTGAATGAGGCTATACTTTTGGTGACAGTTCATCTCTAGATGACATGCTACTCGGTGACAGTATTTATTTAAATGAAAATGGTCTCCTTGTTATTCACTTTCCAAGGCGCACTCCAGAGCTATTTCCTCAGTTTTGATGAAAATTATAAGTATTTTGACTCATATGTAATTGTAGCCCATGGTACTTAAAACCCCTGTAAATATTAGCTGTAGATGTAATTGTTCTCAGTATGGCTGATCACAAAACAGGAGCTTACTGAACACTTTTGATCAGGGTTCCCCCAACCTGTAGATCAGTATTCCATTGTACTTAATTGTAAGTTGAAGGGGGCTGTTATGAGGTTGGATTGTGTGACCAGATGAATCAATTATAACAATTATAGATGAGATTCCTAATCAAATGTTGGGTCAGAGCAACAACGTTTCAGACACCGCTCTCTAAATATTTTCATCATCAACATTGAAGTCATTTGAAACCAAGACACTCATTCAAAGGCTTTATTATTGGTAATTTGTTTAATTGAAGGCACTTCTAAGGGGACTGCTGTAGTAACTATGGTAAAATATTGAATAATTTGTACATGTTCCTTATGATGCCCCTATGTATTTTAACAGGTTTACAGGCGGCCACAAATAAGGGTAAGATTACATGTGGCTACCAGCATATTGGCCTTCCGGTGTGTCGTCCATGCTGTGATAAGGTCTCTGTGTGTGACATAGTTTTGCTTACAATTGTTGCGTTTTCTGTCCAGCAAAATTGTTTGCGAAGCAGAGCCATAATTGTCTTATCCGTATGTCATTGACGTGCTTTGTGTGCCTAAATAGCTTCAACGTCCTACATAAATCAAGCTTTGTGCAATAGCTGTGACTTTTCAAATCTTGAGGTTACAGGTGACCATGCAATGTGCTGGATTGCATCATTGTGCCATTGTATGCTGCGTATGGTGTCTAGATCTGATCATCGGAGTACTGGCTTGCATACAAAAGAAATGCATTTAATTTTGGTCTTCAGTGTCTGACTGCTCGAAAAATCTTCATTTCTCACCATGTTTGCATTTCTTTTCCTAAGATTAGCAAAGTACTGTAGCAGATGTCTATACTAAGTGTTGGATGGGCGATATCGCTGCCTTTATTTGTTACCATTAACCAAATGCTGTATTGTGGATTGTAAATAGTGATCCAGAATTCAAAAAAGAAAGCTATTGCCTCAAAGTAGCTCATTGCTCTTTATAATTAAACATTAATTAAATACAAATGGACCACTATTATCTCTGCTACAGTGGATTTAGTCAATAAAAAATCATACTGGATAGGACTTTATTTTCAAAGACATTATGATATGGGCATCAGCTTCACTGTTTTCCAGCCAACCTTCTCAGAGTTTAGGAGGGCTGTCTGCAAAACCTTTGTAGTATAATTTGACCTGGAAAACAAATTCACACGTTTCTGCTTAGCAGGTTAAACCTCTGCACCATTTTTGTCATCCTTTCAGATAAATTATCGTTGCTGTGGAGGAACCTAAAGTAAGAAGGACTTCATTAAGAGTACCAGTACCGTGAATCTTAGGAGACACTTCCGATTCCCAAACATAATTGAATTCTTTGAGGGTTGAAATTATTTGTTCGTTGCTGTCACTTTAATTTTCATTAGTCCTTGCTTTTTCAAGGCTGCAACAGATAATTTTGATGAGTCCATCTACTATTAATCTTACCTTCATTCTTTGGGTTGAGGCACACGCCCATAAGTAGCAGGATCAGTCAATGACTCCTACTTCCCACTACTTTTATTTGGCTAATGATGGTGACAGCCACTGGAGGTATTGTTTTTGAAAAGCGGAATTGCTCTTGTTACATGTAGCATACCTACCTAAAACTACCATGTTGTGTCTTTTTTCACTAAAAAATATTTGAAATAAAATTAATTCTAGAAACTAAAATATTTTAAAAAACCACAATGAAAATCATAATTTTTAAGTGGTTATGTGGCATTCCATAAATGATGAATCCAGGCACAATTGATGAGAGAAAGAGTGAAAATGGGGGTTAGAGGAGTTGTATTCTTAGTGCTACAAATCTTGAGCTGGCCTTAGGTAAACTGGTCCTTTATTGTTTGCCTCAATGAGGAATCGCCCACAGCACTCTGTGCTCATCAACCAGTTGGTGCACTATCAGTGTTCTATTGGTTTTATACCATGAATGGTGGTGAGCCCCCTGATTCAAAAAGAAGCTTTCTTGCTCTACCTATTATTGACACACTTGACGTCATTGACCAGGCGTTTGACCTTTTGAAATCTAACCTATTTAGATGGTGTGAGGAAATGGGGTGTATTATATGGTGTGGTTTTGCAACTTCAAAATATAATATGCTCAGCAGCTCCTTTTAAGACCCTTTGGTTTTGTCTGTCAAAGCCTTATCTCAGGGCACAACTGTGTCTCATACTGGGGGATATAAAGTCGTGATCAGTGAAATGTATTTTGGGATGGTATGAATGGGGGCCTTGAGCTTCTATACTGAACTGTGCTAGTGTCATAACATGCCCATTGCTGTTGGTCATTTGAAATGTTAATAAAGAAATTTTAAAAATAAACTCTCAACTCAGCCGGGGGCAGCTGTGGCACTGAGCAGCTAGGCTCTCACAGAGGAACAAGTGCACAGAAACAATTGAAGAAGAAATTGACACAATACTCAAAATATCCGACACTAATTTATAAAAACAGACTTAATATGTGAATTTAGACAATAGAACGAAAAAGATCCACCTAAGTGTTCCAGAGATATTGATTTTGCCAGCAACAATAGAGCAAAGTAATTTCACTCAACTGCGGACAAGCCTTGGCAAAGGCAATGGATTTGACACCTACCCAAATTTTCTTTGCAAACATTTGTAAGTGTCAGTGTAGTTGGTTGGCAGTGCTTGGGGTGACCAACCCAGCACTAATCGAGGGTATCAGCAATGTCCTCAAGAACAGTTTCCTTCACTGAAGAAGCAGTCCTCCAGCAGTTCCAGGCACTTTATCTGCATTGCAATTGATTCCTGTGGAGTGGTCCTGATGCAAGGGATGAAGGATGCTGAAGATGCTCTAAGGATGTCGTGGATGTGCACGGATGCTGGTGCAAGGTCGATGTCCCATCTGGTATTCTCTGGTCTGGCTGAAGTCCAGTCGCAAATGGACTACCAGTAGCCAGTTGTTGCGATCATAGGTCAATCCTTTGTGGGTCGATAACTTGCCTTCTGAGGTTCCCGGCAATTCTCAGACAGCACCCCGGGCTCAGCAAACTTGAGTGCAACTCTGTGCGTTGGGTCTTGGTACTAGGTGCTGTACAGCAGTGATAGTAGCGACTTGAAGACTTTGGGCTACCAACTTGCCCCAGCAAGCTTCTTTAGCTGTTGTGTCCATGTGCTGCGAACAGGTAGCCAGTGAGATAAACCTTGGAGTTCTGTTGGCTTGACTGGGCTCCGGAGACAGCTTCTCCTTGAGCAGGACTCTTCAGGCACAGTCCCTCTCTTCTCTAGCCACCAGATGCAGTTTTCATCAGTGTAGCCTATCCTTACTGATCCCTCAATGCAGCAGGGCAGCCTTTCTTCCAAGTTGATAGAGGTCCGAGTGCCAAGGGTGCCCTCTTTATGCTCAGAAAGTACCCTCAAGGCAAGATAAAGTTGGTAACCAATTTTGCTACCAGGTTTCCTCCCACCTAGAGACCACTTCGCTGTGGATTTTGGCACCTGGCTATCCCAGGGTGCATCAACACACATCAAAGGGGTGAGAGCAAGAAAATCCTTGTCCAACCTCCCAACATATGAATGGAACACACAAAAAGGACAAGAGATCAACAATAACATATCAAATAATGATCTCACCAGCTAGACATACAGCATAATAGTATCCAAAAAACTGCCCTCACCCACTAGTCGTGGCATGCTTCATCATAGGCCTTTGCTGTCACATTCCCACGCTAGCCAACGTAAGGAATGGAGCAATAGGGAGGGGAAACGGAAACGAACAACTGACAGACGAGGACCACAAACATAAAGAGAACCTTACTCAATAGTTAAAACTATCTGGAATAAGATCCATATTCAGCCTTTATTCCCGGTCTCACTGGATAGGGTTAAAAAAGGTTAAAGAAATGGTGGTGAAAATGGGGACGCAATCACCCCCGAAATACTAAACAAGGTCAACATGTTTCGACCGTTACCATCGTCCATAAGGGTCGTTCAGCCTTCATCAGGCCCATCTATCCCCATAATGTTCCTTTTCCTACCTTGGGAGGTGTCCGGACTGGACTTCAGTTTTGGATATTTATAATGAAAACTCAGCAATTCTGAGGGTGTGTGTACTGGAAGAAAAAGAGTGTATATTGAACCCACATGTACCACTGGTCATTAACTAAGTATGTGAAAGGTGCACCCTTCTACATACCTCACTAGCCCTACCCTGCAGTGTAGCTTCCTCAAGGCTACGTGCCCCTGGGGAAACCGGTTCAGCAACTGGTTTCTCTTCTCTCCTCCCCATGCTAGTCTGTCTGCCTAAACAACGGGGCAGCCCGCCTCCTTATTGTGATACATCTGCCCTTCTAACGTACATGCCCAGCGTACCATAAACTAGGTATTTACAGGTAAGTTAACCATTTCCAACTCGGTACAGCAAATTTGACATACACTTTGTGGTCAGGACACTGTCACTGAGGTCTTAGCAGGCCTCAGTGTACTCTGAGTTTAAAAAAAACAGCAGCATCAGTCGAAAAACTTCGGGGTGAGCATAGAAAAAAAGGCAATTCCTTACAGCTGCCTCACCTGTATCTTCCTACTCTGAAGTTGCTAATAACTACTGGGTAGCATCTCTGGTCCCCCTTCTTGGTATTCATTTCCTCCTCTTCCTTCTGCTGCTCATATTCACTGTATTCTTGTGATGCGGGACCCTGTGAAATCCAATTTCCTAACTAGAATGCCCAGTGCTGCAAATCTCATCAATATTTATGTTGTACACATCTGCATTGACTAGTCTTCTTTCCTAAACTGTATCTTCCTTCTGTGGACCTGCAGCTTCTAACTTTGTTAACGTCTCTGCTGCCATCTTGGATCGTGACCTTGATATCTTCTTTTTACTTAAGGCATGTCTAAACTATTCCTCTGCCCGAGTTACAGACCTTCTTGTCCCTTGCACACCAACTACTTCATCATCTTGGGAAAATGGTGTGGGTTACTTTCATCTGCAAAATCTATCCTGTTCACTAGTTCCTGCCTTATTGTTTTCTTCTTTGAACTCCTTGATGTTCATCTCTTCCATACTAGCAAGAGCAGTCTGACACTTTTCTCTATTTATCGCGTTCCTGGGAACAATTCAGATTTCTACCATGAGCCCACCAAACTTATTATTTCCAGCTACCTTCTCCTCAATGGCTCTGGTCGTCTAGGAGAGTTTAATATCAGGGGGAATAAATCCTCTTACTCAATCACTTCTGAAACAGTGTATTTTCTCTCAACGAATAACTTTCTTCAACTTTGTATTAAACCTATAGATACCAATGGCTTTGTCATTTGCCTTGTTATTGCCAAGCAAGATTGCATTGAAATGTTTGCACCATCATCTGTGACTAGTGTGATAATTTCCTGTTTTTATTTATTTTTTTATCACCCAAAATAACTGCTTCTTGAGTTTAAACCAAAATATTGTATACCTGTGGCCACTTTCAGTTTCGTGATACAAATAATCTGAGCTTTTCAATTTTCCCCACCTTGGTCTAGCCATTTGCCTCCTATAACACTAATCTACTTGAAAGATTCTTCTATCAAAGACATTGAGTATTTCACCTCACTTTCCAACAAATTCTGAACACCAAAATGCTTCCAATCCAGACTCCATATTAAAAGATACCATGTCAGAAGATTTGGAAGGTTGTGGAGTTTCAGGAAAGTTCCTCTGTGGCTTACCCAGCTGAAATACAAAAGAAAAACCTACAGGTTCTCTATTCCTTAAGTGAAATCAGCGCTTCTGAATTCTCAAATAAAATTCTCTAATAAAATTCTCTAACAAAAGATAAAAGATAATGTTTGAAATTATTAAATCAAAATCAACTTTATTCGATTTCAGCAGAAATCCTAAAAGCACACATTTATCATAAGAAAGCCAATAAATAATTGTAACCACCATAAAATCAATATAATCTATAAAAAACATTTTTTTTCCTGAATTGCAAAGCTTTACGCAAATAGATTGAGTCAAAATAGTAGATCAATAATGAATATCATAAAATTAGTCTATAAAAGCATTTTTTCCTAGATTGCTAAACTTTTCATAAGTGCTTTGTGCCGAGATACCATTGTATTGGCAATTTGATAACATTTTTGACCAATCGTTCAGGGTAGGAAATGTCACTAAACTGTGGAAAATGTCCAACATAAAGTGGACCAGTGCAAACTTGTGTTGAGTGTTGTGCACATGGATTAAATATGGTTGAAGACAATAAGAGGTCAGTTGATTTCTAAGTACACTCGATTTGGTCAACTCAGTTGACAACCTGGCTTGCTTGAACAACGCAAGACATATCTTATAGAGATCTTTCCTTGACACAGACTGCAGTGTTTCAGGGCACTCAAAAAATTCTGGGTGCCCCAAATCTCAGCATATCTGTTTAACATATTTCAGCCAGACTATTCGGAGAAATTGTGACAGTTTAAGGCAGTCCTTAACCACCTTATGATTTAGGATGGTGTCATCACAAGTCCAAACCTTATGCTATAATAGAATTAGATATTACAACTAAGAAAGGCAACTGAGTGGCAAACTTGAGCGAACAGCTCTGGTGTACCGACAATAAGGATCTAAAATAGGAATTCTGTACTATCTGAAGGGAGTTAGTATCACAAAAAAACATAAGCTCAGCTGTATAAAGTGTGATAGTTACACCCTTAGCCTTATGTATAGTAGGTATTTCATTGACAAGTTTGTTACCAAGTTTATGTGCAGAGTTGGGCAAAGTAGCAGTTTATTTTACAAAATGTAATTTCCTCGCACTAATTGTGACCTTCCAAAAACCACTCTGTGAAAACATAACCCCGAAATATGAAAAAAAGGAACTGCAATTTAACTTAGTGTTATTAATGAAAACCTTGCAGCTCCATACTGTACCCTTACCACACTTCATTACAAATGTTTTATCCAAATTATTAAGTAAGCTCAGCTCATGCATATATTTGGTAAAAGAGATCAGTAGACGTTGCAAACCAATAGGGGTACAAGCCATAAGCACAGCATCATCCAGACAGAGAAGGGCTGGGATCGGATGCTGGCTGATTTGGGGAAGGTCCTTGCACCCTTTGACCAAAACTGGTTCCAAAGTGTTAATGTATAAAGTAAATAAAAAGGGCGCAAGGACACGTCCCTGTCTTAATCCTCTCTCCACAACAAACGGTGCTGTACATTCTCCCCGCAGACCATACGATACTCTTGCTCTACTTCCTGAGTACAAGTCCCATAGGAACAGGATTATGGAAGGTTCTACACCTAACTCTTCTAAAATAGTCCACATTTTGGCATGATTAACGCAAACAAAAGTGCTCCAGGAACAGATTGCCTTGCCTACCCAGTGTATATGTACCAATTAACAAATTCAAATTTGGACACTGTTCAATCATCCCTAGGCCTTTGCGGAAACCAATTGAATTTCCGATAATATACCTTTACTTTCTGCCCACTGCTCTGTTTCCAAAATGATCATACCCACAACCTTGACCAGGGAGTGAAGAAAGTAGATTGCGCGGTAACAGGAAGGACTCTCACAGTCTCCTTTTTTATAGATCAGAACAATTAGTGATTCCCACTATGTGCCCAAGAATCCTTCACTACCTCATGCTTTCAGCACAGAGTTTAAAATAGGGCCCCATAATGAGATGTTCTCTTTATAAAAATTAACTGTCATTTCATCTGGGCCAGGGGCCTTACCACCCTTACTAAGCATAAGAGTCCTATTTAACTCATCTAGGGTGAACCCCAAATTAATTGCGGATCCGCCCTCAGGTGGGGCGACAGGGAGGCCACCTGCCGTAAGGGCAACAGACCAGGATTAGAATAATTTTTTGAGAAATGTGTCGCCCAGTCTGCTTCAGTTATAACTATCTCTGTGCGTGGAGCCCCCTCGTCCCTGAAGGTGACTTCATAATGCACCAGAAAGCTGTGCAATCTCCACTTGAGCTGGCTTCAATTAATGTCCCCCACGTTTTGGCACTTAAGGCATCCTTTCTGGACTTTAGGTCCACTCAGCATTCTTGCCTGCACATCTGCACTTCACTGACACACCTGGGAACTTTATGAAGGGCGACTTTTAGGTTCTTATGTGGCTGGATCTGCTGGAGTCAAACCACCCTTACTTAGATTACTTTACTCGAAACATCCCATCCTGTAGAAGGCCTTTGATTACCCTGAAGAGGTTAACAAAGGTGTTTACAACAGCCTTGGGATTTAATTCTTCAGCTAGGCAGATCTCAAAGTCTCCTCTCTGTTTCACTACCAGTTTATTCATTAGAGCTGTCAGATTAATCTTCGGCCAACGTAAGGATAGATCATTATTTGAAATGGATTCCATATTTTCAACCCGTACATTGTCCCTTGATGTGTGCGTAAATTTTTGTTGAGATTTAAACAATCTCCTTGGATTTATTTTTTTGTGCTCCTGCCAACCCAACCCACTCTTCTCACCATCTTAATGAATAGTGCCTGCTTAGCCCTGTTCTGGTACCCAACTAGTTCAAGACTTTTTGTCCAAGGGATTCCCAGAACTCTACAGATGTAGGAGTTAGGGGAGAACACAAGGTAAGGTGTAGCTTCAGGTGGAAAATCAAGTAAACCAGGGACATCAGTGAGTCTAGGGGCTGCCACCTCTAAATTGCTATGTGTAATGGGTAGTGGGAGAGAAGATGTGTTGCACAAGGCAGACCTCTGACTGGTACCATTAGTCAGTCTCTGTGCCACAATACGTTGTGTCGAAGTGTTTGATGAAGGAGGGATAGTAGATTCTGAAGGCAAAATAGACTTTACATTTGTTATCATTTATTTGCATTTAGATTAGTGTTAGCATAGAATTTCAGAAAGTCTAAGCAACTAGTGGATACTGTTGCCACCCTTATCAGCCTTTCCACCAGCGAAGCAAGGGCAGACTTCACCCCCACTTCTAAGACCTGGACAGCGACTTATACCATCTTAACATCTTCCTGCGTTGCTCCCACAGATTTTGATCTCAGCTTGGACCCCTTGGAATTGGGCTTTGCTTTAGAAGGTGATGCCCCACAATGCTGTTTCAGATAAATTGGCACGTGTCCCAGGGGTCTTCAAGCACTTCGAGGGAGTAAGACGGAGAAGCCATGCCAGTGACACCCAGACCACTTGCATCCCTTTTAGATGAAATGTTTAAAGCCTAATTATTTACTGCCTAGCCAGGGCTGCAAACATGGGTCCCAGTAGTATAAGTGGGGGTGATCTCTTGCAAAAGAGCGCCATGCACTACAGTCAAATCAAGTTGGCAGGAAGAATTATTTTCTTCCACAGTAGAAATTTCCTTATTTAGTGCGCCCATAGCACCAGTAATATAATTTAAATTTCAGGAGTGAGTCTTAACCGGGGGACTTCCCCTTTGTAGTAGCTGGCGAATACTTCCTGTTCCCCATGATTAAGCACAAAATAAAGACAGAGAGTTGAAATGACCTGGATGGCATGACTAAGAGGGTAGGCCAGCCTCCTCTGGGCTCTGATGGGGCCGAACTTGGCCAGGGCTTTGCTTGCGTACCGCGCGACCTGAAGCCCAGACAGGCTGTATAGTGCTTACCAAGCCTCATTAAATGCGGATCTCAAAGGGCCACCTCTCTGCCTCTAGTGCCACTGGTCAATGTAGTCCTCTCCTCCCAGCACATCTTTGAGCACTGTTGGTGCTCCCCACGCGGCAGGACGCCGAGACTCATTCTATAGCGCTTAACAAGCTGCCACAGTTGAGGATCTCAAAGGGCTGCCTCTAGGGCTGCTGGTCAATGTAGTCCGCTCCTTCCAGCACTCCTTTAAGCACTGTTGCTGCTCCCCACGCAGGGGGACGCCTGGATGCGCTATATAACGCTTAACAAGCTGCCACAGGTGAGGATCTCAAAGGGCCGCCACTCTGCATCTAGGGCTGATAGAAATTATTAAATTACAAGTAACCCCTCTCCTTCTGATCCTGATTTCTCTTGATGAAACACATTTGCCTTATTGTTCTCTGACGAAATAAACAAAAGAAGCCAAGAACCTGATATTTCCTAAAATGTTTTGGCCATCAGGACTAAATTTTCCTGTCTTCTCATGTCAACCTCATGCCAGACTAATGTCTCTTTTGCGGTCTTTTTCCCTCATTTCTGAAGATATCCTTCTGTACAGTGTCCCCTGAACTTTTTTTTTTTAAACATCTTGTTATGTTTTAGTGTAGCAGAAGACCTTGCGTAGACATATTTTATAAATCATTGTAAATTATAGAAAAAACGTAATTTGTTCTTAGTTCATCAAATAATTTTTATCTGTGCATATGGTTTATCAGCAGCAACCAATATTGACATGTTCATTAACTAAGTAAACTAAACAGCTAGAATTTGGGTCAAACTTTCTATATTTTCATTCTTCACATACGTACACTTGTAATTGTTTGGTGGCCTTTGCTGTCTCCAGTACCTATTCTTCTTTGTACACTGGTGACCCAAACCCTCATTTCATTGTCAAAGAACTTGTTCAACTCTTTTACCCTCACTAACTGATTTTTACTGTCACACAATTGGGTTGTACCGAATAACCCAAAAGCTTTTAAAAAACGAATAAAGAAAATAACCTTGATCCATCAACTCTGAAGAAATATTTAATAATCTTTGGTGTTGCTATTTTTGCTAAGGGCATGGAGAATTGTGTTGCAAGGCTTGAGTAACCATGCTGTGGAAAATTACCTTCTGGGCATGTTTTAGGACTTGCCACTGTAGTCACTGTACTGAATCTTGAACATTAATCGAAATTGAAGATCCTCCACACATTTGATGAAGGGCATCCCTGCCTTCGCACCCTACTGGATGTAACAGTGGCATTAAGTACCAAAGACCAGTGGTTGCCATCCTGTGGTCTGGGGACCCCTGGGGGTCCGCAAAGCCTTCTCAGTGGGTCCGCAACTGCTTAGAAAAATAAATATTAACAGACTAGGTCCCCAGCTTTCAGTAATGACTTAGTAGGGAGTCCCCGGATTCCATTAATGATTCAGTGGGGGTCCCTGGGTTCCAGTAATGATAAAGTGGGGGTCCAAACAAGTCAAAAGTTTGGGAACCACTGCCATAGACCATCAAATTGTTAAGGGCAGTGTGAATAATTCAACAGCCGTGGAGAGAACTATCTTGAAATGGTTTCCCTGTTATCTCTCAGAGTGCTTTTAACTGGTCAAAATTAGTAACTCATTTTTTATCACACTCTTTTCTCTTGTGGTGTCCATCAGGGTTTGATCTTAGCACCCATCCTATCCAGCCTTGAAACTTTGGGTGAATGTTTTAAAGATCATTGTGACATGTTCCATGAATATGCATAATACAGCCATGTGTATCTCAAAGTGGACTCAAACCCATCTCCATGTTAAAATCTTTGTTGCATAGCATTCACAAGTGGATGGAGTAAAATCATCTAAAAAGTTATATTTGTCTCACTAACAACTCCAGTTTCTGCTCTGATCCTGTCAGACAAAAAGCCCAGTTACAAGACCGAGCTCAGCAATGTCATAAATGATCTGAAGCAACCAACAGTCAATTTAACCAGCATCTTAATAATGTTTCTTCAAACAAGAAACTCCATTAGAGGGAAAAATCAAGAATTTGTTACTTATACCATACTTAAACTCCTAGCAATTCAGCAATTTTCCTGAGAGCGAAGAGTAGAATATAATATCTGTCACTGGCTGTGATAATCCTCGCCCCCATGTCATTAATAGAATTTATGTTCTCTAAGAAATATATCATATTCTGTGTGGCAGGGAGGCAAGGCCAATGCATATTCAAAGCTTGCTGACCATTAAAACCACTCTTATCACCTAAAATAATCCTTAAATGTGGTGTTGAAGATCATTTGCTGCATTCATAATATCTTCCATACAACTCCCTAAGAAAAGGCCTTGGATGCCATGACACTAAAATTGAGTATTGTCCTTGGCCATAACCCATCTACCAATAGCGGGTGAAGAAAAGCAGGCTCCAAAACTTCCTTGATAGGTATTGATAACTACTGAACTTGCACATGGCAAAGCTCACTAGTCACCTTCTCATAGGCTTTCAAGAATTTAAATACACATAGTTTCAGCTCACCCTGAAGAACGGGATATGTAATTGAACAAGTATTCAACTTCATTCTCCTGGTGATCATGCACAGAACCTCTTCAGGAATAAAATTGCTGCCTGTTAGATCCAGGACACTAACATCTGAGATAGTCTTACTAGATATTAGGGAAATAAATATTTGCTAATTAACTCCTTTTTAGGTAGGAATTCTAAAAGGGCCATGGCAAAAAGAAATTCAGTTCATTATTCATATCCCTTAAAAGAGAGGATTTGGATGTTGGAGGGAAATCTGATACTAATCACCAATCTTCATACTGTAGGGTGTTAATTGTCCTCTATGCCAGTCCGACTGCCACCAATTCAGAAACTAAGTTCAGCACATGAACAAGGTCAGCACCCATGGGATCCAGATTCTATCCCAAACAGCACCGAGACTACCATATTAATGCAGACGTAGTACTTAACTGAACTCTCTGCTCAAGGTCTCAGGCTGGAGTAAAACATCCAGTGATTTCTAAATGTCTCTGATAGTCCTCCATGCAGCCGGATATAAGATTCTCAACTGGTGTAATCCCCAGTTGCAATCCATCAGAATATTTAGTAGGCTTGGAAGAAGGTTTGCACGATCCCAGAAAAGTTCCAGTAGAACTGGAAACCACAGTTGAGACTTCAATATTGACAGCTTGCACTGATTCATCTGCACTCCCAAGTTGTCAAACTTGTGATTATCACAAAGGGAGCGAAGGCATAATTACAACTCCTTCCCCAGTCTTGCTGGAAACTATCTTCTGCCCCTGCCCCAAGATTTAACCTCCTTTTGAAATATCTCAAGAGTTGTGGATCCAATCTTCAAATAAAGAGATTTACCTCAACCAGCTCAGATCTGTCCACCTTTTCCTGAAAAGTGCCTGAATGAATGTTCTGTGTGCTAAAGTCCTGGAAGTATTTTGAATTTGAGTCAACACCCAGCTTCTGTTTAGCCTAGAAGATACGTATTCCTCACAGAGATGCGTCTGTCTAAGCAGAAATGCCAGAAATCACTTGGCCAGATCCTTCCATGCCTTGGATTGGACTTTCCAGGCAGTTGATGTATCTTACTGCTAATAAATTGTCCCTTTTAATCAAATTCAATAGGAAACCCTGTGAACAAGCCTGTCAAGAGCCCCAGGTAGTCGATGAGGGGTGTATCTTTTTTCACCTATTCACCATCCTCTTGTTGAAATATCCCCCCATCTAGCTCCCCAGCCCAGGTGGCTGGTACCCTACTGTAGATGTGGATGGTCACAGATTTGCTCTTCCACTATGGACTCTTCCATCAAATGTATCCTCTCAGAGTAAATGACTCCCCACCTGAAAATGGTGTCTTTGAGTTTTCGAAGTGCTGTGTAGTGAAGCAGTCCTGGTTAGTCACCTGGACCGAGGGGTCTCAAAGATATATCAGTCCGGCAAGCTGTCTGAAACTAGTCCTTTCCTTGGTGAACACTTACTTGATAGGCATAATGTGCTTCTGCAGGAGCAAGAGGGTAGCTGGCTTCAAGTCACCAACAAATTCTATAAACTCCTAACTCTGTTTGGACTAAATCTGACTTGTCCTCATTGACACCAAAGTGCAGACCCTGTGTAAGGCTCACTGCACTACTCAGTTGTGCCTTCACTCAGGTTCAACACTAGTCCATCAGTAAAATATCCAAGTACACTAAGGCAAATCCCCTTTGGTCTCTGGAACCTCATTACTGGCCGCATTAGCTTGGTGAAGGACCAAGGGAGATTTTAGAGAGTGAAAGGGAGGGTTACAAACTCAAACACCTCCCCCTTTCACTAGAATCTAAGTAAATGCTGATGGGAGCAAAGATGGGAATTGCCAGCACTCGTTCCTTCGATCTAGCCTTAGCATCTAGTACTTGAACAGAAGATTATCACTGAGAAAATGAATGCCCTCCATCTAACAAAAAATGCACACCAACCACTCGTTGGATCTGTGAAGGTCGATGACTGGCCAGTGGCCTTTGCCTTTGTTCTCCAACACAATTGGATTGCTCACGAAATCCCTGGCGTGTAATACAGTTCTGACCACTGCACCTTTCCTATACAACTCTGCCACGTCCTTGTCTCCAAGGATGCACTCCTTTTGTGAGAAAACTAATGACCTGTGTGTCCTTTGTTCTACAGGGATCAGTAAAACTCTGTGGAAGCCTCTTACTACCTGTGTAAAACCATGGATCTCATGTCAGTTCCTGACATTTGTGAGTGACTAGAGACACCTGATCTCGCACTCATGTTACAGAAGAAAGAGTAGTCCTTACCGTTCTACTCTCTAGGGATGTTAGCTGTGCCCTTAGAGTCCCCTCTGCCACAGTAACCTAAAACATCACCTCTAGTGGAGAAGCCCCCAAATCTCCTTTGATCTAGCCACCGGCTACCTCTTTTGCCTTCTTGGCCTCTCTGGGGACCTTGCAATCCGAGAGGGCCAACTGACAGGACGCTGCCAAAATCTTGGACTCATATGTCTTTTTGACCAAGACCTGGACTTTGTTGGAAGACCCTTTAGAAAAGGATTACCAGACAGGTCAACAACCATTACATTTCCTGCATGAGATTTGGCTAGTTCTTCAAGTTTGGGGTCTTATCTTAATGAGGGCGAGCATTTGTGCCCATGAAAAGCGTGCCGGTTGTGTTTTCCGAAAAGAAGCTTACAGGCTGGGCCCAGCAGGACACAATAGTTGCTGAAATAAGGTTTTCTGACTCCTTGGCCTCTTCTGCTGTGTTGTGAATTTTTGTCAGGAGACCAGAAATGTCGAAGAGCTTAACCTGACTCTCCTGCAAAGACATATCCATCCATTTTTTGGAGTTCCTCACATATTTGCCATTAAAGTTGTCATTGTGGCGTCAGCTCACAGTGTGAGGGGCAGCCTTACCATTTAGGGATGGATGTCTGCATACTGTCAAAAGGCATTTCAAGAACCTCCTTATTAAGAAATTACCTCTGTCTACCCTTAACATGCCATACCACTTTGTCCGCTAGGGTCAGTTCTGATCACAAATGATAAATATCCTGTAGGTCATCATACCAGATCCCATCCCTTTTTTAGCTCTCCCAGAGCCAACAAGACTGGGATGTTTTAAGTAAGACATTGGCTGCGAAGGACTGCTTGGGCTGCGTTTCTCTCTTGACTAATTCTCCTGATCCCCCTCGTAATACTTGCAGGCCGCAGTTGAATGATAAAAGAGGCTGACAGGTAGGCATAGTTAATAAGTGCACCAGGGCACAAACCGCAACGAAAACAGCACATCACAGACCAAAGTATGTCACAGTAAAAATCCCAGGAGGGGCGCTTATCTGGTTGCTGAGAGGCAAAGAAAGAGTAAGTGATGATTTTCCTGAGAGAGTGTGTATCTGGATAGATGGCATCCTACTGGTTAATGAGTATTGCTATTAGGTGGACTCATGGGGATTGAATCTCCGCAGATATTGTTGTTGGTTTGTCTACATGTTCTTATATAAAGAGTTGTGATTGCTGAAAAATAAATGAAGACATAATGCATATTTCACAACTCCAGTTTCGACATAGAATCTATAATGCCCTCCGTCTTCATATGAAGAAGGCTCCTTCTTTTAATTTTTTTAAATCTCTTCTTAAAAACATACTCCTTGAGAAAATATGTATTTGATGTTTACTCTCACAAGTCATGCACCCCATCTCGGTGTCTAGTCATCTGACACTCCTTTTACTATCTCAGACCTCTTACTCCTCTCTGACTCTGTTTACCAATTTGTATTGAAATTAGTTTTCTTTCCCCTATTAAGGTGAGATTTCCTCCTTTATTTACGTTGTTTTCAATCCTAGTAGAGACTCTCTACTCGTATTTGCTTCACCAGCATGCCTCTAATACGCTAATACAATATGTCTGTGCTGGTTTTTGGTATGTAATGCCTTAGGTGCATGGTTGATTCGCTACTTTTTGCCCGGAGTCTAACATTTTTGCTCTTCTCTGTTTACAATCAAAATGTGTTTTTTGATTCTGCTTTTCCAACCAACTTCTACATGTTTTTCTTACACCACACAGTATAATTGTGTGATACCCGCCTCCTCCCATTGTCAAATGCAACTATTGTTACCCAATGTGCCTCGTTGCAACTATATCCAGTTGGTTGGCCAGCTCTACATTCTTGCTGGCTGTGTTCGGACTTCTGGCTGGTCAGAGGCGCACCGTGCAAGACAATATATAAATACATGAATGCGAATTCCAACATACGTTCTTAAACAGGTTGGCTTTACTTGTAACAGAAAGCCTAAGAAACAAAGAAAATTGTTCATCTTGAAGTGATTGTGTTTGATTTCAAATCCCTGAAACATTTACGTGTGTCACACAAGGATTATTCTGTACTTGTGGAAAATGCAGCATGTATTTAATAATGTCCTTTCTGTTTTTAATCTTTCTTTTTACGTGCGCCTCCGATTCTGGGTGCATTTCAGTGTGTTTTTTCTGCACGTTAAGACACATTTTGTCTGGATTTTTATTTTTATTTTTTTAAGCATGTTTCACTGTACGCTTAATTTTATTTTACTTTGCACGTCCCCTGCTGTAACATTGCTTGCTTTAAAAAGACAGTACATACTTTGAGTTGTTATGCCTGCACAAGTAGTTATACACGTTTACGAATAATAATGACAATTTTATTTTTCGCGCATTCAAATGATGCAAAAGGCCATCCATTTGAAGGCCATACGTTGCAGTGTTTGCATGCCACGTGACCGCGTCTTCCGTTTGGAAAAAAGTTGTTTGTGAGGGTTTCGTTCGTGTGAAAGTATTTACTGTCTCTTTAAAAGGAAAATGATTCTATCCTTTCACCTGTTGTCTGCATGTTTTCTTCCTTTTACCTCTGATTTTCCCCTTGCTGCCCCATGCTATGCAGGAGATTCAGGATGGACGCAATGGTTATCAGTCAGGAGGAGACGCTGATCAGGGGGCAAGTTATTTTGTTTATTAATTGTATAAGAATGTGTGTTTGTTTTACATATACTATGCGCATTACTCTGAAGGTGATGTTCCCATTGTTATTAGTAAAAAAAAAAAAATCCTTGCTTAGTTTGCATATTTAGACAAGGTTACTTTATACCAGTTGCCCTCTTGGTGTTTAGGCTTGTGATTTAGCACCAGGAACTCTGGTGATAACTTTTTTAAGATATCGAGACAATGAGCTACATAGCTTATATCACCTACCCAACTTTTGGATGCTATTTTCATTTGCCAGGTGTCACCCCTGGACAGAATTCAGCTAGTGAGATGCGGCCTTATGCTCAGGATGAGCGATAGATGGCACAGCCGAGGTGAAATGGATTTCTAAGTGGCCCTTCCGGCAGAAACGTTTTCTGCATGTGCCCGAAACCCCAAGGAGTTTCCATAAACTACAGAGTACATTCAGTGTTGAACGTGAGCACGTTTACTTTTGAGACTATGGAACCTCTCCTTTGACATTACAGTACATTGTTAAGATGGCTATCTAAATTCACCTTGGGAATGGATTAATAAGTGAATTAAGACTAATGGATACCTTTGTGTCTCTGTGGTGTCAAGGAGCTGAAGCATAAAGAACCAATCGCTCATAGATTTGCTGTATATATATGTCTGCTACTAGGCAAAATCGCTCTGTAAGGTGCCCTTACGGGTCAAAAACATAACTGAAATTGCTTTCTATCGTTATTCATCTGATTGCCTTGCCTCTTATATAATGCCCCCAGCTAAATATGATGGATGACATCAGAAAGCAAGGTAATTTGATCATCCAGCAATGGGATCAGACGCCAACCATTAGTAATAGCGACACTCACCAGAATTAAATGTGAGTCTTCACTCAGTATTGTGGCCTCCTCCACATGCTGCACAGTATCAAGCTACTGTCTCTCACTCGAAGACCATCTCGTAATCCACTTCACAGCCACATCCACCCGCCATGTTCACTTTCCAGACAGACCTTCTCTCTCCCATAATATCCAAATTCCCGCACAGTCGTTATTCCCTTACACAGATTTTACCTTCTTGTCAACGTTCAGCACTGTTACTGACCACACTGAGGTGGCCTAGGATCCTGCATGGGAATAGAATTAATGTCTTCAAATGCAGCTAACCGAACATCTGTCAAGTTTCAAGTCCCTCACCCGCCACCTCCCCAAAAAAGCCTCTTGCAACTAAAGATCGACCATGTGAGGGCCCCCTGGGACCTGCTGACTATACTTCTCTGTACAGAAATTACAGGTACCACAGTCTAGATTAATTTCTAGCAGCAGCCCTTACTAGGAAACATTACTAGTTGTGACATCAGTAAGCTCAGTAAACTGTAATAGCCTACTGGTCAATTGGGATTTTGGAAAATAAATAAAACAAGGAGACTACTGCAGATAGGACTTAAGTAACTTGCATTTAGTCAGACAGAAGTCTCCATTATGATAAGCATGACTATTATTCCACCAAGACGTCTTGGGTAAACAACTTTCAGTAACACAAAGTGAGAAATTATTTCGAACAATTCACACTTAATCATGTGCATCGCATAGAGTGACCTTCTTATAATAATTGAGGTAGCATGAACTAATCATATAAGTTACAACAATACCACACGGGCATCTGAGTCACACATGAGCCTGTGAATTTAGCTTTACTTGAGGAGGCGGGGCTGAAGACATTAGGGAATGAGTTCCCTGAAGGGATCTTCATAGCCCTAGTGGATGTAATGAAAATTCAATGTCCAACTCCTCTCCTGACGTTCACATACTACCATCTACAAGTGGCCCTGTTAGAACTATACCAACAATTTATGGCTGAACCTCTGGCCCTATGGGATCTCCAGATCATACTTGCTAGTGATACCCGCATAAATCTAGTTATTAAACTATATAATGCATCTCAGCAAGACAGAGCTGCAGCCATCAACACACTCTTAAATAAGTGGAACATGGCACTTGAACCTCCAATGAATATTGCAGATTGGAGCTTCTTTTGTGCACTGATGGGTGTGCTCACATCAAACTATAACACCCGCATAATACACCTTAAATACCTGTAACAAATGTACTGCACTCCTGTCAAATTGTTCAGCTATGCAATGTGGGGTGTGCAAAGTGTGGGGTTACGGAGGCCATCTTCATTCACCTAGCCTGGGAATATACTCTGATCCAACAATACTGAGAATAAGTAACAGTCCTGGTCACAGACGTAGTGTCGGAGCCAGTGGTGTGCACCCCCCAGATGTGTCTTCTCAGCCTTGTAGAACCTGTGCAACCAGCCTGTCACAAATTGGTGGCAGGGGCCTTGCTTTTGGCAGAGAGGAGGGTGGCTACGTAATGGGGGAAGAGGTCAGCCCTGAAGACCAGGCAGTGGCTCCATGACATAGAATATTGCAGGGATCAGCTGGAAACATAGGCTAAAGAACTTCCACGGCCCTCGCAGCCCAAAGACATTTGGAGCCCAATGAATGCATATTTTGTAACACTTTCTGAAGAGTCTTAGTGGGTAGTGATGCCTGAATGTACTGGGACATGGCAGAATTAATTTGTACATTTAAGGATCTCAGTATGTGACATGGTTGACAACTGAGAACCATAACAACATATATGGAAATGATTGTTCTATTATTTGTCTGTTGTACAAGTTGAAAAAACTCAATAAAAATATTAAAAAAACAATAATAAGTTGCTACACTATACCTTCCTGGGTGCAGAGTCCAAGCCAGCAGCAAACACACTATATTTGCAAATGGTTCCTTCAGGAAAAAATGGACACAGACTACCCTGGTCACTAAAACAAAGGACCATTTCTGTTATAAGAATAACCTACAACCTTGGCAACCAATAGACTATTACCAAGTGAGTAAACACTTAAAAGTACAAGCAAGTGTTGTTAAAAGGCTGCTACTTGAGATAGTACTTCCTAATAGTGAAGGATAGCTAGTGTGAAGCACCTGCTACAGCATGAAGGAAGTTCTCCCCAATAGAACGAGCTACAGTGAATTAATGATAGGTTCAAAACTACCATTAAAAAAAAAGACTATTAATGAAAGGTTAGAGATACGATCATCATTCTTTGATTTTTAAAAAAAAATTTTTTTTTTTTGTTTATGCTTACTGCACCTAAATCCACATATCTCGGTATTTAGCAGGCATTTACTTTTCTTTAAATTTCTGTAGGTTTGACCTGCCAAATTTTAATGAGGGTGTGATCTTTACTGATCCTGGTAATCACCTGGTGCGATAAACATCAACGCATTTATTATTGTAATTCTTGCGCAAACAGATGTTTACCGAGGGTTCATAAGTTACCAGTCCATTAGTAAAGAGAACCTTAATACTTCCATTCTGGTTTCAATGGCAAAGGCAGATTACAAGTATTTCATCTAAGACCAAATACTGTGGTCTGACACTAGTGACAGTAAATACTTCTTCATAGATACGCGGTCGAAGACCTGAACATCTACTTGCACAAAGAAAGAACAATAAAGACTGCACATGTCTACTTTATGGTTGGTTTGCTCCATCAAGTTCTTACACAATCATACAAAGGACTTATAAGTAAAATAAATTATGAGAGCTTCATGAAATGAGAAATAAAAGGGTAAAATAATTGTTTCTGATTGTATCACCCCACCAGCACTGGATCCTAAAGGGAACAGCACCCATTCTCCTTTGCACTAAAGGTTTTCTTTCTTGGGCAACGTCCTTTTTAAACTGTTTCTATTGTACCGTGAAATAAGTCGACAATACATTGTAACAGCAGTTTTTTACAGTCAGGCAGCAAAGTCAAACATCAGAGCTTAAAATACATTTCTATGCAGTATTCTGTATAGGGTCCAGAAGGGTTTTACCCATCTGCCCCCACACACATTCTTCATCTGTTCAGACTTCTAGAAGCAGTTTACATACATTGTAAACCTAAAGGTGTCCCGTGGCACATCTCCATCCTTGACCAAGTTGTCATTCAGAAGGAGTGGGGCGGTCTCCCCCCGCCCCTTCTTGCGATGCGCTTTCCCGCTCTCCTGCCGCCCAGCTGACGGACCCTTCTCACCTCTCTCCCATTTTTAATGGTGCCTGCTGTGCAGCAGTACAGCTGCCGCACTGCTGGCATGCCAAAGGCCAGCCTATTTGCGCCCGTCCATTCCTGGTTCGCGCCCAGCGCCACAGACCCTGGTCCCTGCAACATACACCGGTATGAATCCAGGTCCCTGCATGAACTCGACTCCGGAGGCTCTGCTGCATGCCACCACGCACCTCTGAAGGACACGCAAGGCTCTTTCGACTACGCAACTGCACCTTCACCTGCCTTTGGACGTCACAGCGTCCCTCGTCGAGCCAAGCCGGACACCTCAGATGCATACTTCTCAACACTCGCTCCCTTGTCAAACATGCAGTAGAAGTATGGGATCTCCTCGACTCAATCAAACCTGATGTCACCTTCCTCATGGAGACCTGGATAAACCCCCCCCCCCCCCCCACCATCCCCCCAGCCCTGGACATCGCCGCCGCCATCCCAGATGGCTACAAAATCATCCACAAAAACACCATCAGCCGAGCAGGAGGAGGCATCGCCATCATCTCCAGGAACACGCTCCACCTTTCAACCATCACCGAGGCCCAGACCCAGGCAACCACCACTGAACACCTACACGTCCAAATCCAGACTGACTCAAACACCTCTCTCTGCCGCACCCTTGTCTACAAACCTCCCGGATCCTGCTCCCAATGCAGCAAAGCCATTGCTGTCCTCATCGCCCCATGCCCTCGCCTCTATACCGACTACATCCTACATCCTCCCGGTGGCCTCAACTTTCACCTCAAAAACCGCAATGACCCAAACACCACATCCCTCCTGTACAACCTTGCCACCCTCGGACTCAAGCATCTGGTTAACATCCCCACGTACTTAGCAGGACACACCCTTGACCCTGTCTTCTCAGCAGGAAAAAAACAAAACATAATCTCCCTGTCTCACACTTCCGAACACCTCTGGACAGACCACCATCGCGCCCACCATATGCCAACACGCCCCTCGCCCCCTCTGCATCAACTGGAGCAAGGTCACTGAAGCCCAGCTCACTGACACACTCAGCCACTCCCTTCCACCAATACTTTGGACGCAAACAAATCAGCTCGCAACCTCCACCACCGGATCTGCGTATGTTTTAACACTGCACCCCCTGAGGAAACCCGCCAGAAACCAGCTGGTTCACAACTGATCTCCAAGATTCTAAATGCACCTGCAGATGACTCGAATTAAAATGGAGGAACAGCAAAAACATGGCAGACCGCACAGCATACAAAGACGCAGTCACTGCTCACAACCAACGCATCATAGCCTCCAGAAAGGTCACCATCCAGGAACGTATCAGCACCAATGTGCACAACAGCAAGGAGCTTTTTAACATAGTCAAGGAATTCATAAACCCCGGCACGGACACCACAGATATGCCCCTCCCTCCCCAAGACCTCTGTGAAAACCTCACCTCCTTTTTCCACCAGAAAATCTAGGATATATACGAAGGGTTCGTGAGCCAAATCCCACCTCCATTTCTCCCCAGCATCACCACGAACCCCACCGCCAGCCATCACTGAGCCAATGGATCCCCATCTCGAAGGAGGACACTAGATAGCTCATGAACGCTATCTACTCAGGGGCACCGTCAGACCCATGCCCACACATCTTCAACCGAACCAGTGCCACCATCACCCCAGAACTATGTGGGACAACCAACCGCTGCATCGAAACATCCAACTTCCTGAATGACTGGAAGCACACAGGGGTCAAACCGCTACTAAAGAAATCCTTGCTAATTCTAGAGATATGAATAACTATAAACCCATCTCTCTTCTCCCCTTCCCAGCCAAGATAACCGCAAAAGCCATCAACATGAAGCTCATGGAATTCCTCGCATAAAACCACATCCTGGGCCCCTCCGAATACGGTTTCAGGAGCAACCGTAGCACCGAAACTCCCCTTCTCACAGCCATGGATGACATCTGCACCATACTGGACCATG
Organism: Pleurodeles waltl; assembly: GCF_031143425.1. NCBI lineage: Eukaryota > Metazoa > Chordata > Amphibia > Caudata > Salamandridae > Pleurodeles > Pleurodeles waltl. The sequence continues at coordinate 201,488,537 of NC_090438.1, read as the reverse complement.
AAGACAGGACTGCCCTCATCCTCCTCAACCTCTCCGCCACTTTTGACACCGTATCCCACACCACCCTATGCACCAGACTCCACAAGGCTGGCATCTTTGGCAGGGCCTTCGAGTGGATCCTCTCCTTCCTCACCGGAAGGACACAGAAAGTCATACTCCCGCTGTTGGAACCAACAGAAGCCTGCTGTGGAGTACCCCCGGGCTCCTTCCTGAGCCAAACCCTCTTCAATATCTAGATGGCTCCGCACACCAAAATCGTCAGACAGCAAAACCTCAACATAGTTTCCTACGCCGATGATACACAGCTAATTCTCTCTCTCACCAATGAACCATCAACAGCCAAGAGCAACTTCCACAATGGAATGAGATTAATCGCCAACTGGATGAAAAACAGCTGCCTCAAATTTAACTTGGGCAAGAACGCGATCCTCATCCTGGGCCCCACTCCGTCAGCCTGGGACGACTCCTGGTGGCCAGCTGCCCTGTGGAAGCGCCCCCACCCACCAACCTAGCACGCAACCTGGGCATTATCCTGGAGTCCATTCTGTCCATGATCCACCAAGTCAGCGCCGTCTCATCGTCATGCTTCCGCATTCTCTGCCCCTTACGGAAGATCTTCAAATGGATACCCACTGAGGCAAGAAGGAAGGTCACCCCGCACTTGTCAGCAGCAGACCCGACTACGGCAACTCTCTCTGCGCCGTAATCACAAAGAAGCTCCAAGAAGACTCCAGAAAATTCAGATCGCAGCAGCCAGACTCATCCTAGACATCCACAGCCACATCTTTGCCCATCTTAGAGACCTGCACTGGCTGCCCATCAACAAATGCATCACCTTCAACCTCCTGACACACTCCTACAAGGCCCTACACCAGTGATTCCCAACCTGTGGTCCGGGAACCCGGAATGTCCGCAAAGCCTTCTCAGGGGGTCCATGACTGCTTAGGAAATGTAATAATATTAGCAGATTAGGTCCCCAGCTTTCAGTAATGACTCATTGGGATTTGGGAGTCCCTGGATTCCAATAATGATTTAGTGGGGGTCTCTGGGTTCCAGTACTGATAAAGTTGGGGTCCACAGAAGTCAGAAGGTTGGGAGCCACTGCCCTACACAATATTGGCCCGGCCTACCTCAACCACTGCCTATCTTTCTACCCCTTCACCCAAGAGAACTCTGATCTTCTCAACTTGCCCTCGCCGCCAACCCTAGAATCAGGAAGAGCACAGTGGGAGGCAGATCCTTCTCCCTCGCGGCGCACATCTGTAACATGTTACCTACCCACCTCTGGCATACCTCCTCACTGAATCAGTTCATAAAAGACCTCAAGATCTGGCTCTTTGACGATTAGCACCCTTGTAACAGTGCCTTGAGATCCCATGGGTGATTAGCAGTGCTGTACAAATCACTGATTGCTTGATTATTATTGAAAGTCATCATCATCCTCTAATCATGCACATTTCTGTTAGTTTGTCATCTGATCTTACACTAGATATTCTATTCCAGCAACCACTTTTTCTGGTCTCACCACTGTAACTCCAACAGTGGGACAAGGGTCTCTCTCCAATGCATGGCAATGTGTTGCTTAGCAACATGAAGCACAGTGCAGCAGATTTATCGCTTGGTTGATGTTTATTGAACTTTGATGAAGACTTAGCATACATTCTTGGGAGGTGTGATCAGTTAAATCATGGAAGCCTTACTGACAGACAAGGATAAGATAGATAGCCATGTGAACTTTCTGAGAAATGATAGATAGGTCACTTCCTCTGGGAACTAGAGCTTGGTAATACCCATAAATGAACCAACTGTGGCTTCTTTTTTTCAGCAAGAGCCCCTTGATCCTAAATCCAAGACATTCTGATTCTTGTTGAAATAGGTCTAACTGCCAGTGCCCTTCACTTCCACAGTATAATTATTTCCTTGAGCTATTCTGAAATTATGTGCCAGGAGAACATCCCCTTTATTTTTTAATACAAATAAATCAGCATTACATACAACAGACCCTTTGTAGCTCTGCCTGTCTGCAAAGAACACAATTGATCACTTATAGTCCTCACGCACCTTAGCACTTTCACTGAGCATTAACACTTGTCTGTCTCCTCCTGCTCTACTCTAGATGAACCACATTTTCTTCTGAAAAGAGTTTCTTTCTGCTAGTGGCAGTGGCAAATGAAGTTATCTAGATCACAGCCTCCCATGTTGATTTTTATGAGATTTTACATGAAACATTCAATAATGGTATACATGACCTTTCGGTGATTGAGTACTTTGCTTCACATCACTGTGCCTACACTTTACTGTCTACAAGGAATGGTAAGTGGAGGCAAAAATCAGAGGTACAGGGAAATGAGTGCATGATCTGGCATGAAGATGAAGTTGATAGCTAACAGTCTGATGAAGTTTTTGAGAAGTAAATGTACTGCTGTTCTGTGGGGTGGAAATGTCTCCAAACCCCTGTCTCAGGTCTGAATTGTTATTCCCCTGGATAAGGGCCTATGACACCCTTTATGAGGTGCACAAGAGTAACATATTGATACGTTGTTGTCACCAAATTCCCAGCCTTTCCCTTCATCCCAGCCAACTTTCCCTCTCAAACCCTAAACTGTTCACATATGCTTAGGTCCACTGTGGCACCCTCCAGAATTTGCACCTTGTAGAATCAGTTGTGTATGGACAGGAGGCTCCACCACAGATCACCAGAGTCCATTGGGAGGCATGAATGCCCATCAAGAAATGCTGTGACTCTTCCAACACCATCTTGAGAGTAGACCTTCTGCACAAGTCAGGGGCCCACCCCCAGCAGTGCCACCAGCCCTACCCACAGAAACTATGTATCTGTCTCCCCTAGAGCTCACAAGAGAATCTGTGTTTCTATGTCCAGTGCTCTTGGACCAGGATAACACCTAGAGTACAAGTCCGCAGATCTGTGGCATGCCCGTGCCCTCAGTTATAAATTCAAAGCTTATGAACAATATTGTGTGTTGGCTAAAGGCATAATGCATAACCTAAATGGGAAGTGTGTTGCACTGCACTGTATCACATGTTTGTTCTGACATTTCCTACCATCCAAGGATGTCCAATAACCGTATGTCATTTTTGATACACAGCATGTGAGAGACAAGTGCGCCTAAGTGAGAATTCAAGCAAATTGCTAACTTAAGTTGTCTTTAATTTTGACGCCCTACTTAGCTCTGCATTGTGCTATCCTTCACCCTCGTCATATTTTGCACAGACTAATACAGTTTGCATTATGTATGTCTCCAGTAGACATTCATACGTGTTGCTCCTCTAAAACCACATTAAGCACCATGAAGATAAACCCTGGGATTATTATCCTGTTTTAGACTTTAGCAGAGGCATTGCCTCCACTCAAATCTCTGCTGTGCCAGACTGTGGCAAGGAGATGCCAAGGCAGTAATGAACCATAGCATTACAGTACTGCTATTTTGTGTAGAACAAGGCAAGGTTATGAAGATCCTAGAGATCATGTCCTGACCTGAGGAGATGTTCTCCCTAGGATTACCACCAAGTAGGATGGTGGTGACCCTGCATCTGCCTGTGTGCTTGTCTCACTTCCTTGCCTTTAAGTAGTCTATGGGGGTTTCTCTGATGGCTGCTGCACACTGCTACCCCTCCATCATCTGTATTCCTTGGATGTCTACATCTGAATTTGGTGCAGAGTACCAGTGTTACATCCGGACATGGTGTAGTTGTTGCACGCCTATGGTGAATATAGTGATTCAGATACAAAAATGGCAGAATCCCATCTCACACATGAAGACAGCATTTTCAATATTGACCTCAACTCCCGCCCGTAATATACACCACAATAAGGTACAGAAAAAGAAGGATGGGATTGTATACTGCACTATATGACATCAAGCTAAAAAGAAACCAGAAGAGAATGTCTGTCTTAGGAACATACTGGATAGTCTGAAAAATGGCACACATATAGGATGGTAATAGAACCGACTCTATATCCCCCTTTAAGCCACCTGGCCAAAGGGAAAATACATTACATTAGTATGTGCAAGTCCTTAAACCCACCATCTAAACAATGGAGAATCCAACCTTGAAAGGACAACAACAGCCTTGTGCCTTTCAAACCCTAATACCATCTACTGTACCCAATATTCTAAAACCTGATATGGAAAACTACCCGTTGCTCCAAGAATGATGAATCTATTTTAGGAACGACAACTGTCTTGTGATCCCAAAATCTTACTACAGTTGCATGACCTGAAAACACTAGTATATCCTCAAGCTCTAAGTCCTAGTACCATCGAGTGTGGTCCCAGTGAGCTAAAATCTGGTCGCCAGAACAATCCAGAAGGGATCAGCATCTTCTCAGGCTGAATTCTAAAGGCAGAGGTCAAAGCATAGGCTTGGGCAGCATTTAGAAAGCAAGGCATGAACCTGGTGGGTGTTGCGAGAAATTGGGTTTTTGATGGTAGTGGGGGTGATGGTGAAAACCGTTCTCATGCAACAACCACCAATCTTGTCAGGGTTAACCACAAAAGTCACAACAATATTCTGTGCTTAATCCTCTGGTAGCTTGGCGTATATGCAGTCAGGCTTAATTTAAAGACACTGTGTTAATTATTTATGCAGCACACAAACAATAGCAAAGTGAACACACAGCACTAGATATCCCACAACAATTTAGAAACAGAGTAGAATTTATTAAATAATATGAGACCAAAATGACAAAAATCCAGTCAGTATTACTGGAGATAAGCAATTTTAAAGGCTTAAGTAAAAATAGCCCAAAGAAGCAGAAAGAGCTGACTGAGGGTATCTGGTCACACTAGACTTGTTCAGGCTGACTGCAATGGAGTACAGGCCAGATACAGCTAAAAAAAAGTTTTCTCCTCAAAGTCTGGCGCACAGAGCTCAAAACTTAAGGATTTCACACAGAGAGCTCAACTGATTACAGCCAAGGATTGAAGAACCGGGGAGTCACCTCTTGTGGATTAGGAAGTCACTCCAGCAGAGGCCATCATGTCTCAGGCAGGTGTAGTTGTAGGTCCAGGCAGGTCTTATTGCAGCTGGTCACCTGGGCAGTTGCAGGGAGGTCTCTGAAGCTTGCCCTCACCTGCAGACACAAGCAATACCCATAGGTTGTGTACCATCAGGCTGTCCTCAAAAGTGCCTGCATGTTCTACTGCTCCAGGTATCCTGACTGCATCAGGACTGTGACATCTCTGACGCTGCTTAAGAGCTGATTAGTAAGTATCTGTAGTGAATTTCATAGGACACCAGGAACAGGCCTGCAGGGTTGGGGGGGGAGGTAGGGAGAAGATCCATGGGCTAACAATTTCATTTTTATACTAATTCAAGCAAAGCGCTGTTAAAACTAAAATACTTCTTTAGCAATGCTTGGGAGGGTAGTAACCTTTTTTCCTCAAAAGCCTTTGCACAGAACCTGAACCACTGCCTCTAATTTGGCAACTTTTGGCATTTAACTTATTCAAGTGTCTAAAAACTTCTTCTCGATGGACCAAGTCTTCTTTAAAGAAGCAAAACGTGTTCTTGGTTTTTTTTTTTTTGTATGTATTTTTTTGTGTTTGTTTGATCAGGCATAGCAAAACATTTGGAAAGTGAAAAGGGGACTGGGTCTTTCTTTATGAAAAATGATTAAGTAAAATGTTCAAGATATTTGGGAGTTTATAGCATTAAGTACAATTTTTTTTTTTAAAGCGCAAAAGTGGTCAGATTATGGAGCTTTACCTCGAGGATGCAACATTTTTGTAAGAGAACCCCCCTTCTGTGATGAATCTTCACAGATTCACTGCTAATTACTAATAAATTAGGAGAAAGTCTTGCTGTTCCAGATATGTATACTGTCCCAGAGTCCGGGGAGCTCTGAAAACCCTTTTATGTGTCATCTGATCCAAATTCTGTTCTATTGTCCAAGCTTGTTAGCACCCTGTTAGTCGCCTAGGGGGCCTAATTGTTCTAGTTTATTCTTCTTTTTTATAATTTCAAATGTGTATGCTGGGAATATTTTTCCTTTGTACTTATTGCAGTTTTCAGAATTCTTTTTTGACAAGCAGAGCATGAAGCAGAAATCATTGGAGTATAACGTTAACAGAAAACGAGCAAAAGTTAAAAAAAAAAAAATAATAAAAAAAAAAAAATGAAAAAATAACAAACATTGGCAAAACCAATCGACCTAGCACAGACTTAATTTTTTTTTTAGAAAAACAAGCTGGTTAAACAGCTAAAGCTACGTGTAAGGCATACACTGGGGAAAACAAAACAAACAAAGTGACCATTGAATATTGAAACTCGTCGGACAACTAAAATGAGAAATATTGAAATTAGACAAGATTGTTTGGCTTCTGTCACTGGTTCCTTTCTAAGTATAATTTATACATGCATTTGTGGTAAAACACATTTGATGTATATATGCTTTTGTTTAGATGTTTTGTTTTCTAATGTGAAGTTGTATCACCAAAGTTAGTTCACGTGAGTTCAGACCAGTGTGTTACCTATACAGTAGTAACCATCAACATTAGAAGTCATGGCGGTAGGCAACTTGCAGTATTACTAATACAGCATTTCGTTTTTTCTGCTACAACTTTTAACAGTTCCCTCTTAATCACATCACATTGTTTTGTAAAATGTGTAAGCAAACTGATTTCTTTAGTTGCCTTCTTTTGCCGTTCCTTTGTCTAGTATTGTATTGGAATAAAAAACGTAAATTACCCCATCCAATAAATTCCACAACTGCTGTTCTACTTACTGATACAGTTAGTAGATAATTATATTTTTGATAGATTCAACTACCTGTGGATTTCTCACCTTATGATTTCTCCCAGTGCGCCAACATTTGACGGAAATTTTCTTCCTAGCTCCCCACCTCGACAAGGACGTCAGAATTACACGGCTTCGCGCACGACTCCGTCTGACGTCATCGTGGCAATAAGAAGTCCTCACCGGCGTGCTGGCGTCAGTTCCCTTTTTCTGCACCTTCGACGCTAACGGTTTATTCCCACCCCTTGGCAGTTACTGTTTCGAGGAATCGTTGTAGAGCGTTACAATGTCTCCACCGAAAAAATCGTGATTTAAGCCTTGTAATGAATGCAGGGGGTCGCATGTCAGTGACGGATCCTCATGAAAATTGCTTGTGGTGCTTGAGCTCAGACCACGACGTGGAGGAGTGCTTGTCCTGCCAGCGGATGAACCCAAAGGCCTTGAAAGAAAGAGAGGCTAAGCTTTTCTTGGCAAAAGCTAAGAAGGAGCAGAGAGCTCACCGAAGATCAAAGGCAATGGAGACATCATCGCATAGATCTTCGAAGTCACATAAGAAGCGGCACTGACACGAATCTCAACGTCGTTCTTCCAGAGATCGGTCTCGGTCCCCTCCAAGACGGTGCTGCACGGCGTGGGAAATCAGCCCTATAGTGTCTCCTCAGCCTCAGAGTCCACAGGCTTCTCCGGCCCGACTTGGATTGAAATCTCCGAGACCCCGGAGAGCCCTATGGCTCAGTTTTCTTCTGGGTCTGCTTATGATCAGGAGTTGGGTGTGCAAGTATCAGAGTCTGTTCAGAAACCTCAGGGGGAGCAAAGGTTTCCGGCCTTCCCAGCTCCGGGAGTTTATCCTTCAGCGTTCCTCAACGCTGTGTTTAGAGCTAGGGCCCCTTCTGGTGCACCTGCTGGTCCCAAGGGTCCGTTGGCATTCACGCTGGGGTTGCCGGCGCCGTACAAGCAGGCTACGTTTATACCCTTTTTTCCTGGTGAAGGGGCTGGCTCGGCGCCAATGACTTCACCTCTTCTACCCCGGATGATGGTGCCGTCAGAGTCGATACCGGCGCCGGATGGATCCCGATCGACCCACAGTGTCTCACCTCCCTCTCCTCTGCCGAAGCATCCTACTTGAAACCGGGGTCGTCGACATAGGCTTATTCTCTGTCAACGCCGCGTTTGGAGTCCAGGCTGAGGTCGAGAAGGAGGGCCTTGAGACCTTTGGAGGAGCAAGAGTTTCAACAACAGCTGCTGGAGGAAGGGGAAATTCCTGAGCCTTTATGTGAATTTCAGGGCCTAGACTGCTAGTGGTCTGGATACATCCCCTGAGTGGGATTTCTCATCCCCTGGAAGAGAACTTACAGCAGAGGCAGCTTCTTACCACAGTGTGATAAGAAAGGCTGATGAGTTTTTGAACCTACCATTACTGACATCAGAGACGAAAACAAACATTTTAACTGAGGTGTTGCATCCATCAGCTACGTCCTCTGAGCCTCTCCTCTCTTTTAATGATGCCCTTACTAAGCCCATTTTAAAACTTTGGAGGAAGCCTGTCATGACTCCAGCGGTTTCCAGGACTGTGGCTAGGAGATACAGAGTTGCTACAGGAGATCTGCAGTTTCTGTCACAACATCCAACGCCTGAGAGCTTGGTGGTGCAAGCCTCTTGTTCTGCACAATCTGCTCCTTGTTCGTTCCCTGCTACTACATCTGATAGGAATTATAAGCGTATGGCCAAGACGGCTAAGAAGTGCTTCTCCTCGGGCATAATGGCCTTGAAGTCTCTCAATGCTACGTGTGTGCTGGGGAGGTATAGCCATGCCCTGATGGACTCAGCAAGAGCTGTTGTGCCAAGATTGCCTCAGGATTTGCAGGGGCATTTTGATAAACTCCTGCTGGACAGTCGAGCGGCAGCAAAGCAGATCATTCAGTCTGGATTGAACACTGCAGATTTTGTTGCCAGGGCTATGGGCACTTCTGTAGCAACCAGGAGGCATGCGTGTCTCAGAGGTTCTGGTTACTCCTCTGATGTTCAGGCTACGCTGATGGACCTTCCTTTTGATGGCGAGAAGTTGTTTGGGACCAAAGCCGACTCAGCTTTGGAACGATTTAAAGAAAGCAGAGCTAATTCAAAATCTTTGGGACTCCAAACTTCATCGTCTGCACCCTTTAGGTCTTTTTGAAGATTCAGGGATTTTGGCCATGAGTCCTCTTTTTGTGGAAGGCCACAATCCAATGTTCAGCAGCCTGCCAACCCTCTCTACAGATCTTATCGGGACGTGTGAGGGTTAGAATGCGAGGAGTCACTCAGCAGCCTTCTGCTTCATCCTCTTCCTCTGGGGGACCCATCAAGGAAAGTAGCCCTAGTTTTCTCTCCATATTCCAGCGTGTTTCACCCGTAGGGGGAAGGCTGTTTGATTTTCTCCACGATTGTGAGTTAATCGCATCGGACTCTTGGGCGCTGAATATAGTGGGAAAAGGTTATGCCCTTCCTTTCCGGGAGTTTCCCTCTCCTATCCCTCCCCGTCATTTGTTCAACCTGGGCTTTACAGTAAATGTGCACAAATCTTACCTGGAGCCCTCTCAGCATCTCCTGTTCATAGGGGCAGTACTGGACACAACATTGAATCGGGCCTCCCCTCCTCCTCCGAGGACTCCGGACATTCAGGCGTTGACTCCAATGTTTCAGAATGGAGCGGCTGTTCCAGTCCTCAAGGTCCTACGTCTGCTCGGTCTGTTCGCTTCCTGCATTCTGTTGGTCACTCATGCACGTTGCCAAATGAGGGCTCTCCAGTGGTGTCTCCGCTAGCAGTGGTTTCAACACAAAGGGGATCTCGAGGAGTCGATAATGATCTCCAGAGATGCTGCAGTGGATCAACGATGTTGGGTTGTGGATGGCAACCTTTAACAAGGAAGGCCGTTTTGTCTACCACCTCCGGTGGCCACGGTCATAATGGATGCTTCCACTCTAGTGTGGGGAGCTCATCTGGGGGACCTGGAGATCAAAGTCATTGGTCTCCAGTGGAACAGATGTTTCTCATCAATCTGTTAGAATTACAATCTCTCAAGGCCTTCCTCCCGTCCCTTCCCGGTCAGTCATTTCAAGTCTTGACAGACAACACTATCACGATGTTGTACATTAACAAGCAGGGAGGAGTAGGGTCATACCCTCTCTGCAGAGACGCTCTGCGGTTCTGGCCCTGGGCACAGGACCATCAGATTTGCATAGCAGGAAAGCATCTGGCTGGAGTTCTCAACATACGTGCAGACAGTCTCAGTCGACATTTCTCGGCCGATCAGGAGTGGCGTCTCCATCCAGACCTGGTTCTTCACCTCTTACGGATTTGGGGATGTGGGAATTTCCACAGATAGACCTGTTTGCCACTCAGGAGAATGCACACTGCCCGTCGTTTTGCAGCCTCCAGTATCCGGTGCAGGGTGTTTTGGGGGTCGCGTTTCAGATGCCTTGGTGCGACCATTTGCTTTGCGCGTTCCCCCCCCCAATACCTTTGATTCCTTAAGTTTTGAGGAAGATTCGCCAAGATCGGGCTCAAGTTGTTTTAATTGCCCCCGATCGGCTAAGAAGGGTGTGGTGCCAGACCTTCTCCAACTCTCACTGTACCTGCCGCTCTGTCTCCCTTACATGGTAGACCTCCTGTCGCAGTGGCAGGATCTACACCCCTTCCTCCAGAGCCTGCACTCACATGCCTGGAGATTGAACTGGGCAATCTGAGTTATTTTTCTCTCCCTCCAGTAGTGGTAGATGTTGTTATCTTATCAGCCAAGTGACACTCCACCAAGATGATGTATGCTGGCAGATGGGGAAATTTGGTGCTTGGTGTGGAGGGAGACAAATTGATCCCTTGAAGGCCCAATTGTCTGATATTTAGCTTTTTGCTTTTTCCCTGGCACAGGGGGGTAGTGCAGTGGCGACAGTGAAGGGCTATTTGTAAACACTGTCGGCCTTTCTTTGCCTTCCTGATCAGCCTTCCTTACTTAAGTCCCCTTTTAGTTCTTAGGTTCCTTAAAGAGTTAATTAACAAGTTTTCTCCGACTCCGTTTGTAATGCCTCAGTGGGATTTGAATTTAGTTCTTAATTTTTTAATGGGTTCACCATTTGAGCCTATGCATTTGTGCCTGTTGAGAATTCAGTTTTCCTCACAGCTATCATGTCTGCTAGACGTGTGAGTGAGCTTCAGGTTCTTAGTGTGAAACCTCCTTTTACAACCTTTCATGCTGACAAGGTGGTGCTGAGAACCAGGGCAGCTTTCCTTCCTAAAGCAGTCACTCCCTTTCATCTGGGACAATCTATAACACTCATCCTTTTACCCTCCTCCCCATCCTTCAAAGGAGGATGAAAGACTGCACCGCTTGGATCCAAGAAGGGCTCTGAGTTTCTACATTGAGAAGACAAGAGACTTTAGAATTGATGATCAATACTTTGTTGGATATGTCGGCAAGATGAAGGGCAAAGCCGTCCACAAGAGAACCCTTTGCATAAAGATTTGTTTTTTGCTAGCAAAGAAGGTTCCTCCTGAAGGTATTAGGGCCCATTCCACCAGGGCTAAGTCTGCCACTTCGGCTTTAGCTAGAGGTGTACCAGTTGTTGATATTTATAAAGTAGCAACTTGGGCTTCCCTCAACACTTTCGCAAAGCATTATTGCTTAGACTCGGAAGTTAGGAGGGATGGCCATTTTGCACGTTCTGTTTAGCAGGACTTCTTGGTTTGACCAGTCGAGTACCCACCTCCGAGTGTGGGACTGGTTTGGGATTCTATTCATAAGGTGAGGAATCCACAGGTAGTTGTATGCATCAGAAGAACAAGTTACTTACCTGAGTTACAGAAGGTAAGTAACTTGTTCTTTAGAGCTACTTCAGTTTTATTCATCCTGTTTCTGAAAAAATGTAATCCCAAGAAAGTTCCAGTAGAACCGTATAACAGACTAGGGATTTCCAGTTCAACATTATCAGCACCAGGTCCGTCTCCTACCGCCGCACCTGAGCCGAGAGGCGGGTTGTTATGACAAATGGGGGAGATGCATACCCCTGTTCCAGATGCCAGTCCTGTAGGAAGGCATCCATGGCGACCGCCTCAGGATCCGGTCTCCAACTGAAGTATCGGGTAAGTTGGTGGTCCAGCTGCGAGGCAAAGAGATCCACTGAGAACGGGCTCCAAAGGGTCTGGAGAGCGCAGAAGGGTAAAGGATGCAGTCGCCAGAGACTGACATCCCTCAAATGTCTGGAATGCCAGTTGACGACTTGGTTGGATTTGACCGGGAGTTGTTTTGCAGATACCAATAGCTGGTTCGCAAGGCAGCATTCCCAGAAGGACCTGGCCAGATCCGACAGGGCTTTGGAGCAAGAGCTCCCTCAATGGTTTATGTCTCGCACTGCCACAACATTGTCCATTTTCAACAAAACTGAGCATTTTGCCTCTGTCTTTGTCCAGCACTTGACCAACACTTGACAGCAGATGAGCCTGCGAGGAGTTTGAGGCAATGTGCATAGACCTTTCTTGAGATGACCATTGTCCTCCTGTGGAGAAGGCCTCGCAGGTTGCTTCCCAACCCGAAACAGTGGCATCGGACTCTATGGCTAGATCAGGGGAGAAGCCGAAAATCACCTGGCCATGGTCTCCATAAGGGTAAGCCACCGTTGTATCTCTTTGCGTGCTTCTGGTGACAGGGGGACCACCTGAGAGTAGCTGAGTCCCTTCGGAAGGTGAACTGCCTTGAGGTGTTGCAGGGCCCGATAGTGAAGAGGTCCCGGTAATATGGCCTGGATGGAAAATAACAGGCCTACTGCCACAGCGACTTGGCGAAGGGAGGTTGACGGCTTAGCCACCATCCTAATCAGCTTGTGTCTGATTTTGTTGATCTTTCGCAAGGGAAACCTGAGGGTGGGCTGAACCGAATCCACCACAAAGCCTAGGAATACTATAGATTGGGTGGTGGTCAGGGCCGATTTTTGACTGTTATGAAGCCCAGACACTCCAAGAGGGAGACGGCCATCTGAAGGTGAGACAGCAGAACCTGGAGGCACTGGCCCATGAGTAGGAGATCGTCCAGGTAGAAGAAATTCCACCACTGGACGCATCACTTTGGTGAAACACCAGGGATTGAAGGAGAGGCCAAACGGAAGAGTTGTGAACTCGAACGTCTGCCCCGCCACTGAATTGGAGGAAACAGCGATAGGGAGCAAAAATTGGGACAGTTAAGTAGGCATCTTTGAGATCGAGCCATACCATCAGGTCATTGATATGGAGGAGGTCTCAAAGAAGATGGATTCCTTCCATCTTGAAGTGGCGATAGATCAGCCACTCAGACTCCTTCAAGTTGATTACCGGCCGTTGGTCACCGTCCCGTTTATAAACCAGGAAGATATTGCTGAGAAATCCCGCGGGTTGGGGAAGGTCTCCACAACTACGCCTTTGCACAGTAATTCCACAACCTCTGAATCCGCTAGCGCCATGTCTGTGGCCAAATAAAAACCAGAGGGGGAGGAAGCCTTCTCTAAACAGAAGAGACGGAAAACTCTATATGGAACCTTTGAACTGTTTGGGTCACCCATGCATCAGAAGTAAGAGACTCCCAGTTAGAAAGAAACATCCCTAACCTGCCCCCCAACTTTTGGTGGGAGTATAATTGGACACTCACCTTGGGAGGATGTGTAGTCTCCACCGCCCCAGGTGTTGCCTCTTGTTCACCTGTGCCTGCTTTAGACTCTTGTCGGGTAGAAGGAGCCAAATCTGGACACATCTTGGTATTGTCCTTTCTTCGAAGCACAGCCTCAACCGGGAGCTTAGGTTTGCAAGCGGCCAAGTGAGTGCCCCCTGCCTTGGCCAGCCCCAGAGAAAACCTGGGGCATAAAGATGCATTTAACAGAGGGTTGGGCCTTATCGAGGGAGGTAAAGGTCTGTACGAACTTGCCCAGCTCGCGGACAAAGGGATTACCAAACAACCCTCCTTGAGCAAGGGGGCCAACTTCCAACGTGACCCGGTCCCCCCTCTTTAGGATCAATCTTTGAGGAGCGAATGTTGCCTTTCCGTGAAGTGGCGCAGTTTGCATTCCCCAGGAAGATAAGCTCCCTTTGCTCACAGCCGGATAGTATGTCTGGAGAAATAATTTCCTGGCAAGCCTGCTGGGACCTATCTATCCCCTTTTGGGGATCATGCATAAACTTGCCCAAGAAGCTAGCCATGCGCTCATGACCTCCAGGGTCATTTGCACCCTATGGCTTTGGGCTGAGTGGGAGCATTCAGCCCATAAAAAGTTGTGGACTTCCTTGCCCAGCAGCTTGTGGAGCCGCCCCACGGCAAGTTGTGATCTTGTCCTCCGGGGACAAGTCTGCTGACTGGGGGGTGTACCAGGAGTTCTAGATTGAGCTTATCAGAGGTCCCCTGGGGAGGGTCCTTGGCTGGAGGCTCAGAAGTGTGAACCTGGGGAGGTGGGGCCAAGGACGGGGCTCCATCTCCTAATCACAATCCTTGAGTTTGTGGGGGATTGCGGGTGCTGAACCCTCCAATGTGCCTGGTATCTGGGCATCTGGTTCCATCACAAGAGTCCAGGCCCTGAAGGCCCACTTCAGCCTGTTGAATGCATCCATGTCGATGCCCGCATCAGGGACCCTCTTTCGTTTAGGGTGAGCGGTGCAGGGAGGGTGGCCGGTCCCGGAGGTAATGGGGGCATGCCTTCCCACCCATGGGGGGTTTTAGTGCAATTTCTGTGAACTGCATAAGCCGCTGCTCCAGGGGGGCCACCACCTGCTTAACCGCAGACCAACTAGAGGCATCCATGATTCTGCAGAAGTCATCATCAGTTGGGAGGTAAATCACTTGCTCCTCCTCAGTACAGGTCTCTTCTGCGTCACTCATAGTGTGGGGGTACCAGTACGAAAATCAGTGCTTACTAGGGGAATACTAGTGTCTCCGTAGTGGTCCTACGGGTACCTGTTCAGTATAGAGGCCACTAAAGGTGGTGGGGGTCTCTCAGCCACGATTTGGGTAGCCAGAGGCGAGTTAACAGGGAGAGATCCCTGCAACACCATGCATGCCTATACAGATCAAGGGGCAGCTCACTGCCTTAGCCGCTGTCAAAGCAGAGTGCAAGCACTGCACAAGGAATAGACCTACAAGTTATAGACCCCAGGAAAAGGGTGTCTCGCTCCAGGCGTGAGGGGGTCAAGAACACAAGCAGAAAATCGGGCACCCGGTCAGCCTCGTTGATCAGTACTGTTATGCACTTCGTGTGTGCCGGCCGGGGACCAGAGTAGCGAAGCGTAAGTCGTGCTGAAAGAGCAATGCTCCCTACTGGTCAGAGGACCACACTGTAACGGCCCCAGCATGCTGAGGTGCGGAAATGTGAAAGGAGCGGCCGCGGAGGATCGATAAGCGTTCCAGCGAATGCGCAGTTTAGCAACCACAATAACCTTTAGAAAAACACTGGCAAAGCAATGAAAGCACACTCAAAACTAGCCTGGAGGCTTGAGGCACTTAGGGCCATATGTACTAACACATTTTCCCATAGACACAGAATGGGGGAAACCCTTTGCTACATCTGGCCCTTAGATCGGTTGCGGGAGCAGCAAAGAAAGAGAAAGAAGCAACAGAGAAGATGAACTATAAAGGAGCTACAGACTGTTGTTTGGCTATTAATGTTTACTTATTTTTTTCCAAGTGCCTATGGTAAATTTAGTTTCTGAATGTTTACTTGGCTGTTGTTGGAATAAAGTGAAGAAAGTGAAGCTTTAAACTAGCGTAATGCTCGTCTCTGGTCCTGACACTGAATTGCTTTTAGAACATTTGAATTGTGGGAGCTCCATTGAAAACAATGAAGTGGCTCAGGACAAGCAGTGGTTGGAATAAGCCTTCTGTTCCAACATTGCAATGTTGGTCTTTCTGTTTATCCTTTTTAATTCAGAACATTCTACCCTCAGGGGTTGGGGTTTACAATATTCAAATAGCATTAATATCCCTGCAGCTCGAGTTTATAAGAAGGTCTTTAACAACCGTTATACCCCTCGGCAATAGACTATAAAGCTATAGTATCACACTGGTGGCCTTCTATTCATTTCCTTCCATGTTATGTGCTGAGATTGCGCTGAAGGCATTTTTGAGGGTGGTTAGCTAAGCACGTCTATTTTATTCCTAATTCCGTTTTGCCGTCTTTCTGAGTGGGCAAACATTTAAAAACAATTCTCTATCCACTCACATTCTCAGCTAGATGTAGCATTTTGATTATTAAAAACAGTTACCAATGATGATGGCCTCTTCAATTTTTGCATCCTGAGTGTTAATTCATCAGTCCTCAAACAATGTTCTAGCAGTCGCACTGTAAGCCGTACTGTTTTAAAGTAATCATGAGTGAAACATGTAGCACAAAACTCCCCAAAAACAAGCATGTCTGCAAGATCTCTTCATTGAAATATACTCTAAAGCGGGTTACATCTTCTTTGTTGGTATGTTTCATTTTAGAGTTGAAAATGAAAAATGTGAAATAATGCAATCTGTCAATTTTTGTTAGGCGCTGAGGGATGGCAATAAGTTGGCACAGATGGAGGAGGCACCACTTTTTCCTGGTGAAGCCATCAAAGCAATTGGTAAGTGGAAAGATGCATATGCATTCAAATGCTCGGTCATTGCCTATGTCCGCCTAGGTTGCTGTTGCACATGTTACTTTAATGAGACGTTTTGCCACTTAGTAATGATATGACATTATAAGAAAATCAACAGTGTTTCTTTAAACCTAGCAAATGCTATTTCTTGTTTGGGTTACTGCTTTTGCTTTAAGTTTAGGTTACGTTTTCTGTCATGGATCCGAAGTCGCTTTTCAGAAAGCATGTGTACATTTAGGATTTTGGGACAGCTCACAAAGACTGCCTAAGAAAGGCAATTTCTTGAGAATCCGTTTTGAAGTTTGCATCTACAGCAGAAAAAAAGCAACTACTTCTCCTCAGACGTGAGCTTCCTGACAGAGGAAAAAAAGCCTGTGGGCACAAAAAGGATTCTGTTTAGGAACAGTGTGGTACAAGAATTAAGGCAAGGATCCGGGGATTTTGCAGTCTACCTTGAAGGAAAGGGTAGTTCTGAGATTTAATAGGGTGGCCACCATTTCTGTTGAGGACAGCCTCCATTAGGAAGCTCATAAGGACAACAGGATGTGAGAGTCACATGCCTCTGCTGGCAGACAAAGATGTGCACTTCGTGGAAAATGTACAACATGGCAATCTTTTAGAAGAAATTGCATTACTTACTTGGGCGCAGGATCCTACTCACACCTCCACCTTCTGCAACAACCAAAATGGTGGTGGCCTAGAGGAGAGACCACCATTCAGCGTAAGGTAACTCCTGCACATGAGCAAGCCAAATGAAATCACCTGATGTGGACCAAGCATAACTACATTATTATGATATTTAATAAGATAATTTTAAGAATGTCAAGTAGTTTACAATATGTAAATCATCAACAATGAATTAAATCAAAAGACCTAGAAAGAAATTACTTTTTTCTCCACACATCGGATATTATTAGGGTGTTTGTGCAAATTACCCTATTAGGATGTTTCATCCGTATGGCACTATGTTCAACAATATTATGATTCTGAAAATATGTTTAACAGGCACATCATTATTGACACAAAATTCAAATCAATGGGCCAGATGTATCAAGCGTTTTTGCATTTGCAAACGGTGCGAATGGCCGTTTGCGAATGCAAAAATGCCTTTCAGTATGTATGAAAGGCATTCACTATGCAAATTGCGAGCCCGTTTAGAGAATCGCAAATTGCGATTCTCTAAATAAGAAATCACAAATAAGCAATCCTTATTTGCGATTTCTTAAGCACATGTATCAAGCTTTTCCTTAATGCGAATTGGGCATTAAGGAATCACAATTACCACCAAGTTCAACTTGGTAGTAACCAAGTGCAAATTTTAAAAATGCATTAAAAACGCATTTTTTAAATTGACATGTAACACACAAATGCCCCTTTGGCATGTGTGTGCCTTACATGTCCTTAAATAATTTTTGGGGGTGCAGCAGAGGGGGCCTTAGGCCCCCAGAACCCTGGGGTTTTGCATTTCCCAAATTGCGAATTCCAGATAGGAATTCGCAATTTGGGAAATGCTAAAAAATCGCAAATATGGGCCTACAGGCCTATAGGTGGGAATGGGCTCAGAATAGCTATTTGCGATTCGGTAATAGCATTTGCAATTTTTAAGAAATCGCTATTACCGAATCGCAAATATGATACATACCATTTTGTGACTCAGAAATAGCGATTTCTTAAAAATCGCTATTAGAGAATCGCAAAGTGGATTCTTCATACATTTGGCCCAATGTCTTTTCACTCATATTTTGTCTTCTTGCAGTTTAATATGATACTGTAAATGGTATCCCTAATGCTGCATGCCTGTGCCTTTAATTTTAAATACAAAATGGACTGTGTGTAGATAAGTATGCCCTGAAAAAAGTATGCAGCTTGCTAGCCTATTGAAGAAGTTGAGCATTGGGGGGTTTTCTTTTTATTCCCTTATCAGGGAGGGGGGGGAGTCAGTGTTTTCAGTAAACCTAGCCTGTCAACAGCGAACCCACTGTTTGTGTATCTATGTCCTGAAATACCTGCAAATGGTCGGATGGTCCTCTATACTCCACCTCATCCACAAGGTCAAGAAGTTGTGTACCCACTACCACAAGGGTCTTGTCTCTCATATGTGCTCTATAGAATCTGTAAGAACAAGGAGATTTATCTTCTTTAAGAACAAGGGGATGTCTCTCTCTTATTCGGAGAAAATGCCACATGCAAAGAGCATACTCTTTCACTTTAACAATGGAGCTAATTTCAGGTGCCTCGCGCTAAACCCAGGAGAGGAGATGTAGCCATAGTCTTATCTAGAGACCAGAATTGATCACATAGACCCAAGCATCTCATGAATAAAAGAGAAAAGGATATTCTTTCAGCAAAATATCATAGTTTGCAAGAAACATGAACTCTCCATAGCATGAAATCGAGAAGCTAGATTTAGGAACTCATATGAAGTTATCCATTTTGCTTATTTCCTATTGTGTTCCTTGGTATGTAGGCAGTTTGAATCCAATACTGAGCTTTCTGCTTGATAAGACTTTTAAACTCTGTGAATGTATACCCATATATGGCTTTAGTAAACAGGTTGCAAAGAAAGTTCACTTTTGTTAGCTGTGAATCCAAAGTTTCTGATCGATGAAAATGATGTTTGGCATTTAACCATTGCTAAAGGTCTAAGATCTTTGGACAAAACCTGCAGCTGTTGCCTAAGGGAACCTCCTAGCCTTTCACTAAGCTCAGTTTATGCAACTGTTTGTCCACCTTGGTGTCAACAAAAGTAAGAGTGAAAATTGTTTATTCTTGTCCGTCCATTTAAATTTGGCTTTTTTTTGGTTACAATCAGCCTTTGTCGGTTTTTCCAAGACCAACATTGTACATGTCTGCAATAAAACCTAAGATATAAAGCCCACTATTTATTTAGATGTCACTTTGATGCAAGCATTTTTATAGCCCAAAACACAAGATCCATTTCACCTAAGAAAACATCCACAAAATGTCATGTTGCTATCTCTTGGCCCTGTGCAGCTGCCTTCAAGGAATGGCCTCAATGTAGCTTCAACCCTAGTTGAATGTCATTGGTCTGTTTGGAAAATATTGCTGAATACCCGAATACATGGAACTAAGGTGCGATATTTTTCCACAGTGTTATTTAGTAGCACCTTCCCTTTCCTTCTAAGCAATCCTGCAACCACTGTCTGCTTGAGGAGAGCCACATATTTTTGTGCTATCTTGAAAGAATACACGTGTCTGTCGTGTGTACGGCACAGTTTTGGATGCTCTTTGCTCCCACAGTCCTCTCCAGAATTTGGCCGCCTCCCCCTCATTGGCTAGCCAAATTAACAGCAATATAAAGAATAAATTAAAAAATGCATCATATTGTTTGGGTCAATAGTTATATTTTTGAAACTGTTTACACAATCCAAGTTTTATGCGTTTAGTTTGAAAAATGTTTCTAATGACTGAAAGCACTTTTGTCTGAAGCTGCACATAAATGAACTGAATATGTAATCTTCCATGCATAGCCATATCATAACCTATGTGTTAACTCTTGGAAGCTGTGCTTTTCCACAGTGAAAGACGTGATGTATATCTGCCCCTTTATGGGTGCTGTGAGTGGAACACTAACCGTCACTGACTTCAAAATGTACTTCAAGAGCGCTGAAAGGGTGAGTTGTGCAGCTTCTCTTAACTCTGGTTCTTTTTATTTATGTTTAGTATTTGTGCAGTGCAACAAGTCACAGAAGTGTCAAGGGTTTGGAGAGCATAGTTAGGCATGATTGTCTGACAGAGGGGCGGGGAGGAGGACAGTTGAGGAAATTGAGCGGCACTTGTATGGAAAAGTACTGATTGTTCAAAAGTTTTAAAGCTCTGAATACCTAAATATTTAACTTTAGTTCAGTGATGTTTCAATCTGCTAATCCTTTTACACAAAGTGCCTTACATAATTTCAGAAGCAAATAACAACTGCTGCCAGAAAGGCATCAAAATGGAATAACTCATTGTTAGGAGGACAAAGCCAGAACTTCAGCCATATCACTTTATTTCTTTCACATGCTTCATGATTTACTACACAACCCGTGTGCACATACAAATAATTAGACATGGCAAAATGAACTACCTTCAGATACATCTCAGTTAGCCCTGGCCTTCTATAGCCACATTCATTCACTGTAAAATTGAATGGTATTCTTAACACATGGTATCAAAATTGAATGTGTATCTTTACGGAAATGTCTCTTTGTTACTACTATTTATGATTCAGTAGGTGCCCCGCCTTCTACTCATCATGCCCCGATTAATACATGCAGCCCAAGCTGTCTTTATCCTGGGGTGTAAAACAGCTACTTTCAGTCCTCGAAGCAGAGGTCCCCGATAAGCACAGAGGAGTGACTGTAGCATCAACATTAAAAAAGCTTTCATAAGTCTCCGGTGGGACTTTCTTTATCAGACAGTGTTAAAGATGGGCCCGGGACATGGGTTCATACAATGCTTGAAGCTGCTGTATTTCGCATCCTCGGTCCGGGTCTGAACAGGTAAATGCATCTCAGACTGTAATATTGTAAGACAGGGCACCAGGCAGGAGTGCCCGCTTTCCCCCTTATTGTTTGACATTGCTGTTGAACTCTTTCTGGCATTGCGCGTTCTGGCACTTCATTTAGGAGATTGGATATTAGGGGTAGGTTACACCACACCGCCCTCTACATGGATGATATACTCTTGTTTCTGTGAGATGTGGGTGAACACTTATCCGGAGCAGTATCACTTCTAGAGCGATTCAGAAGCATATCCTGCCTCTGCATTAATTTGCAGAAATCCCACCTATTTCAGCTCTGTCGCAAAATGCCTTCGTCTCCGGACCTTTGGGACCTTGCTTGGTAAGGGACCTGCCTGAAATACCTTTGAGTCAAGGTCTATTATGACCCACTTGACCTCCTAGAGGGCAATATTGGTGCAGCTCTCAGAGGGCTTCGTGCTGGCGTGGGCTTTTTGAAGACTTGCCTCTGTCTGTAGCTGGGAGAATAGCAGTAGCGAAGATGGTACCACTGCCCTGCTTGTTGTGATTTATTTCCACATTGCACATGATCATTCCCCATTGGATATTTTGGGATCTGAACTCGTTGTTGACCAAATTTATCTGGGAGTTGGGCAGACGTAGGGTGGCGCTAACAAATTACAACGCCCAGCGATGGCTAGAGAGCTAGCAGCAATGGACTTTGAGGTTTACTATTTTGCATCTCCGCTCCAGCGGTTCCACCAGGTCGATTGCCTCACGGCTGCTCCTGAAGAGGGACTTTGATGGAGCAGTCCCAAGGATCTATGTACTATTAGAGATCCTCATGGGCACCCCCACGGCTACTTCGAGGGGGTCCTATGGCCCTGCATGTTGCTCATCACTGTTGGCGGTGCTGCCTACAACACGCTCATGTTGATAAGCCATTCTGGCCAGATCTTCCGCTATGAGGGTTATAACAGATAGTACCTGAGGCATTGAGGCGACTTTTGGAATGCTCTCAGTATGGGTTTACCTGGGTGGGGATCCTACAGAGATGGGGAACTAAGGACGTTCGACCTCTCAAGTACCTCTGAAATACCGGGAGGCAAATTCCTATTACATTGGGAGGTAGTAGCAACGCGGCTCATTGGTGAACTGGCATTTCAGAACTCTCCCTGCCACCACAAGTTTTGCCAGGTCCTGTGCACCACAACGAGCCATATCAAAGCAGTTGCTAGTTTATATCAAGCTTTGCGGTCTGATGTTGTTGTGCCCCTGAGGAACGTACGTGAAAAATGAGAAGAGGACATTGCACTACCAATCACTGACCAAGAATGGGCCACAGTACTTAGCAACAGCTACACTGTTTCTAGGAGCACCAGATTTAAATGAATGACTTTCTATTTTTATCACCTCAGGTAAGATCATACGTCTCTTCCGCTTCTTCCGCATGGCTACAGCAGCCTGTCCCAGATGCAGTGAGACGAAATGCTTCACATGGCTTGGTCC
Source organism: Pleurodeles waltl (assembly GCF_031143425.1). Lineage (NCBI taxonomy): Eukaryota > Metazoa > Chordata > Amphibia > Caudata > Salamandridae > Pleurodeles > Pleurodeles waltl. The sequence goes on along the minus strand of NC_090438.1, from coordinate 201,466,203 downwards.
AGTCCTGAACTGACGATTTTTGCTAGGAGTTGGTTGCGTGTATCAATGAGGTTACCCAAATGTATATTCCCACACTCCCTTCACATGACTTCTAGGGGGATTCCCGCATCCCACAAACGTAAGATCACTACCGGCTTGTGGACCTAACCCTAAATCTTGCATAGCGGAGAATAACATGCCCTGGAAGGCCCCTCGGGGCCCAGACTTGATGAAATGGAGAGAGGACCTCTCCTGATGGGCATGGCATGAAAGTGCAGTGTTATTCCAGGAGGTGCGGAGAGGACGTGGGTCAATAGAAAACGCCACATTTTTGGACCACGTAGTGGATTTCCTAAAAGAACCTGACCGATATCCCTGAGCATTCTCCATTGTCCCCACGTGAGCCAGAAGATGAGATGGACTAGCCTTACTCACTTCCTACACACTGTGGAATGTGATGAGCTTCATTTATATAGAGGTTCCATGCCATGGAGGGATTTTAGGATCTGTTATGCTGAGTGACATATACATAGGCAGGGGCATGCGACAGGTGGGAACAGAAGGGATGGGGAGTGTTTGTTTTTAATGGAAAGGGCTGCACTGATTTGTACATGACATGTCTTATGTAACAACTCTTTGCTGTGCTCATCGCAACTGTATAACTATTGACGCACAATATATGCTGTAATGACTGTCTTGCCCAAGTGTTATCTGTGTTGTTGGAAAACACAATAAAATGTTTAAACAAATATATTTACGATTCAAAGTCTGCTGAAGTTCAAGTTAAACATGTGTACATTTTCTTAATAACAATCTTGGTGTGCAAAATTGTACGTAGCCAAATATCCTTTTATTTAAATGTGCTTCAGTTATAGATGTGACTGTATACCAGTCTTTATTCCATTGCACGAAAAGCAATGCTGTTAGTGCCTCCAACTGGTCAGTTGCCACCCTGTTTCAGCAATTACACCTCAAGTGCTTTTGTCAGGACCAATTGACATAAAAGGTTTATATGTACCTGTCCAAAATTAATAAACGCCAAAGTTGAGCACTCCTTATAAAAGGTCTAGTTATGGAGGGAAATATGTTGTATATTTGCGAGTGTTTGACTCGCAGTACTAGGGTTCTGCAAAGTCGGTCCTGGAGAGCCAGGTCCATGCCAGATTTTTAGCATATCCACATTTAGAAACAAGATGTTTCCGAAATCTACATTTTTCTAAATGTGGATATGCTGAAAATCTGGCATGGACCCGGCTCTCCAGGATCGACTTTGCAGAACCCTGCGCTATACAAATGCTTCAGAGTGAAGAAGAGACTGAGTCAATTAAGTGTAAGAGTTTTAAAGTCGAAGGCATGTCCCCATTAATCACACCCCCTTGGGCTGCAAAAAAGAAGGTTAGTAACGTTACTCAAAAGTGAAACCTTTCGTAGATTGACGGGCATATCAACCAAGTTGTTCTGTGGATTGTACTGTTCAGTGTCCACACCAGTTGCACAAGAAAACTTTCAGTGGAGCGTGTTCAAAGGAACTGTGTTGGGTTTATAGAAAACAACAAAGAAAAAGTGGTAATAATGGAAGAGATGTGAACATAGGTCATACATCATTTGACGTTGGGTATGCTATTTTGAAAGCAAAAGTTATGGGTCTAGTTTTTAGTCGGTAGTGCTACAATATTCCTAACACATATTTGACAATTGTATGGGTAGTGCACAACAAGTACATCTACTGTTGGCACTCTGACAACTAATATGTTACACAGTATCATTCTGGAACTTGCTTAGCAATGCGTGATGTACATGGTGAAATGATGAAATAAATAACATGAGTAAAGCAGAAACATAACCACACCTTATGTCTTTCAAAGGTACTCTAAAGAATTGAATAATTCATATTAAAAATGGAGAGTTGGCCATTCAACTGATGGACGTTAAGTGCACAGCTGGTTGTATGTATAGGACAATTTTAAGTGGGAATAACTGTGTCAGGCCGAAAGAGAATAAATGGCTGTCTTAGCATCTCATCTTTTTTTTTTGTTGTAGTCCTTGTCAGACTACTTTATTAAGTGCAATGCACGTGCTTCTTTATTCTTAAGGAGGAGTTTTCAAGTATCAACTCCCTGTTCTAGTTGCACTTTGTGTAGAAGTGGCCATTGTATGTCAGGTGTGTGCTTTTTATGTAAATAGTGAGGCAATAGATGAGCACTCAGTGTATGGCATGTGAACCCCGATCTGTGTTACATGATATTTTTGTGCACCTCTAATGATGGGTGTATCATGCTGGTGGTCGTATTAATCGTAGATTACATCTATAGAATTACAATGATTCCATGCTCGAATTTTGCCCGTTTCTTGTAAATTGCCAGAAGTGGAAACTATTAATTCCTGGCAATTCCTAGTTGCTCTAAATAGAAAACGTTATCTTTGAGCCTTTATGCACCCAAACTAACCTGTTCCTTAAAGTGTATCCCTTGTCATAAACAAATGGAATTTTTCTAATTGCTGTTTAAATTAGCCTGAGGTATGTTGATTTCAGTGGATCATGTTTGTTGATAAGATTACCCTTGGTACTGTAGTTTATAACACAGAGGAGATAAGGAGCTGCCTTCTGCTTGTTACATAGGTTCAGAATAAGTACATACAGCAATCTTAATCCGTTTCTACGGTTAATAGACCATTTGCCAATCCATCTGTCAGTCAGTATACCCCAGGTATCCACCCGTGGCCTTCTATAGTACACTCAGAGCTACTTTCCCCTCCCCCCCAAAACCCTGCTTCACACCCCTCCTTTAATCAAGAATCTCAAACTGTCTCATTGCAGTTTGATAAGAGATGGCCCTTGCCACATCTCAATTTTGTAAATATTGAAATAATCTATCTTCAAGCTACATCTGCCCTATTCATCTTCCCCATACAATCTCCAGACTCCCTTTGCCAAACAAAATGCAGTTGTAATCTGTCCTCACCTCAACTATAAGAGAGACCTGATTAAGCCGCTCAGTATCAAGAGAATCTGCAGTCACCTGTTCCTCCACTCTACCAATCCCTTGTCAATACTCAATTTATGAGCGAAATGCTTGTAGTTCCCTATCTATATGTTTGCTTCTGTCAGAAGAGTCTACATCTTAATCACATATGCATAGGAAAACCTAACCTGAAACTCACCCATCACTGCAAACTGACCCAAAATTAGTTACCTGTCTTTCAAATACAAAGAACAATAGAAGTGTCTGGCGAGGTTCTTAGAGCTATCCCCAACATTGCTCTTAACCCCTTCGCTGCCAGGCCTTTCCCCCCTCAGGTGCCAGGCCGTTTTTTGGCTATTTGGGGCAGTTCGTGCTTAGACCCTCATAACCTTTTGTCCACATAAGCTACCCACACCACATTTGCATCCTTTTTTTCCAACATCCTAGGGTTTCTAGAGGTACCTAGAGTTTGTGGGTTCTCCTGGAGGAGACCAAGAAATTAGCTAAAATACAGCTAAAATGTAGTTTTTTCCAAAAAATTGGGAAAAAGGGCTAGTCAACATTCTCCATACTGTGATAAAATGGATGCTCTGCCTCAGGGAAAAACTAGGGAACTCACGGCCTAAAGTACAAAGCCCTGATCTAAAATCAGTTGATGTTTTTTAACACCAAGTGGTGCCTTGTGACAAAGATTTCATTTTACGACGAAACTGAAACACTATTGAGTCACATTGCAAAGTAAACATTTCCAGAAGATCATAAAACCTCCTGTCTCATTGATGCTAATGAGACAGGATGCATTTTGTGAACCCCTGTGAATGGCTGCAGATGCAGGAATGGAGGCTGATATCTGTCACTAAGGTTGCATTCTCTTCTTGTGGAATTTATTTCTTAAACCAGCACTTGGCCCTTTCATGGACAAGCCTGCTTTAAGTTAAAATGTTTATGTGTAAGGGGTGAAGCAGGGTGAGCCTCTGGTGGTCCTTTCGATCACTGCATTCGCTCCCCAAGGCCTACCTCCTGCATTCACTAAATGGGAGAATGCCCATGATGACTGCTTCTATTTTGTGAATATGTTGCAACCCTAAATGGATTGGCAGTTACATTTGACTGGCTTACAACAGCAGTTATGCTGACAGATCTTTGATACATAGCCTGGCAACTAACAAATAAGAAGGGTATTCCTCTTGCATGATCCCTTCTTTTTCAGAGTAGATGTCCCTTGCAAAAGCTGTTTTGTGAGCTAAATGACAAAATCGTTTTTGTAAATTTCAGTCAGTTACTTTTTTTTTTGTAGCCAGAAATCCTGTGGTTTTGCAAATGTCAGACATTATGATGAACAAATCATTCAGGCCCTTGTTCTCAAAAGAATTTCTCATACTATTTTTTCTAAATCCCACTGGCCTTATGGTAGGAGAAGATGAAAGCCATGAAAAAGTTGTAGAGGATGATTCATGGCTCACTGAGATATTTCTGCCCTCAGAAAGACACTTTTCCCTCCACCTTTGATCTCACTAACCTGTATATTTAAGTTTTTAATCGTTGTGGCTTATGAGTAGCATAGGGAAATGCCTTTTTTTGTATGGTCACCCTAAATGTTTTTGAATGATTCTGCTGGGTTTCTGACTCCAAGAGTGCTGCTAACCAGACCTCAGTGCTTGTGCCCTAACCTTAAAGTGTTTGTTTGATTGGCTTATACACAATTGACATAAGCTAACTTACCTGTACGTCCCTAGTATATTGTAACCAGAGCCTGTAAGTTAAAAGGTCACCCTAGGGACTGCAGCACTGGTTGAGCTACCCTGGGTGTGACAGAAGAAAAACACGGCTCCAAGTCTGCCACTGCAGACAGAAAAAAGGCATTTTTAAAACTGCTACCTCGAATTTAAAGTAAGGGCAAAGCAAAGTCCTTCTTTTTAATATATGTAAGTCAATCCTAACAAAGGCCTAATGAGCCCTAAGCAGGGTGCTGTATATTAAAAAGAGGAACATATATCTGTATACATTTAAACATTTTAAAAACACAGTTGTCATTTTTACTGTGGTAAAGGCTAGTAGCCCCATTGTCAAGCGCAGCCCTGCTAACCTTTGACTGGGACTACTGAAGTTGATGCTGAAAGGTATCAAAATACTTGTAACATTAAGTCGTACTTGACGCCCAAGTTGAAAGTAATGTAACTTGTCGCAGTGTGCAACTTATTCAAAGTTGCCACTCTGTTGCCCTAAATTCCTTCTGCCCGTCCACGATTGCACACGTGTGCTGCCCCTGAGACAGCTTTCTGCCCCCCTGGGTAGACGTGCAAATGACTCCCAGGAAAGAAGACTATAGAAAACTGCACAGGAGAGTGGTGTTACCTCTCACTGGCAGGAAATCACACAGATGTTAGTCCAATAGGAGAGCTTCAAAAGAGAAGCTGCATTTGAATGGATATAATGAACACTTAAGAGAAGAGATGCTCTGTTATTTAGGTGGAGAGGCTCGCACTTCGGCAGGAGAGGGGAACCAGTTGATAGATTGTTTTTGCAAGGTTGTGTAGCCCCGTTGGAAGCCTCACCTATCAGTTGGGTTAAGAAGATCTGCTTTTGCACTGGATTCTACTCCTGCAGGCCGCCATGACTTTTTGCTTTTCTGATCACCCGTTTTTTGACCTTTTACTATGTGTGAGTCTCCATACCAGTGTCTCACCCAAGATAATCACTTGGCATTTGGATTGCGCATGTTTACGAAGTGTCTGCCTTTTAAGATAAGGCTGTTGCAGTGCAGCAAAGGTAAAGGGCTCTTGGCTGGTTACACGTGAACATGTGTGCACATGCATGTGGGCTGCACATGGTAAACTACTGCTGTGCACAGCGTGGTAACAGCACACAGGTGGCCTGGTGCAAAGGGGCCTGCAGAATAAGGTATTCACCAGGGATAGGTCTTATGAGGGTAGTGTGCACTAATAGGGAAAGTCAGTTTGCTTTACTGTTTTATCTATATTGGCACCCAGTTATACACATTAGGGAGAAACTGCCTTACAGTGTAGTTTCACTCCCCTTTGTCCCACAGAGATCATTGACATCTTGAATTGGAGTGTAAACTGTGCAAGAAAACCAAATATATAAACTCCAAAGTGATAACTGTACACCTCATGAGTCATCCAGAGTTTCCATATTTCCCTGGCCCAGCTCAGGATCATAGCCCAGGCCTTGTATCACCCTGCTCTGCCCAGTTAACTACATTTTCTCCAGCAGTAGGAATAAAGACCGCCCCACACAAAAGGAGCAAGTAGCAGTACTACTCGCTGCTTCTGAGGAGGAAAGGGGTGGGGTGTAATGATCTGTATCAGTCACCCTGCTGTCACATTTTATCAGGTATGGGCCTGCTCAAGCCCACTAAACAAAGGAGAGTGTGCAGACAACGGAGGCCAACCCACCAGGGGTGGGGTGGGGTGGAGTGGGGGGGTCGTTTAACAGGCTTCCTTTGTAATTCTAGTGTGCAAGTCCCTGGCAGAGATGTCATCGAGCAGTGGAGCTGAGACCAGAGGGGTTGATGTGACCAGGGGCTCCTGGATGAAGCCATTTTGGACTGTCCCAGCATGCCGTGCAGGAGGGCTGAGATAGGGGTGGATAGCTGACATGGCGCCCCAGGACTGGTCAGGGGTGCCTGACTTCTGGAACCTTGGTCTCCCCTTCAAAAACTCTTGCACAAGGGGGAAATCTCTCTTGCCTGTGGCTTTTCCACACTTCGCTGCTGGATCCTGGGACCACATTGGAGAACTAGAAGGAGGAAACCCCTGACTCCTACTAAGGACCCAGGACTCTGTCCAGTTGACCCCAGGACCAGTGGGTCTCCCCAAGGGCCATTGAGGCTGCTCCCCTTAAAGCCCCTGAGAACCAGTTGCGGGAATGCCCTGGACTTTTCTGCACCCTCAAACAAAGAGCCAAAGGAGAACTGACACAGGGAGCCAGGAGGTCCAGCTTTTTGAGGATTGCACTGCTTTGGAGGTGAGGATTGAGCCTGCCACCAGGAGTAAGATGAGTCCAGGATAGTCCAGATCTTGCCAACGCAGCCTGCGTTATGGCATTCTAAAGTTTGGTGACCTTTTCTTTTCCTCTGAGCGCATGGAATTCCGCTGCCTGGTGGAGGTATTCCCCCAGGGTGGGCCGAGGGGACGGCTCAAAGAATTTGATGGTCATTGATGGGACGAGGGCATGTATAGGACCCGCTCTCTGTTTCTTCATTTCACCCAGGAACCCTATCCCCAGGCAGATTTTGTTCCAAGGGCCGGGACCCCATCCCCAGACCACCCAGTGCCAGTGATGCAGGGAAGCACCATCTCACTTCCCTCAAGCTCCATGGCAGGAGGGAGCGCCATTGCGCTCACCCTCAAGGACACAGGAGGGGCCCAGTAGCCCCTCAAGAAAGAAGAGGAGGGGTAGTACCAACGCGCACTACCCACATGACCAGCTCAACCTGCTCCCCGTGTCCATGACTGGGTGGAGCGGGAGGCCAGCCATTTATTGCATACCTGCCCCCAGGACCGGGCAGAGAAG